>NW_027490296.1:0-328703 GCF_050948175.1 Xylocopa sonorina
ATAATATTCATTGCGATGTGTTATGCATTCCTCGTCTGCGATTCAAATAAAAGTAAATGCGACACTTCCTTGCAAGGAAATAGCGATTGCAGATGTCTACGTATCGTAGCATTAGCTTTCTAATGCTTCTTAAAACGCGATATCGCGTCTCATTTCTATCTTTCATGGTAAGATATAATATGATTTGCGACGTGTCATGTATTCCTCTTCTACACTTCAAATGAATGTAAGTGTGACACTTTCTTGCTAGGAAATAGCGTCTCCAGATGTCTAGGTATCGTAGCAATAGAGTTCAAATGCATCTTAAAACGAGATATTGCATCTGATATCTATGTTTCATGATAAGATATAATATTCATTGCGAAGTGTTATGCATTCCTAGTCTACGATTCAAATGAATGTAAATACGACACTTCCTTGCAAGGAAATAGCGATTGCAGATGTCTGCGTATCGTTGCAATAGAGTTCTAATGCTTCTTTAAAAGCGATATCGAATCTCATTTCTATGTTTCATGGTAAGATATAATATGATTTGCGAAGTGTTATGTATTCCTCGTGTACACCTCAAATGAATGTAAATGCGACACTTCCTTGCTAGGAAACAGCGTTTGAAGATGTCTAGGTATCGTAGCAATAGAGTTCAAATGCTTCTTAAAACGAGATATTGCATCTGATATCTATGTTTCATGATAAGATATAATATTCATTGCGAAGTGTTATGCATTCCTCGTCTACGATTCAAATGAATGTAAATGCGACTCTTCTTTCCAAGGAAATACCGTCTGCAGATGTCTACGTATCGTAGCAATAGATTTCTAATGCTTCTTAAAACGCGATATCGCATCTCATTTCTATGTTTCATGGAAAGATATAATATGATTTGCGAAGTGTCATGTATTCCTCGTCTACACTTCAAATGAATGTAAATGCGACACTTCCTTACAAGGAAATAGCGTTTGCAGATGTCTAGGTATCGTAGCAATAGAGTTCAAATGCTTCTTAAAACGAGATATTGCATCTCATTTCTATGTTTCATGATAAGATATAATATTCATTGCGAAGTGTTATGCATTCCTCGTCTGCGATTCAAATGAAAGGAAATGCGACACTTCCTTGCAAGGAAATAGCGATTGCAGATGTCTACGTATCGTAGCATTAGCTTTCTAATGCTTCTTAAAACGCGATATCGCGTCTCATTTCTATCTTTCATGGTAAGATATAATATGATTTGCGAAGTGTCATGTATTCCTCTTCTACACTTCAAATGAATGTAAATGTGACTCTTCCTTGCAAGGAAACAGCGTTTGCAGATGTCTACCTATCGTAGCAGTAGAGTTCTAATGCTTCTTAAAACGCGATATCGAATCTCATTTCCATGTTTCATGGTAAGATATAATATGATTTGCGAAGTGTTATGTATTCCTCGTCTACACTTCAAATGAATGTAAATGCGACACTTCCTTGCAAGGATATAGCGACTGCAGATGTCTACATATCGTAGCAATAGAGTTCATATGATTCTTAGAACGGGATATTGCATCTCATATCTATGTTTCATGATATGATATAATATTCATTGCGAAGTGTTATGCATTCCTCGTCTACGATTCAAATGAATGCAAATGCGACACTTCCTTGCAAGGAAATAGCGTTTGCAGATGTCTACGTATCGTAGCAATGGATTTCTGATGCTGCTTAGAACGCGATATCGCATCTCATTTCTATGTTTCATGGTAAGATGTAATATGATTTGCGAAGTGTCATGTATTCATCGTCTACACTTCAAGTGAATGTAAATGCGACACGTCCTTGCCAGGAAATAGCGTCTGCAGATGTCTAGGTATCGTAGCAATAGAGTTCAAATGCTTCTTAAAACGAGATATTGCATCTCATATCTATGTTTCATGATAAGATATAATATTCATTGCGAAGTGTTATGCATTCCTCGTATACGATTCAAAAGAGTGTAAATGCGACACTTCCTTGCAAGGAAATAGTGTTTGCAGATGTCTAGGTATCGTAGCAATAGAGTTCAAATGCTTCTTAAAACGAGATATTGCATCTCATTTCTATGTTTCATGATAAGATATGTTATTCATTGCGAAGTGTTATGCATTCCTCGTCTACGATTCAAATGAATGTAAATGCGACACTTCCTTGCAAGGAAATAGCGTTTGCAGATGTCTACGTATCGTAGCAATAGATTTCTAATGCTTCTTAAAACGCGATATCGCATCTTATTTCTATGTTTCATGGTAAGATATAATATGATTTGCGAAATGTTATGTATTCCTCGAATACACTTCATATGAATGTAAAGGCGACACTTCCTTGCAAGGAAATAGCGTCTCCAGATGTCTAGGTATCGTAGCAATAGAGTTCAAATGCTTCTTAAAACGAGATATTGCATCTCATATCTATGTTTCATGATAAGATATAATTTTCATTGCGAAGTGTTATGCATTCCTCGTATACGAATCAAATGAATGTAATTGCGACACTTCCTTCCAAGGAAATACCGTCTGCAGATGTCTACGTATCGTAGCAATAGATTTCTAATGCTTCTTAAAACGCGATATCGCATCTCATTTCTATGTTTCATGGAAAGATATAATATGATTTGCGAAGTGTCATGTATTCCTCGTCTACACTTCAAATGAATGTAAATGCGACACTTCCTTGCTAGGAAATAGTGTCTGGGGATGTCTAGGTATCGTAGCGATAGAGTTCTAATGCTTCTTAAAACGCGATATCGCGTCTCATTTCTATCTTTCATGGTAAGATATAATATGATTTGCGACGTGTCATGTATTCCTCTTCTACACTTCAAATGAATGTAAGTGTGACACTTCCTAGCACAGAAATAGCGTTTGCAGATGTCTACGTATCGTAGCAATAGATTTCTAATGCTTCTTAAAACGCGATATCGCATCTCATTTCTATGTTTCATGGAAAGATATAATATGATTTGCGAAGTGTCATGTATTCCTCGTCTACACTTCAAATGAATGTAAATGCGACACTTCCTTACAAGGAAATAGCGTTTGCAGATGTCTACGTATCGAAACAATAGAGTTCAAATGCTTCTTAAAACGAGATATTGCATCTCATATCTATGTTTCATGATAAGATATAATATTCATTGCGAAGTGCTATGCATTCCTCGTCTACACTTCAAATGAATGTAAATGCGACACTTTCTTGCAAGGAAATAGCGTCTGCAGATGTCTAGGTATCGTAGCAATAGATTTCTAATGCTTCTTAAAACGCGATATCGCATCTCATTTCTATGTTTCATGGAAAGATATAATATTCATTGCGATGTGTTATGCATTCCTCGTCTGCGATTCAAATAAAAGTAAATGCGACACTTCCTTGCAAGGAAATAGCGATTGCAGATGTCTACGTATCGTAGCATTAGCTTTCTAATGCTTCTTAAAACGCGATATCGCGTCTCATTTCTATCTTTCATGGTAAGATATAATATGATTTGCGACGTGTCATGTATTCCTCTTCTACACTTCAAATGAATGTAAGTGTGACACTTTCTTGCTAGGAAATAGCGTCTCCAGATGTCTAGGTATCGTAGCAATAGAGTTCAAATGCATCTTAAAACGAGATATTGCATCTGATATCTATGTTTCATGATAAGATATAATATTCATTGCGAAGTGTTATGCATTCCTAGTCTACGATTCAAATGAATGTAAATACGACACTTCCTTGCAAGGAAATAGCGATTGCAGATGTCTGCGTATCGTTGCAATAGAGTTCTAATGCTTCTTTAAAAGCGATATCGAATCTCATTTCTATGTTTCATGGTAAGATATAATATGATTTGCGAAGTGTTATGTATTCCTCGTGTACACCTCAAATGAATGTAAATGCGACACTTCCTTGCTAGGAAACAGCGTTTGAAGATGTCTAGGTATCGTAGCAATAGAGTTCAAATGCTTCTTAAAACGAGATATTGCATCTGATATCTATGTTTCATGATAAGATATAATATTCATTGCGAAGTGTTATGCATTCCTCGTCTACGATTCAAATGAATGTAAATGCGACTCTTCTTTCCAAGGAAATACCGTCTGCAGATGTCTACGTATCGTAGCAATAGATTTCTAATGCTTCTTAAAACGCGATATCGCATCTCATTTCTATGTTTCATGGAAAGATATAATATGATTTGCGAAGTGTCATGTATTCCTCGTCTACACTTCAAATGAATGTAAATGCGACACTTCCTTACAAGGAAATAGCGTTTGCAGATGTCTAGGTATCGTAGCAATAGAGTTCAAATGCTTCTTAAAACGAGATATTGCATCTCATTTCTATGTTTCATGATAAGATATAATATTCATTGCGAAGTGTTATGCATTCCTCGTCTGCGATTCAAATGAAAGGAAATGCGACACTTCCTTGCAAGGAAATAGCGATTGCAGATGTCTACGTATCGTAGCATTAGCTTTCTAATGCTTCTTAAAACGCGATATCGCGTCTCATTTCTATCTTTCATGGTAAGATATAATATGATTTGCGAAGTGTCATGTATTCCTCTTCTACACTTCAAATGAATGTAAATGTGACTCTTCCTTGCAAGGAAACAGCGTTTGCAGATGTCTACCTATCGTAGCAGTAGAGTTCTAATGCTTCTTAAAACGCGATATCGAATCTCATTTCCATGTTTCATGGTAAGATATAATATGATTTGCGAAGTGTTATGTATTCCTCGTCTACACTTCAAATGAATGTAAATGCGACACTTCCTTGCAAGGATATAGCGACTGCAGATGTCTACATATCGTAGCAATAGAGTTCATATGATTCTTAGAACGGGATATTGCATCTCATATCTATGTTTCATGATATGATATAATATTCATTGCGAAGTGTTATGCATTCCTCGTCTACGATTCAAATGAATGCAAATGCGACACTTCCTTGCAAGGAAATAGCGTTTGCAGATGTCTACGTATCGTAGCAATGGATTTCTGATGCTGCTTAGAACGCGATATCGCATCTCATTTCTATGTTTCATGGTAAGATGTAATATGATTTGCGAAGTGTCATGTATTCATCGTCTACACTTCAAGTGAATGTAAATGCGACACGTCCTTGCCAGGAAATAGCGTCTGCAGATGTCTAGGTATCGTAGCAATAGAGTTCAAATGCTTCTTAAAACGAGATATTGCATCTCATATCTATGTTTCATGATAAGATATAATATTCATTGCGAAGTGTTATGCATTCCTCGTATACGATTTCAAAAGAGTGTAAATGCGACACTTCCTTGCAAGGAAATAGTGTTTGCAGATGTCTAGGTGTCGTAGCAATAGAGTTCAAATGCTTCTTAAAACGAGATATTGCATCTCATTTCTATGTTTCATGATAAGATATGTTATTCATTGCGAAGTGTTATGCATTCCTCGTCTACGATTCAAATGAATGTAAATGCGACACTTCCTTGCAAGGAAATAGCGTTTGCAGATGTCTACGTATCGTAGCAATAGATTTCTAATGCTTCTTAAAACGCGATATCGCATCTTATTTCTATGTTTCATGGTAAGATATAATATGATTTGCGAAATGTTATGTATTCCTCGAATACACTTCATATGAATGTAAAGGCGACACTTCCTTGCAAGGAAATAGCGTCTCCAGATGTCTAGGTATCGTAGCAATAGAGTTCAAATGCTTCTTAAAACGAGATATTGCATCTCATATCTATGTTTCATGATAAGATATAATTTTCATTGCGAAGTGTTATGCATTCCTCGTATACGAATCAAATGAATGTAATTGCGACACTTCCTTCCAAGGAAATACCGTCTGCAGATGTCTACGTATCGTAGCAATAGATTTCTAATGCTTCTTAAAACGCGATATCGCATCTCATTTCTATGTTTCATGGAAAGATATAATATGATTTGCGAAGTGTCATGTATTCCTCGTCTACACTTCAAATGAATGTAAATGCGACACTTCCTTGCTAGGAAATAGTGTCTGGGGATGTCTAGGTATCGTAGCGATAGAGTTCTAATGCTTCTTAAAACGCGATATCGCGTCTCATTTCTATCTTTCATGGTAAGATATAATATGATTTGCGACGTGTCATGTATTCCTCTTCTACACTTCAAATGAATGTAAGTGTGACACTTCCTAGCACAGAAATAGCGTTTGCAGATGTCTACGTATCGTAGCAATAGATTTCTAATGCTTCTTAAAACGCGATATCGCATCTCATTTCTATGTTTCATGGAAAGATACAATATGATTTGCGAAGTGTCATGTATTCCTCGTCTACACTTCAAATGAATGTAAATGCGACACTTCCTTACAAGGAAATAGCGTTTGCAGATGTCTACGTATCGAAACAATAGAGTTCAAATGCTTCTTAAAACGAGATATTGCATCTCATATCTATGTTTCATGATAAGATATAATATTCATTGCGAAGTGCTATGCATTCCTCGTCTACACTTCAAATGAATGTAAATGCGACACTTTCTTGCAAGGAAATAGCGTCTGCAGATGTCTAGGTATCGTAGCAATAGATTTCTAATGCTTCTTAAAACGCGATATCGCATCTCATTTCTATGTTTCATGGAAAGATATAATATTCATTGCGATGTGTTATGCATTCCTCGTCTGCGATTCAAATAAAAGTAAATGCGACACTTCCTTGCAAGGAAATAGCGATTGCAGATGTCTACGTATCGTAGCATTAGCTTTCTAATGCTTCTTAAAACGCGATATCGCGTCTCATTTCTATCTTTCATGGTAAGATATAATATGATTTGCGAAGTGTCATGTATTCCTCTTCTACACTTCAAATGAATGTAAATGTGACTCTTCCTTGCAAGGAAACAGCGTTTGCAGATGTCTACCTATCGTAGCAGTAGAGTTCTAATGCTTTTTAAAACGCGATATCGCATCTCATTTCCATGTTTCATGGTAAGATATAATATGATTTGCGAAGTGTTATGTATTCCTCGTCTACGCTTCAAATGAATGTGAATGCGATACTTCCTCGCTAGGAAATTGCGTTTGCAGATGTCTACGTATCGTAGCATTAGCTTTCTAATGCTTCTTAAAACGCGATATCGCGTCTCATTTCTATCTTTCATGGTAAGATATAATATGATTTGCGACGTGTCATGTATTCCTCTTCTACACTTCAAATGAATGTAAATGCGACACTTCCTTGCAAGGAAATAGCGTTTGCAGATGTCTACGTATCGTAGCAATGGATTTCTGATGCTGCTTAGAACGCGATATCGCATCTCATTTCTATGTTTCATGGTAAGATATAATATGATTTGCGAAGTGTTATGTATTCCTCGTCTACACTTCAAATGAATGTAAATGCGACACTTCCTTGCTAGGAAGTAGCGTCTGCAGATGTCTAGGTATCGTAGCAATAGAGTTCAAATGCTTCTTAAAACGAGATATTGCATCTCATATCTATGTTTCATGATAAGATATAATATTCATTGTGAAGTGTTATGCATTCCTCGTATACGATTCAAAAGAGTGTAAATGCGACACTTCCTTGCAAGGAAATAGTGTTTGCAGATGTCTAGGTATCGTAGCAATAGAGTTCAAATGCTTCTTAAAACGAGATATTGCATCTCATTTCTATGTTTCATGATAAGATATGTTATTCATTGCGAAGTGTTATGCATTCCTCGTCTACGATTCAAATGAATGTAAATGCGACACTTCCTTGCAAGGAAATAGCGTTTGCAGATGTCTACGTATCGTAGCAATAGATTTCTAATGCTTCTTAAAACGCGATATCGCATCTTATTTCTATGTTTCATGGTAAGATATAATATGATTTGCGAAATGTTATGTATTCCTCGACTACACTTCATATGAATGTAAATGCGACACTTCCTTGCAAGGAAATAGCGTCTCCAGATGTCTAGGTATCGTAGCAATAGAGTTCAAATGCTTCTTAAAACGAGATATTGCATCTCATATCTATGTTCATGATAAGATATAATATTCATTGCGAAGTGTTATGCATTCCTCGTCTACGATTCAAATGAATGTAAATGCGACACTTCCTTGCAAGGAAATAGCGTTTGCAGATGTCTACGTATCGTAGCAATGGATTTCTGATGCTGCTTAGAACGCGATATCGCATCTCATTTCTATGTTTCATGGTAAGATGTAATATGATTTGCGAAGTGTCATGTATTCATCGTCTACACTTCAAGTGAATGTAAATACGACACGTCCTTGCCAGGAAATAGCGTCTGCAGATGTCTAGGTATCGTAGCAATAGAGTTCAAATGCTTCTTAAAACGAGATATTGCATCTCATACCTATGTTTCATGATAAGATATAATATTCATTGCGAAGTGTTATGCATTCCTCGTATACGATTCAAAAGAGTGTAAATGCGACACTTCCTTGCAAGGAAATAGTGTTTGCAGATGTCTAGGTATCGTAGCAATAGAGTTCAAATGCTTCTTAAAACGAGATATTGCATCTCATATCTATGTTTCATGATAAGATATAATTTTCATTGCGAAGTGTTATGCATTCCTCGTATACGAATCAAATGAATGTAAATGCGACACTTCCTTCCAAGGAAATACCGTCTGCAGAAGTCTACGTATCGTAGCAATAGATTTCTAATGCTTCTTAAAACGCGATATCGCATCTCATTTCTATGTTTCATGGAAAGATATAATATGATTTGCGAAGTGTCATGTATTCCTCGTCTACACTTCAAATGAATGTAAATGCGACACTTCCTTGCTAGGAAATAGTGTCTGGGGATGTCTAGGTATCGTAGCGATAGAGTTCTAATGCTTCTTAAAACGCGATATCGCGTCTCATTTCTATCTTTCATGGTAAGATATAATATGATTTGCGACGTGTCATGTATTCCTCTTCTACACTTCAAATGAATGTAAGTGTGACACTTCCTAGCACAGAAATAGCGTTTGCAGATGTCTACGTATCGTAGCAATAGATTTCTAATACTTCTTAAAACGCGATATCGCATCTCATTTCTATGTTTCATGGTAAGATATAATATGATTTGCGAAGTGTCATGTATTCATCGTCTACACTTCAAGTGAATGTAAATGCGACACTTCCTTGCCAGGAAATAGCGTCTGCAGATGTCTAGGTATCGTAGCAATAGAGTTCAAATGCTTCTTAAAACGAGATATTGCATCTCATATCTATGTTTCATGATAAGATATAATATTCATTGCGAAGTGTTATGCATTCCTCGTATACGATTCAAAAGAGTGTAAATGCGACACTTCCTTGCAAGGAAATAGTGTTTGCAGATGTCTAGGTATCGTAGCAATAGAGTTCAAATGCTTCTTAAAACGAGTTATTGCATCTCATTTCTATGTTTCATGATAAGATATGTTATTCATTGCGAAGTGTTATGCATTCCTCGTCTACGATTCAAATGAATGTAAATGCGACACTTCCTTGCAAGGAAATAGCGTTTGCAGATGTCTACGTATCGTAGCAATAGATTTCTAATGCTTCTTAAAACGCGATATCGCATCTTATTTCTATGTTTCATGGTAAGATATAATATGATTTGCGAAATGTTATGTATTCCTCGACTACACTTCATATGAATGTAAATGCGACACTTCCTTGCAAGGAAATAGCGTCTCCAGATGTCTAGGTATCGTAGCAATAGAGTTCAAATGCTTCTTAAAACGAGATATTGCATCTCATATCTATGTTTCATGATAAGATATAATTTTCATTGCGAAGTGTTATGCATTCCTCGTATACGAATCAAATGAATGTAAATGCGACACTTCCTTCCAAGGAAATACCGTCTGCAGATGTCTACGTATCGTAGCAATAGATTTCTAATGCTTCTTAAAACGCGATATCGCATCTCATTTCTATGTTTCATGGAAAGATATAATATGATTTGCGAAGTGTCATGTATTCCTCGTCTACACTTCAAATGAATGTAAATGCGACACTTCCTTACAAGGAAATAGCGTTTGCAGATGTCTACGTATCGAAGCAATAGAGTTCAAATGCTTCTTAAAACGAGATATTGCATCTCATATCTATGTTTCATGATAAGATATAATATTCATTGCGAAGTGCTATGCATTCCTCGTCTACGATTCAAATGAATGTAAATGCGACACTTCCTTGCAAGGAAATAGTGTTTGCAGATGTCTAGGTATCGTAGCAATAGAGTTCAAATGCTTCTTAAAACGAGATATTGCATCTCATTTCTATGTTTCATGATAAGATATAATATTCATTGCGAAGTGTTATGCATTCCTCGTCTGCGATTCAAATGAAAGTAAATGCGACACTTCCTTGCAAGGAAATAGCGATTGCAGATGTCTACGTATCGTAGCATTAGCTTTCTAATGCTTCTTAAAACGCGATATCGCGTCTCATTTCTATCTTTCATGGTAAGATATAATATGATTTGCGAAGTGTCATGTATTCCTCTTCTACACTTCAAATGAATGTAAATGTGACTCTTCCTTGCAAGGAAACAGCGTTTGCAGATGTCTACCTATCGTAGCAGTAGAGTTCTAATGCTTCTTAAAACGCGATATCGAATCTCATTTCCATGTTTCATGGTAAGATATAATATGATTTGCGAAGTGTTATGTATTCCTCGTCTACACTTCAAATGAATGTAAATGCGACACTTCCTTGCAAGGATATAGCGACTGCAGATGTCTACATATCGTAGCAATAGAGTTCATATGATTCTTAGAACGGGATATTGCATCTCATATCTATGTTTCATGATATGATATAATATTCATTGCGAAGTGTTATGCATTCCTCGTATACGATTCAAAAGAGTGTAAATGCGACACTTCCTTGCAAGGAAATAGTGTTTGCAGATGTCTAGGTATCGTAGCAATAGAGTTCAAATGCTTCTTAAAACGAGATATTGCATCTCATTTCTATGTTTCATGATAAGATATGTTATTCATTGCGAAGTGTTATGCATTCCTCGTCTACGATTCAAATGAATGTAAATGCGACACTTCCTTGCAAGGAAATAGCGTTTGCAGATGTCTACCTATCGTAGCAATAGTGCTCAAATGCTTCTTAAAACGAGATATTGCATCTCATATCTATGTTTCATGATAAGATATAATATTCATTGCGAAGTGTTATGCATTCCTCGTCTACGATTCAAATGAATGTAAATGCGACACTTCCTTGCATGGAAATAGCGTCTGCAGATGTCTAGGTATCGTAGCGATAGAGTTCTAATGCTTCTTAGAACGCGATATCGCATCTCATTTCTATGTTTCATGGTAAGATATAATATGATTTGCGACGTGTCATGTATTCCTCGTCTACACTTCAAATGAAAGTAAATGCGACACTTCCTTGCAAGGAAATAGCGATTGCAGATGTCTACGTATCGTAGCAATAGAGTTCAAATGCTTCTTAAAACGAGATATTGCATCTCATTTCTATGTTTCATGATAAGATATAATATTCATTGCGAAGTGTTATGCATTCCTCGTCTGCGATCCAAATGAAAGTAAATGCGACACTTCCTTGCAAGGAAATAGCGATTGCAGAAGTCTACGTATCGTAGCAATAGAGTTCATATGATTCTTAAAACGCGATATCGCATCTCATTTCTATGTTTCATGGTAAGATATAAAATCATTTGCGAAGTGTTATGTTTTCCTCGTCTACACTTCAAATGAATGTAAATGCAAAACTTCCTTGCTAGGAAATAGTGTCTGGGGATGTCTAGGTATCGTAGCGATAGAGTTCTAATGCTTCATAAAACGCGATATCGCATCTCATTTCTATGTTTCATGGAAAGATATAATATGATTTGCGAAGTGTCATGTATTCCTCGTCTACACTTCAAATGAATGTAAATGCGACACTTTCTTGCAAGGAAATAGCGTCTGCAGATGTCTAGGTATCGTAGCAATAGATTTCTAATGCTTCTTAAAACGCGATATCGCATCTCATTTCTATGTTTCATGGAAAGATATAATATTCATTGCGATGTGTTATGCATTCCTCGTCTGCGATTCAAATGAAAGTAAATGCGACACTTCCTTGCAAGGAAATAGCGATTGCAGATGTCTACGTATCGTAGCATTAGCTTTCTAATGCTTCTTAAAACGCGATTCGCGTCTCATTTCTATCTTTCATGGTAAGATATAATATGATTTGCGAAGTGTCATGTATTCCTCTTCTACACTTCAAATGAATGTAAATGTGACTCTTCCTTGCAAGGAAACAGCGTTTGCAGATGTCTACCTATCGTAGCAGTAGAGTTCTAATGCTTTTTAAAACGCGATATCGCATCTCATTTCCATGTTTCATGGTAAGATATAATATGATTTGCGAAGTGTTATGTATTCCTCGTCTACGCTTCAAATGAATGTGAATGCGATACTTCCTCGCTAGGAAATTGCGTTTGCAGATGTCTACGTATCGTAGCATTAGCTTTCTAATGCTTCCTAAAACGCGATATCGCGTCTCATTTCTATCTTTCATGGTAAGATATAATATGATTTGCGACGTGTCATGTATTCCTCTTCTACACTTCAAATGAATGTAAGTGTGACACTTCCTAGCACAGAAATAGCGTTTGCAGATGTCTACGTATCGTAGCAATAGATTTCTAATGCTTCTTAAAACGCGATATCGCATCTCATTTCTATGTTTCATGGTAAGAAATGATATGATTTGCGAAGTGTCATGTATTCCTCGTCTACACTTCAAATGAATGTAAATGCGACACTTCCTTACAAGGAAATAGCGTTTGCAGATGTCTACGTATCGAAACAATAGAGTTCAAATGCTTCTTAAAACGAGATATTGCATCTCATATCTATGTTTCATGATAAGATATAATATTCATTGCGAAGTGCTATGCATTCCTCGTCTACGATTCAAATGAATGTAAATGCGACACTTCCTTGCAAGGAAATAGTGTTTGCAGATGTCTAGGTATCGTAGCAATAGAGTTCAAATGCTTCTTAAAACGAGATATTGCATCTCATTTCTATGTTTCATGATAAGATATAATATTCATTGCGAAGTGTTATGCATTCCTCGTCTGCGATTCAAATGAAAGTAAATGCGACACTTCCTTGCAAGGAAATAGCGATTGCAGATGTCTACGTATCGTAGCATTAGCTTTCTAATGCTTCTTAAAACGCGATATCGCGTCTCATTTCTATCTTTCATGGTAAGATATAATATGATTTGCGAAGTGTCATGTATTCCTCTTCTACACTTCAAATGAATGTAAATGTGACTCTTCCTTGCAAGGAAACAGCGTTTGCAGATGTCTACCTATCGTAGCAGTAGAGTTCTAATGCTTCTTAAAACGCGATATCGAATCTCATTTCCATGTTTCATGGTATGATATAATATGATTTGCGAAGTGTTATGTATTCCTCGTCTACACTTCAAATGAATGTAAATGCGACACTTCCTTGCAAGGATATAGCGACTGCAGATGTCTACATATCGTAGCAATAGTGTTCATATGATTCTTAGAACGGGATATTGCATCTCATATCTATGTTTCATGATATGATATAATATTCATTGCGAAGTGTTATGCATTCCTCGTCTACGATTCAAATGAATGTAAATGCGACACTTCCTTGCAAGGAAATAGCGTTTGCAGATGTCTACGTATCGTAGCAATGGATTTCTGAGGCTGCTTAGAACGCGATATCGCATCTCATTTCTATGTTTCATGGTAAGATATAATATGATTTGCGAAGTGTTATGTATTCCTCGTCTACACTTCAAATGAATGTAAATGCGACACTTCCTTGCTAGGAAATAGCGTCTGCAGATGTCTAGGTATCGTAGCAATAGAGTTCAAATGCTTCTTAAAACGAGATATTGCATCTCATATCTATGTTTCATGATAAGATATAATATTCATTGCGAAGTGTTATGCATTCCTCGTATACGATTCAAAAGAGTGTAAATGCGACACTTCCTTGCAAGGAAATAGTGTTTGCAGATGTCTAGGTATCGTAGCAATAGAGTTCAAATGCTTCTTAAAACGAGATATTGCATCTCATTTCTATGTTTCATGATAAGATATGTTATTCATTGCGAAGTGTTATGCATTCCTCGTCTACGATTCAAATGAATGTAAATGCGACACTTCCTTGCAAGGAAATACCGTCTGCAGATGTCTACGTATCGTAGCAATAGATTTCTAATGCTTCTTAAAACGCGATATCGCATCTCATTTCTATGTTTCATGGAAAGATATAATATGATTTGCGAAGTGTCATGTATTCCTCGTCTACACTTCAAATAAATGTAAATGCGACACTTCCTTACAAGGAAATAGCGTTTGCAGATGTCTACGTATCGAAGCAATAGAGTTCAAATGCTTCTTAAAACGAGATATTGCATCTCATATCTATGTTTCATGATAAGATATAATATTCATTGCGAAGTGCTATGCATTCCTCGTCTACGATTCAAATGAATGTAAATGCGACACTTCCTTGCAAGGAAATAGTGTTTGCAGATGTCTAGGTATCGTAGCAATAGAGTTCAAATGCTTCTTAAAACGAGATATTGCATCTCATTTCTATGTTTCATGATAAGATATAATATTCATTGCGAAGTGTTATGCATTCCTCGTCTGCGATTCAAATGAAAGTAAATGCGACACTTCCATGCAAGGAAATAGCGATTGCAGATGTCTACGTATCGTAGCATTAGCTTTCTAATGCTTCTTAAAACGCGATATCGCGTCTCATTTCTATCTTTCATGGTAAGATATAATATGATTTGCGAAGTGTCATGTATTCCTCTTCTACACTTCAAATGAATGTAAATGTGACTCTTCCTTGCAAGGAAACAGCGTTTGCAGATGTCTACCTATCGTAGCAGTAGAGTTCTAATGCTTCTTAAAACGCGATATCGAATCTCATTTCCATGTTTCATGGTAAGATATAATATGATTTGCGAAGTGTTATGTATTCCTCGTCTACACTGCAAATGAATGTAAATGCGACACTTCCTTGCAAGGATATAGCGACTGCAGATGTCTACATATCGTAGCAATAGAGTTCATATGATTCTTAGAACGGGATATTGCATCTCATATCTATGTTTCATGATATGATATAATATTCATTGCGAAGTGTTATGCATTCCTCGTCTACGATTCAAATGAATGTAAATGCGACACTTCCTTGCAAGGAAATAGCGTTTGCAGATGTCTACGTATCGTAGCAATGGATTTCTGATGCTGCTTAGAACGCGATATCGCATCTCATTTCTATGTTTCATGGTAAGATATAATATGATTTGCGATGTGTTATGTATTCCTCGTCTACACTTCAAATGAATGTAAATGCGACACTTCCTTGCTAGGAAATAGCGTCTGCAGATGACTAGGTATCGTAGCAATAGATTTCTAATGCTTCTTAAAACGCGATATCGGATCTCATTTCTATGTTTCATGGTAAGATATAACATGATTTGCGAAATGTCATGTATTCATCGTCTACACTTCAAGTGAATGTAAATGCGACACATCCTTGCCAGGAAATAGCGTCTGCAGATGTCTAGGTATCGTAGCAATAGAGTTCAAATGCTTCTTAAAACGAGATATTGCATCTCATATCTATGTTTCATGATAAGATATAATATTCATTGCGAAGTGTTATGCATTCCTCGTATACGATTCAAAAGAGTGTAAATGCGACACTTCCTTGCAAGGAAATAGTGTTTGCAGATGTCTAGGTATCGTAGCAATAGAGTTCAAATGCTTCTTAAAACGAGATATTGCATCTCATTTCTATGTTTCATGATAAGATATGTTATTCATTGCGAAGTGTTATGCATTCCTCGTCTACGATTCAAATGAATGTAAATGCGACACTTCCTTGCAAGGAAATAGCGTTTGCAGATGTCTACCTATCGTAGCAATAGTGCTCAAATGCTTCTTAAAACGAGATATTGCATCTCATATCTATGTTTCATGATAAGATATAATATTCATTGCGAAGTGTTATGTATTCCTCGTCTGCACTTCAAATGAATGTAAATGCGACACTTCCTTGCAAGGAAATAGGGTCTGCAGATGTCTAGGTATCGTAGCAATAGAGTTCAAATGCTTCTTAAAACGAGATATTCCATCTCATATCTATGTTTCATAATAAGATATAATATTCATTGCGAAGTGTTATGCATTCCTCGTCTACGATTCAAATGAATGTAAATGCGACACTTCCTTGCATGGAAATAGCGTCTGCAGATGTCTAGGTATCGTAGCGATAGAGTTCTAATGCTTCTTAAAACGCGATATCGCATCTCATTTCTATGTTTCATGGTAAGATATAATATTCATTGCGAAGTGTTATGTATTCCTCGTCTGCACTTCAAATGAATGTAAATGCGACACTTCCTTGCAAGGAAATAGGGTCTGCAGATGTCTAGGTATCGTAGCAATAGAGTTCAAATGCTTCTTAAAACGAGATATTCCATCTCATATCTATGTTTCATAATAAGATATAATATTCATTGCGAAGTGTTATGCATTCCTCGTCTACGATTCAAATGAATGTAAATGCGACACTTCCTTGCATGGAAATAGCGTCTGCAGATGTCTAGGTATCGTAGCGATAGAGTTCTAATGCTTCTTAAAACGCGATATCGCATCTCATTTCTATGTTTCATGGTAAGATATAATATGATTTGCGACGTGTCATGTATTCCTCGTCTACACTTCAAATGAAAGTAAATGCGACACTTCCTTGCAAGGAAATAGCGATTGCAGATGTCTACGTATCGTAGCAATAGAGTTCAAATGCTTCTTAAAACGAGATATTGCATCTCATTTCTATGTTTCATGATAAGATATAATATTCATTGCGAAGTGTTATGCATTCCTCGTCTGCGATCCAAATGAAAGTAAATGCGACACTTCCTTGCAAGGAAATAGCGATTGCAGAAGTCTACGTATCGTAGCAATAGAGTTCATATGATTCTTAAAACGCGATATCGCATCTCATTTCTATGTTTCATGGTAAGATATAACATGATTTGCGAAGTGCTATGTATTCCTCGTCTACACTTCAAATGAATGTGAATGCGATACTTCCTCGCTAGGAAATAGCGTTTGCAGATGTCTACGTATCGTAGCATCAGCTTTCTAATGCTTCTTAAAACGCGATATCGCGTCTCATTTCTATCTTTCATGGTTAGATATAATATGATTTGCGAAGTGTCATGTATTCCTCTTCTACACTTCAAATGAATGTAGATGGGACTCTTCCTTGCAAGGAAACAGCGTTTGCAGATGTCTACCTATCGTAGCAGTAGAGTTCTAATGCTTCTTAAAAAGCGATTTCGCATCTCATTTCCACATTTCATGGTAAGATATCATATGATTTGCGAAGTGTTATGTTTTCCTCGTCTACACTTCAAATGAATGTAAATGCGAAACTTCCTTGCTAGGAAATAGTGTATGGAGATGTCTAGGTATCGTAGCGATAGAGTTCTAATGCTTCATAAAACGCGATATCGCATCTCATTTCTATGTTTCATGGAAAGATATAATATGATTTGCGAAGTGTCATGTATTCCTCGTCTACACTTCAAATGAATGTAAATGCGACACTTTCTTGCAAGGAAATAGCGTCTGCAGATGTCTAGGTATCGTAGCAATAGATTTCTAATGCTTCTTAAAACGCGATATCGCATCTCATTTCTATGTTTCATGGAAAGATATAATATTCATTGCGATGTGTTATGCATTCCTCGTCTGCGATTCAAATGAAAGTAAATGCGACACTTCCTTGCAAGGAAATAGCGATTGCAGATGTCTACGTATCGTAGCATTAGCTTTCTAATGCTTCTTAAAACGCGATATCGCGTCTCATTTCTATCTTTCATGGTAAGATATAATATGATTTGCGAAGTGTCATGTATTCCTCTTCTACACTTCAAATGAATGTAAATGTGACTCTTCCTTGCAAGGAAACAGCGTTTGCAGATGTCTACCTATCGTAGCAGTAGAGTTCTAATGCTTTTTAAAACGCGATATCGCATCTCATTTCCATGTTTCATGGTAAGATATAATATGATTTGCGACGTGTCATGTATTCCTCGTCTACACTTCAAATGAAAGTAAATGCGACACTTCCTTGCAAGGAAATAGCGATTGCAGATGTCTACGTATCGTAGCAATAGAGTTCAAATGCTTCTTAAAACGAGATATTGCATCTCATTTCTATGTTTCATGATAAGATATAATATTCATTGCGAAGTGTTATGCATTCCTCGTCTGCGATCCAAATGAAAGTAAATGCGACACTTCCTTGCAAGGAAATAGCGATTGCAGAAGTCTACGTATCGTAGCAATAGAGTTCATATGATTCTTAAAACGCGATATCGCATCTCATTTCTATGTTTCATGGTAAGATATAACATGATTTGCGAAGTGCTATGTATTCCTCGTCTACACTTCAAATGAATGTGAATGCGATACTTCCTCGCTAGGAAATAGCGTTTGCAGATGTCTACGTATCGTAGCATCAGCTTTCTAATGCTTCTTAAAACGCGATATCGCGTCTCATTTCTATCTTTCATGGTTAGATATAATATGATTTGCGAAGTGTCATGTATTCCTCTTCTACACTTCAAATGAATGTAGATGGGACTCTTCCTTGCAAGGAAACAGCGTTTGCAGATGTCTACCTATCGTAGCAGTAGAGTTCTAATGCTTCTTAAAAAGCGATTTCGCATCTCATTTCCACATTTCATGGTAAGATATCATATGATTTGCGAAGTGTTATGTTTTCCTCGTCTACACTTCAAATGAATGTAAATGCGAAACTTCCTTGCTAGGAAATAGTGTCTGGAGATGTCTAGGTATCGTAGCGATAGAGTTCTAATGCTTCTTAAAACGCGATATCGCGTCTCATTTCTATCTTTCATGGTAAGATATAATATGATTTGCGAAGTGTCATGTATTCCTCTTCTACACTTCAAATGAATGTAAATGTGACTCTTCCTTGTGTCACGTCCGGGACCGGGAGAATTTCCGGAGTCGACCGTACGAAACGAAATATAAAACACAGGGCCGATCACTCGATTGTGATGGGTACCGTGGTTTCCTTTTATGGGACGCGAGCGGTAATTTTACCCTTTTCGATGCGGTAAAGTGAAATTTACTTACCTTTCGTCGATTAACACCTTAATATCCCCTTTCCAGGTACCGCTGTCGTCGAGGGTCACCGGCTGGGACAGTGGACGCGTAAGATGGGCGTTGAGGGAGCGTCAATGGAGTGAGGGTCCAGCGACGTTGACCGGACTCGGATGCTGGCGTCGGAGATGTCGGTGGTGCTGCAGGAGGCTGGATGCGGACAGCAGTAACAGCAATCACGGAATGGTAGGCTGGGCACGCCTGGGATCCGTTATATTCCCGCACAAGTTGTCGCAAGAAATTCTTTCTACCGGCGCGGCGCGTCTTCTTGGTAGCGGTGCGACACATACGAGATCTTCTTCTCCTAACTAGATTCGAGTCGGATAAGCGGCGGTCCGCTCTATCGTCGTCGGTCCAGGAGGGCGAAGAATGATCGTCCACTCGGGAGATCTTCCACTTGTATTCGGCACAGATAAGCGGCGGTCCGCTCTATCTAATGCAGAGGTTCAAGTATCTGTATCTCCGCAAAGTAGCGCTGTGTATGGTTGTACGCGAGAACCGGAGGGTGTCGCGTAGATATAAAATGAATAAGGACTCGAATGTAGAAATAAAATAAAGATATATTCTTGATTAATCCTAGCTATACACTTACTTCCCTATCTAGATTTAGAGTAACTTAATGAACTAGAAATAGAACTTAGATTTAGAAATAGAATAGGAACTTGAATACGATTTGAACTAGAAGTCGAGGTTTGAGAGAGATCCGAAGTCGGGCGATGCCCGGGATGAAGTCGGAAGAGAACCGGAGCCGGGCGATGCCCGGGACGAAGTGACGATCCACTCGCGTGCACGAGACCTCCTCGGTTCTCGTGGCGCGCGAGTCGCTGAGCCCTTCGAGTGGGGCGGACGGTAGGAGTAGGGCGGACGGCCCTTGCGGTGGGGCGCGGCTCGCGTTACGCGTGAGCCGCGCGCGTCGAATGCGCGCGCGAGCGCATCGTTTCTTAGAGAATATTGATTATAAATATATCTTAAAATTATGTGTGAGTGTTGTTCGTGTTACATCGAATAGTGTCGTGTGTACTTAGATCTAGAATTAATATGTATAGTTATATATATTAGAAAAAATGAAGTATGGCTGAGTTACGGTAGGCGATTCGGTGAGTCGTTGTTGCGAAGGTGGATCGTGGGTGTTGTGATTTGCGCGGTAGCGCAAATGGTTGGTCCATCTCCGGGGCGTGATTTGCGGGTCGGCTGCCTTGGCTCGGCGAAAGGGGTGTTTACCCGTGCGCTTGGTCGTGGACGGCTGCAGGTAATTCGTCCCTGCTCTCTGTGGGAGGCGTCGGGGGGTGGACGGCGATACGCCGGACGTCACACCTCCCCCCCTCGAAAAGGAATCTTGGCGGGGCCAAGATCTCCTGACTGGCTGATACCTGTCGGGGCGGGCCTCGAAGTTTGCTGCGCTGCCGGTTGGCTGCCGTGGTACCGCTGAGTCCCTGCGTTTATTGGTGTACCGGGCTCGTTCTGCCTCTATGGAGTGGCCTCTTTTGTTATGGATTGCACCTTCGTCTCTCATTGGATCGGAACTAGCACTGTCACTGTCTTTGTCAGTTGTACTGATACGATTAGCACTAATTCTCGCACCTGTCTCGCTCTCACTCGTTTCATTTTCAGTCTTTTTCTTTTCGAATTCATTCATGCGTTTACACAGTTTCAATTTGTTCGCGTGGACAATTTTTGTTTTCCCTTTGATTGACAATTTGACATTATTATTGCTTAGAACTTCGAGAATCCGATATGGGCCCACGTATTGTGATTGGAACTTGTGTTTGAGTGGTTCTCTTAATAGGAACACCCATTGTCCGGTCTCGAATTTCTGTACATTTTGTTTTTTATCATAATAATGCTTCGCTCGCTGTTTTGCACGGTCCAGATTTTCTTTCGCTATTTTCTGAGAGTTAGAAATTTTCTGATTGAGTTCGATTAAATAATCCGAGTATGTCTCGTTTTCCGACAGATCTTGGAACGGTGTTTCCGAAGGTGTTCTGGCGATACGCCCGAAAACTAACTCGTGGGGTGTGTACAAAGTGCCTTCGTGAACGCTGGTGTTATATGAAAACATGGCGTATGGGAGCCATCTTTCCCAATCGCCACTGGTGCTGATGAAATGTTTAAGATATTCAGCGAGCACGTGGTGGGATCTTTCCACCGAACCGTTTGTCTGAGGGTGGAATGCAGTTGATTTATATTGTTTAATTCGAAATTTGATTGCTATTGCTTTTATAAGGCTGTTTATGAAGTTTGTGCCTTGGTCGGTTAAAATCCCTTTTGGGCATCCGAACTTGCATATAAATTGGGTAATCAAGGCATCTGCAATATCGACCGCAGATGTCTGTTTGAGTGGAATTGCGACGGAGTATTTTGTTAATAGATCTTGTATTGTTAGGATATTTGTAAAACCTTCGGGAGTGGTTGGAAGCGGACCCATGACGTCCATCGATATTTTATCGAAGGCGCATCCTGGAGTATCCGTTAAGGTTAAAGGTTGTTTGGTTTTGACTCGGACTAGTTTTTCGGATTGGCAGCTCTTGCATTTACTTATATACTCTTGAATTTGGGCCTTCATGTTTGGCCAATAATAACGTTCTCTGACGCGCGAGTATGTTTTGTTTACGCCTTTATGTCCGCCAACCGGTGTATCGTGATTTGTTTTTATGATACTCTCTCTATGTTGTTCGGGTGGAATGAGTATCAAGCCTTGGCAAACGGTAATTTGAAGTGGGGTTTCGTAAAATAAATCTTGTAATATTTTCTGAATTCGCGACCATGAAATTGAATCTAAGTACGTTTGAGCTATGCTTATTGAAGTTAGTTGTAATTCTGAAACGACATCGAAGAGAGAACGTAGAGCTTCTACTACTAAATCGAAATCGATTGCGCGTTTTTCGTGTTCTACGACTGGCAATTGGATTTGGTAAAAATTATCGACTTGGACTACTTTGGCTTTTGTGAGGTTGATTCCCGTTTTATGTGAAAAGAATTTTCCCGCTTCATCAATTTGTTTAGCTCCTGCGTCGTAAGGCTGTCCGGACTTGGTAATGAAGAGAACAACGTTATCACGTCTCATGGCGATATTGTCGCGTGTGAATTTAAACAATGGTTCGTATCTCGTGTGTTCCGTCGGTAAGTTATCCGAGGTGGGTTGATCCGTAGCGGGTGAAGGTGGAGGAGGCGGAGGAGGCAGAGACATTGTGGATTCTTGTTGTTTTCGAGATTTTGGAGGAATATCAAATATGTCTTCGTCGGAAGAGGATGGTTGAATCAAGGGACAGACTTTCGCTGGATTTCGCGATAATGCATCTGCGTTTAAATTCGTTTTACCCGATTTGTATACAATTTCATAATCGTACTCCGCGAGTTTTAATCTCCACCTGACGAGACGGCTGGATGGGTCCTTAACAGAGTTCATCCACACCAGTGGACGATGGTCTGTTACCAGCTTGAATTGATTGCCATAGACGTATGGCCTGAATTGATGAACTGCGTAAATGATAGCGAGACACTCCTTTTCTATCGTCGAATAATTTCTCTCGGCTGAATTTAAGAGTCTAGACGTATACGCTATCGGTAAATCGCGACCTATTTGCCCTTGGCTCAGTACGGCGCCTATCGCATCCGTTGATGCATCTGTGGTGATAACAAATGGGAGTTTGAAATTAGGATATTGAAGAATTGGCGCCTCGCATAGCGCATCTCGGAGTTTTACAAAAGCGTTTTGCTGTTCGTTACGCCAGACGAACGGTGCGTCTTTCTTCAATAGATTAGTTAGTGGTTTCGCCGTGTTTGAAAAATTTGGGATGAAGCGTCTATAGTATCCCGCTAAGCCTAGAAATTGTTTGATCTGTTTTTGGTTATTCGGACGTGGAAAATTCTGGACTGCGCTTATTTTACCCGGATCGGGTTTCACACCATTCTCGCTTATGATGTGTCCCAAGTAGCTTACTTCTCGCCGGAGGAACTCGCACTTATCGGGCTGCAGGGATAGGTTAGCCTCTCTGAGTTTATTTACGAGTTTCGAGTACTTCGCAGCGTGCTCTTGGAGAGAGCTGGCATACACAACAATATCGTCGAGATATACGAACAATTCGTTTCCCTGTAGGCCTGAGAGCGCGCTGTCCATAAGACGTTGAAAGGTTGCCGGTGCGTTTTTCAAACCGAATGGCATTCGAGTGAATTCGTAATGACCGTTGGGTGTTGAAAATGCTGTTTTGTGCGCGTCAGTGGGTTCCATGGGAATCTGGTGGAAGCCACTGGCCAGATCGAACGTGCTAAAATATTTTGCACTCCCGAGTTGATCTAATATCTCGGTTATGCATGGCAATGGGTACGCGTCCGCGATCGACTTTTCATTCAGTGCGCGGTAATCTATAACTACCCTCCATCTCTTTTTTCCCTGGGAATCCGCCTTTTTGGGGACGACCCAAAGAGGAGAATTATAAGGGGATTTAGAATCTTTAATAATGCCGTTATGTAGAAGAGACTCTATTTGCTTTCGAATTTCCTCCTTGTGAGCGGGTGGGAATCGGTATTGCTTAACATTAATCGGTTTTTCGTCAACCGTAGGAATTTTGTGCGACGCTGCCGTGGTATGGCCTAACCTATCTCCCTCGATATAAAACAAATCTTGACTCTTATCTATTAATTCTATTACATGGTTTCTCTCTTCTATATTTAAGTGTTCGAGTCGAAGTGATTCTATTATTTTGTGGAGTCGAGATTTCGTCGAGTTGTCTTTCACGGCAGATTTCGTCACTTGTGCGTACGTTCGTTTGTTTTCCGCTGAAGGAGGGAATCCGTGCTCAAGACGTGGCGTTGAAATGGAATTGGAAAGATTCGAATTACCCTTCTGGGTTTTGCCGGACCGTTCGGCAGAAATAGAATTAGAATTTGAACGAATATTTGTCGTTCGTGAGAACGTTGGAAACAGCGTGTTATTCTTCTCCGTTGGGTTATCCGATATTTCCAACGGTTCGAGTTCGATCGGAGATAAAGCGAATTCGACTGTCTGGTCGGTGGAGTTTGTAATTCTCGCGATCGCCTTATCTCCGTTTACTTTGACTAATGCGTCACCGAAATAAACACCCGGCGCGATGTCGATTCGGGGAATTATTCCCTCGGAAATATGAGTATTTATTATACGAACTTTAATACCGACATTTGCGCGTGGTGGAATGGAGAATTTGTCTTTTTTGAAAAAATTTTTCGCGGTTTTCCGCGGCTCTTTTTGCGATTTCGTAGTAGGTTTAGGATTCGGAACTGGTACTGGTGGCTTTTCGACTGTCGGTTTCGGTATTTCGCGATTTCTCGGAATGATTTGTCCTGAATTAGGATTTTGTATTATTTCCGTGGAAATTATATCGCGACAAAACGGTATAGTCGTTCCGTGCCACCTGACTTGTTTCTTAATGAAGGAAATTTCTGCGTCGGCGCAGAAACCTGACCCTAGGATACCGTCTGGTTTTAGTGGAAAATCGTTGTTAACAACGTTAAACGGTACTACGCGGCCGAATAAGACGATATTTACGGAACCTATCGTATTGGTTTGCCCGTTGGTTACACCGGTAATAACTAATATTTCGGACCGGTCTACACGTGCGGAAGGAGCTAGTGCCGATTTTTTTATAATGTTAATTTCCGCGCCCGTGTCTATCATAAATTCCGTGTCTTTTAATAAGGCGGCTGAACGTAGAATTACGCTGGGAGTATTAGTTTTCCCAGTCAGTTTTATTGAGGCGCTGGGTTGTCTATTATAGATTGTGGGTCGTTTATCGCGAGAGTCTTTATATTCCGGGCGGCCTCGCGACCTGTCTCGCGGCGCGGCTGGAGGCCGTATTCGTTTCCCGATTGCCGAAGATTATTGTTGAATTGCCTTTTGCGGCACTCTTCGATGGTATGGCCCGGATTTTTGCAGTATCTGCAGTATCTGTCCTGTGACGTTAAAGGACGCGGATTTTCGTAGGATGTTCTATACGTGGGGACTTCGCGTGGAATAATCGGACGAGGCGCGTTCGAGATTTGTCGCGGCATGGATCTGGAACGACAGTCTCTAGCGTAGTGACCAATATTGTTGCAAACCGAACAAATTACTTCGTTGCGAATAATTTTTGGCTCAGCGCGGGGTCGAGACGATGTTAAACGTTCACAATCTAGAATATGACGCTTATAGAGTTCTCGAGCGCGCGCGAACGCGTCTTGCGGAGACTGTACCTGCGACAACGGAATTTGCAATCTAATTTCGGGGATCAATCCGTCTATAAAACAACGAAGCGTCAGCTCATCCACGTTGGAGGCTGATTGCGAAACGTATGGGGAAAGTCTCTCGCAATCAATTATCGCTGACCGAAGGTCTTTAACTCTACTAACGTAATCAAGGATATGTTCTCCGGGCTTCATAAAGATGTTCGTTAGTTCACCTCTATAGTGATCGGCGGATCGAATAGCTCCGAATGAATTCCTAAGTATGTCTGTCAGCTCAAGAATGGAATTGCATGGCTCATCCTCTACGGCTAAATATGCGCGACCTTTCAATTTACTTTTTACGAGACGCGTAAATGTGCGCTCGCATCCGTTCGGGATCAAGTCGTACGCGCGCTTACATGCACGCGTAAATTGCAACACGGGTATATTTTGGCCATCGTACTGCGGAACGGATTCTAGTGCCTGTTTTAAAGATAGCTCGTCGTGGGAATTCGGATTATCCGTGTACGCGCTTCGCGGTGGCGTTGAATTAAGACCGGGAAATTCGAGAGATGCTGTATCGGTCCTAGTAAGATTTTGAGAACGTCGGAGCGCTTCCAGTTCGCGACGCATCTGATCTAACTGTTGAAGCAACGCGATAGTGTTATCAGCGGCCCGATTACTTTCTGCTGTATCGGTAGTTCGCGGAAGAGGCTCGGCAAGTGCGTCTTGGAAGTCTATTGTTCGAGCTGCGTGGTGCTCTTTGTCGGTTTCACTAGTCGCGGCGGTGCCTCGAGGCGGCTGGTGACGGGTCTTTACCGGCGTTCGCGTCGCCATAGTTGGTCGCGTTCCCGATCGAGCGGAATTTCTGACGGAAATCGCGAGGCTTATCCCACCGCTGTCACCAAATTCGTGTCACGTCCGGGACCGGGAGAATTTCCGGAGTCGACCGTACGAAACGAAATATAAAACACAGGGCCGATCACTCGATTGTGATGGGTACCGTGGTTTCCTTTTATGGGACGCGAGCGGTAATTTTACCCTTTTCGATGCGGTAAAGTGAAATTTACTTACCTTTCGTCGATTAACACCTTAATATCCCCTTTCCAGGTACCGCTGTCGTCGAGGGTCACCGGCTGGGACAGTGGACGCGTAAGATGGGCGTTGAGGGAGCGTCAATGGAGTGAGGGTCCAGCGACGTTGACCGGACTCGGATGCTGGCGTCGGAGATGTCGGTGGTGCTGCAGGAGGCTGGATGCGGACAGCAGTAACAGCAATCACGGAATGGTAGGCTGGGCACGCCTGGGATCCGTTATATTCCCGCACAAGTTGTCGCAAGAAATTCTTTCTACCGGCGCGGCGCGTCTTCTTGGTAGCGGTGCGACACATACGAGATCTTCTTCTCCTAACTAGATTCGAGTCGGATAAGCGGCGGTCCGCTCTATCGTCGTCGGTCCAGGAGGGCGAAGAATGATCGTCCACTCGGGAGATCTTCCACTTGTATTCGGCACAGATAAGCGGCGGTCCGCTCTATCTAATGCAGAGGTTCAAGTATCTGTATCTCCGCAAAGTAGCGCTGTGTATGGTTGTACGCGAGAACCGGAGGGTGTCGCGTAGATATAAAATGAATAAGGACTCGAATGTAGAAATAAAATAAAGATATATTCTTGATTAATCCTAGCTATACACTTACTTCCCTATCTAGATTTAGAGTAACTTAATGAACTAGAAATAGAACTTAGATTTAGAAATAGAATAGGAACTTGAATACGATTTGAACTAGAAGTCGAGGTTTGAGAGAGATCCGAAGTCGGGCGATGCCCGGGATGAAGTCGGAAGAGAACCGGAGCCGGGCGATGCCCGGGACGAAGTGACGATCCACTCGCGTGCACGAGACCTCCTCGGTTCTCGTGGCGCGCGAGTCGCTGAGCCCTTCGAGTGGGGCGGACGGTAGGAGTAGGGCGGACGGCCCTTGCGGTGGGGCGCGGCTCGCGTTACGCGTGAGCCGCGCGCGTCGAATGCGCGCGCGAGCGCATCGTTTCTTAGAGAATATTGATTATAAATATATCTTAAAATTATGTGTGAGTGTTGTTCGTGTTACATCGAATAGTGTCGTGTGTACTTAGATCTAGAATTAATATGTATAGTTATATATATTAGAAAAAATGAAGTATGGCTGAGTTACGGTAGGCGATTCGGTGAGTCGTTGTTGCGAAGGTGGATCGTGGGTGTTGTGATTTGCGCGGTAGCGCAAATGGTTGGTCCATCTCCGGGGCGTGATTTGCGGGTCGGCTGCCTTGGCTCGGCGAAAGGGGTGTTTACCCGTGCGCTTGGTCGTGGACGGCTGCAGGTAATTCGTCCCTGCTCTCTGTGGGAGGCGTCGGGGGGTGGACGGCGATACGCCGGACGTCACACTTGCAAGGAAACAGCGTTTGCAGATGTCTACCTATCGTAGCAGTAGAGTTCTAATGCTTCTTAAAACGCGATATCGAATCTCATTTCCATGTTTCATGGTAAGATATAATATGATTTGCGAAGTGTTATGTATTCCTCGTCTACACTGCAAATGAATGTAAATGCGACACTTCCTTGCAAGGATATAGCGACTGCAGATGTCTACATATCGTAGCAATAGAGTTCATATGATTCTTAGAACGGGATATTGCATCTCATATCTATGTTTCATGATATGATATAATATTCATTGCGAAGTGTTATGCATTCCTCGTCTACGATTCAAATGAATGTAAATGCGACACTTCCTTGCAAGGAAATAGCGTTTGCAGATGTCTACGTATCGTAGCAATGGATTTCTGATGCTGCTTAGAACGCGATATCGCATCTCATTTCTATGTTTCATGGTAAGATATAATATGATTTGCGATGTGTTATGTATTCCTCGTCTACACTTCAAATGAATGTAAATGCGACACTTCCTTGCTAGGAAATAGCGTCTGCAGATGACTAGGTATCGTAGCAATAGATTTCTAATGCTTCTTAAAACGCGATATCGGATCTCATTTCTATGTTTCATGGTAAGATATAATATGATTTGCGAAATGTCATGTATTCATCGTCTACACTTCAAGTGAATGTAAATGCGACACTTCCTTGCCAGGAAATAGCGTCTGCAGATGTCTAGGTATCGTAGCAATAGAGTTCAAATGCTTCTTAAAACGAGATATTGCATCTCATATCTATGTTTCATGATAAGATATAATATTCATTGCGAAGTGTTATGCATTCCTCGTATACGATTCAAAAGAGTGTAAATGCGACACTTCCTTGCAAGGAAATAGTGTTTGCAGATGTCTAGGTATCGTAGCAATAGAGTTCAAATGCTTCTTAAAACGAGATATTGCATCTCATTTCTATGTTTCATGATAAGATATGTTATTCATTGCGAAGTGTTATGCATTCCTCGTCTACGATTCAAATGAATGTAAATGCGACACTTCCTTGCAAGGAAATAGCGTTTGCAGATGTCTACCTATCGTAGCAATAGTGCTCAAATGCTTCTTAAAACGAGATATTGCATCTCATATCTATGTTTCATGATAAGATATAATATTCATTGCGAAGTGTTATGCATTCCTCGTCTACGATTCAAATGAATGTAAATGCGACACTTCCTTGCATGGAAATAGCGTCTGCAGATGTCTAGGTATCGTAGCGATAGAGTTCTAATGCTTCTTAAAACGCGATATCGCATCTCATTTCTATGTTTCATGGTAAGATATAATATGATTTGCGACGTGTCATGTATTCCTCGTCTGCGATCCAAATGAAAGTAAATGCGACACTTCCTTGCAAGGAAATAGCGATTGCAGAAGTCTACGTATCGTAGCAATAGAGTTCATATGATTCTTAAAACGCGATATCGCATCTCATTTCTATGTTTCATGGTAAGATATAACATGATTTGCGAAGTGCTATGTATTCCTCGTCTACACTTCAAATGAATGTGAATGCGATACTTCCTCGCTAGGAAATAGCGTTTGCAGATGTCTACGTATCGTAGCATCAGCTTTCTAATGCTTCTTAAAACGCGATATCGCGTCTCATTTCTATGTTTCATGGTAAGATATAATATGATTTGCGAAGTGTTATGTATTCCTCGTCTACACCTCAAATGAATGTAAATGCGACACTTCCTTGCTAGGAAACAGCGTTTGAAGATGTCTAGGTATCGTAGCAATAGAGTTCAAATGCTTCTTAAAACGAGATATTGCATCTCATATCTATGTTTCATGATAAGATATAATATTCATTGCGAAGTGTCATGTATTCCTCGTCTACACTTCAAATGAATGTAAATGCGACACTTCCTCGCTAGGAAATAGCGCTTGCAGATGTCTACGTATCGTAGCAATAGAGTTCTTATGATTCTTAAAACGCGATATCGCATCTCACTTCTATGTTTTATGGTTGGATATAATATGATTTGCGAAGTGTTACGTATTCCTCGTCTACACTTCAAATGAATGTAAATGCGACACTTCCTTGCTAGGAAATAGTGTCTGGGGATGTCCAGGTATCGTAGCGATAGAGTTCTAATGCTTCTTAAAACGCGATATCGCGTCTCATTTCTATCTTTCATGGTAAGATATAATATGATTTGCGACGTGTCATGTATTCCTCTTCTACACTTCAAATGAATGTAAGTGTGACACTTCCTAGCACAGAAATAGCGTTTGCAGATGTCTACGTATCGTAGCAATAGATTTCTAATGCTTCTTAAAACGCGATATCGCATCTCATTTCTATGTTTCATGGTAAGAAATGATATGATTTGCGAAGCGTCATGTATTCCTCGTCTACACTTCAAATGAATGTAAATGCGACACTTCCTTGCTAGGAAATAGCGTCTCCAGATGTCTAGGTATCGTAGCAATAGAGTTCAAATGCTTCTTAAAACGAGATATTGCATCTGATATCTATGTTTCATGATAAGATATAATATTCATTGCGAAGTGTTATGCATTCCTCGTCTACGATTCAAATGAATGTAAATGCGACACTTCCTTGCAAGGAAATAGCGTTTGCAGATGTCTACGTATCGTAGCAATAGATTTCTAATGCTTCTTAAAACGCGATATCGCATCTTATTTCTATGTTTCATGGTAAGATATAATATGATTTGCGAAATGTTATGTATTCCTCGACTACACTTCATATGAATGTAAATGCGACACTTCCTTGCAAGGAAATAGCGTCTCCAGATGTCTAGGTATCGTAGCAATAGAGTTCAAATGCTTCTTAAAACGAGATATTGCATCTCATATCTATGTTTCATGATAAGATATAATTTTCATTGCGAAGTGTTATGCATTCCTCGTATACGAATCAAATGAATGTAAATGCGACTCTTCCTTCCAAGGAAATACCGTTTGCAGATGTCTACGTATCGTAGCAATAGATTTCTAATGCTTCTTAAAACGCGATATCGCATCTCATTTCTATGTTTCATGGAAAGATATAATATGATTTGCGAAGTGTCATGTATTCCTCGTCTACACTTCAAATGAATGTAAATGCGACACTTCCTTACAAGGAAATAGCGTTTGCAGATGTCTACGTATCGAAGCAATAGAGTTCAAATGCTTCTTAAAACGAGATATTGCATCTCATATCTATGTTTCATGATAAGATATAATATTCATTGCGAAGTGCTATGCATTCCTCGTCTACGATTCAAATGAATGTAAATGCGACACTTCCTTGCAAGGAAATAGTGTTTGCAGATGTCTAGGTATCGTAGCAATAGAGTTCAAATGCTTCTTAAAACGAGATATTGCATCTCATTTCTATGTTTCATGATAAGATATAATATTCATTGCGAAGTGTTATGCATTCCTCGTCTGCGATTCAAATGAAAGTAAATGCGACACTTCCTTGCAAGGAAATAGCGATTGCAGATGTCTACGTATCGTAGCATTAGCTTTCTAATGCTTCTTAAAACGCGATATCGCGTCTCATTTCTATCTTTCATGGTAAGATATAATATGATTTGCGAAGTGTCATGTATTCCTCTTCTACACTTCAAATGAATGTAAATGTGACTCTTCCTTGCAAGGAAACAGCGTTTGCAGATGTCTACCTATCGTAGCAGTAGAGTTCTAATGCTTCTTAAAACGCGATATCGAATCTCATTTCCATGTTTCATGGTAAGATATAATATGATTTGCGAAGTGTTATGTATTCCTCGTCTACACTTCAAATGAATGTAAATGCGACACTTCCTTGCAAGGATATAGCGACTGCAGATGTCTAGATATCGTAGCAATAGAGTTCATATGATTCTTAGAACGGGATATTGCATCTCATATCTATGTTTCATGATATGATATAATATTCATTGCGAAGTGTTATGCATTCCTCGTCTACGATTCAAATGAATGTAAATGCGACACTTCCTTGCAAGGAAATAGCGTTTGCAGATGTCTACGTATCGTAGCAATGGATTTCTGATGCTGCTTAGAACGCGATATCGCATCTCATTTCTATGTTTCATGGTAAGATATAATATGATTTGCGAAGTGTTATGTATTCCTCGTCTACACTTCAAATGAATGTAAATGCGACACTTCCTTGCTAGGAAATAGCGTCTGCAGATGTCTAGGTATCGTAGCAATAGATTTCTAATGCTTCTTAAAACGCGATATCGCATCTCATTTCTATGTTTCATGGTAAGATATAATATGATTTGCGAAGTGTCATGTATTCATCGTCTACACTTCAAGTGAATGTAAATGCGACACGTCCTTGCCAGGAAATAGCGTCTGCAGATGTCTAGGTATCGTAGCAATAGAGTTCAAATGCTTCTTAAAACGAGATATTGCATCTCATATCTATGTTTCATGATAAGATATAATATTCATTGCGAAGTGTTATGCATTCCTCGTATACGATTCAAAAGACTGTAAATGCGACACTTCCTTGCAATGAAATAGTGTTTGCAGATGTCTAGGTATCGTAGCAATAGAGTTCAAATGCTTCTTAAAACGAGATATTGCATCTCATTTCTATGTTTCATGATAAGATATGTTATTCATTGCGAAGTGTTATGCATTCCTCGTCTACGATTCAAATGAATGTAAATGCGACACTTCCTTGCAAGGAAATAGCGTTTGCAGATGTCTACGTATCGTAGCAATAGATTTCTAATGCTTCTTAAAACGCGATATCGCATCTTATTTCTATGTTTCATGGTAAGATATAATATGATTTGCGAAATGTTATGTATTCCTCGAATACACTTCATATGAATGTAAAGGCGACACTTCCTTGCAAGGAAATAGCGTCTCCAGATGTCTAGGTATCGTAGCAATAGTGTTCAAATGCTTCTTAAAACGAGATATTGCATCTCATATCTATGTTTCATGATAAGATATAATTTTCATTGCGAAGTGTTATGCATTCCTCGTATACGAATCAAATGAATGTAAATGCGACACTTCCTTCCAAGGAAATACCGTCTGCAGATGTCTACGTATCGTAGCAATAGATTTCTAATGCTTCTTAAAACGCGATATCGCATCTCATTTCTATGTTTCATGGAAAGATATAATATGATTTGCGAAGTGTCATGTATTCCTCGTCTACACTTCAAATGAATGTAAATGCGACACTTCCTTGCTAGGAAATAGTGTCTGGGGATGTCTAGGTATCGTAGCGATAGAGTTCTAATGCTTCTTAAAACGCGATATCGCGTCTCATTTCTATCTTTCATGGTAAGATATAATATGATTTGCGACGTGTCATGTATTCCTCTTCTACACTTCAAATGAATGTAAGTGTGACACTTCCTAGCACAGAAATAGCGTTTGCAGATGTCTACGTATCTTAGCAATAGATTTCTAATGCTTCTTAAAACGCGATATCGCATCTCATTTCTATGTTTCATGGTAAGATATAATATGATTTGCGAAGTGTCATGTATTCATCGTCTACACTTCAAGTGAATGTAAATGCGACACTTCCTTGCCAGGAAATAGCGTCTGCAGATGTCTAGGTATCGTAGCAATAGAGTTCAAATGCTTCTTAAAACGAGATATTGCATCTCATATCTATGTTTCATGATAAGATATAATATTCATTGCGAAGTGTTATGCATTCCTCGTATACGATTCAAAAGAGTGTAAATGCGACACTTCCTTGCAAGGAAATAGTGTTTGCAGATGTCTAGGTATCGTAGCAATAGAGTTCAAATGCTTCTTAAAACGAGATATTGCATCTCATTTCTATGTTTCATGATAAGATATGTTATTCATTGCGAAGTGTTATGCATTCCTCGTCTACGATTCAAATGAATGTAAATGCGACACTTCCTTGCAAGGAAATAGCGTTTGCAGATGTCTACCTATCGTAGCAATAGAGCTCAAATGCTTCTTAAAACGAGATATTGCATCTCATATCTATGTTTCATGATAAGATATAATATTCATTGCGAAGTGTTATGCATTCCTCGTCTACGATTCAAATGAATGTAAATGCGACACTTCCTTGCATGGAAATAGCGTCTGCAGATGTCTAGGTATCGTAGCGATAGAGTTCTAATGCTTCTTAAAACGCGATATCGCATCTCATTTCTATGTTTCATGGTAAGATATAATATGATTTGCGACGTGTCATGTATTCCTCGTCTACACTTCAAATGAAAGTAAATGCGACACTTCCTTGCAAGGAAATAGCGATTGCAGATGTCTACGTATCGTAGCAATAGAGTTCAAATGCTTCTTAAAACGAGATATTGCATCTCATTTCTATGTTTCATGATAAGATATAATATTCATTGCGAAGTGTTATGCATTCCTCGTCTGCGATCCAAATGAAAGTAAATGCGACACTTCCTTGCAAGAAAATAGCGATTGCAGATGTCTACGTATCGTAGCAATAGAGTTCATATGATTCTTAAAACGCGATATCGCATCTCATTTCTATGTTTCATGGTAAGATATAACATGATTTGCGAAGTGCTATGTATTCCTCGTCTACACTTCAAATGAATGTGAATGCGATACTTCCTCGCTAGGAAATAGCGTTTGCAGATGTCTACGTATCGTAGCATCAGCATTCTAATGCTTCTTAAAACGCGATATCGCGTCTCATTTCTATCTTTCATGGTTAGATATAATATGATTTGCGAAGTGTCATGTATTCCTCTTCTACACTTCAAATGAATGTAGATGGGACTCTTCCTTGCAAGGAAACAGCGTTTGCAGATGTCTAGGTATCGTAGCAATAGAGTTCAAATGCTTCTTAAAACGAGATATTGCATCTCATATCTATGTTTCATGATAAGATATAATATTCATTGCGAAGTGTTATGCATTCCTCGTATACGATTCAAAAGAGTGTAAATGCGACACTTCCTTGCAAGGAAATAGTGTTTGCAGATGTCTAGGTATCGTAGCAATAGAGTTCAAATGCTTCTTAAAACGAGATATTGCATCTCATTTCTATGTTTCATGATAAGATATGTTATTCATTGCGAAGTGTTATGCATTCCTCGTCTACGATTCAAATGAATGTAAATGCGACACTTCCTTGCAAGGAAATAGCGTTTGCAGATGTCTACGTATCGTAGCAATAGATTTCTAATGCTTCTTAAAACGCGATATCGCATCTTATTTCTATGTTTCATGGTAAGATATAATATGATTTGCGAAATGTTATGTATTCCTCGAATACACTTCATATGAATGTAAAGGCGACACTTCCTTGCAAGGAAATAGCGTCTCCAGATGTCTAGGTATCGTAGCAATAGAGTTCAAATGCTTCTTAAAACGAGATATTGCATCTCATATCTATGTTTCATGATAAGATATAATATTCATTGCGAAGTGTTATGCATTCCTCGTCTACGATTCAAATGAATGTAAATGCGACACTTCCTTGCATGGAAATAGCGTCTGCAGATGTCTAGGTATCGTAGCGATAGAGTTCTAATGCTTCTTAAAACGCGATATCGCATCTCATTTCTATGTTTCATGGTAAGATATAATATGATTTGCGACGTGTCATGTATTCCTCGTCTACACTTCAAATGAAAGTAAATGCGACACTTCCTTGCAAGGAAATAGCGATTGCAGATGTCTACGTATCGTAGCAATAGAGTTCAAATGCTTCTTAAAACGAGATATTGCATCTCATTTCTATGTTTCATGATAAGATATAATATTCATTGCGAAGTGTTATGCATTCCTCGTCTGCGATCCAAATGAAAGTAAATGCGACACTTCCTTGCAAGAAAATAGCGATTGCAGATGTCTACGTATCGTAGCAATAGTGTTCATATGATTCTTAAAACGCGATATCGCATCTCATTTCTATGTTTCATGGTAAGATATAACATGATTTGCGAAGTGCTATGTATTCCTCGTCTACACTTCAAATGAATGTGAATGCGATACTTCCTCGCTAGGAAATAGCGTTTGCAGATGTCTACGTATCGTAGCATCAGCATTCTAATGCTTCTTAAAACGCGATATCGCGTCTCATTTCTATCTTTCATGGTTAGATATAATATGATTTGCGAAGTGTCATGTATTCCTCTTCTACACTTCAAATGAATGTAGATGGGACTCTTCCTTGCAAGGAAACAGCGTTTGCAGATGTCTACCTATCGTAGCAGTAGAGTTCTAATGCTTCTTAAAAAGCGATTTCGCATCTCATTTCCACATTTCATGGTAAGATATCATATGATTTGCGAAGTGTTATGTTTTCCTCGTCTACACTTCAAGTGAATGTAAATGCGACACGTCCTTGCCAGGAAATAGCGTCTGCAGATGTCTAGGTATCGTAGCAATAGAGTTCAAATGCTTCTTAAAACGAGATATTGCATCTCATATCTATGTTTCATGATAAGATATAATATTCATTGCGAAGTGTTATGCGTTCCTCGTATACGATTCAAAAGAGTGTAAATGCGACACTTCCTTGCAAGGAAATAGTGTTTGCAGATGTCTAGGTATCGTAGCAATAGAGTTCAAATGCTTCTTAAAACGAGATATTGCATCTCATTTCTATGTTTCATGATAAGATATGTTATTCATTGCGAAGTGTTATGCATTCCTCGTCTACGATTCAAATGAATGTAAATGCGACACTTCCTTGCAAGGAAATAGCGTTTGCAGATGTCTACGTATCGTAGCAATAGATTTCTAATGCTTCTTAAAACGCGATATCGCATCTTATTTCTATGTTTCATGGTAAGATATAATATGATTTGCGAAATGTTATGTATTCCTCGAATACACTTCATATGAATGTAAAGGCGACACTTCCTTGCAAGGAAATAGCGTCTCCAGATGTCTAGGTATCGTAGCAATAGAGTTCAAATGCTTCTTAAAACGAGATATTGCATCTCATATCTATGTTTCATGATAAGATATAATTTTCATTGCGAAGTGTTATGCATTCCTCGTATACGAATCAAATGAATGTAAATGCGACACTTCCTTCCAAGGAAATACCGTCTGCAGATGTCTACGTATCGTAGCAATAGATTTCTAATGCTTCTTAAAACGCGATATCGCATCTCATTTCTATGTTTCATGGAAAGATATAATATGATTTGCGAAGTGTCATGTATTCCTCGTCTACACTTCAAATGAATGTAAACGCGACACTTCCTTGCTAGGAAATAGTGTCTGGGGATGTCTAGGTATCGTAGCGATAGAGTTCTAATGCTTCTTAAAACGCGATATCGCGTCTCATTTCTATCTTTCATGGTAAGATATAATATGATTTGCGACGTGTCATGTATTCCTCTTCTACGCTTCAAATGAATGTAAGTGTGACACTTCCTAGCACAGAAATAGCGTTTGCAGATGTCTACGTATCGTAGCAATAGATTTCTAATGCTTCTTAAAACGCGATATCGCATCTCATTTCTATGTTTCATGGAAAGATATAATATGATTTGCGAAGTGTCATGTATTCCTCGTCTACACTTCAAATGAATGTAAATGCGACACTTCCTTACAAGGAAATAGCGTTTGCAGATGTCTACGTATCGAAGCAATAGGGTTCAAATGCTTCTTAAAACGAGATATTGCATCTCATATCTATGTTTCATGATAAGATATAATATTCATTGCGAAGTACTATGCATTCCTCGTCTACGATTCAAATGAATGTAAATGCGACACGTCCTTGCAAGGAAATAGTGTTTGCAGATGTCTAGGTATCGTAGCAATAGAGTTCAAATGCTTCTTAAAACGAGATATTGCATCTCATTTCTATGTTTCATGATAAGATATAAATTCATTGCGAAGTGTTATGCATTCCTCGTCTGCGATTCAAATGAAAGTAAATGCGACACTTCCTTGCAAGGAAATAGCGATTGCAGATGTCTACGTATCGTAGCATTAGCTTTCTAATGCTTCTTAAAACGCGATGTCGCGTCTCATTTCTATCTTTCATGGTAAGATACAATATGATTTGCGAAGTGTCATGTATTCCTCTTCTACACTTCAAATGAATGTAAATGTGACTCTTCCTTGCAAGGAAACAGCGTTTGCAGATGTCTACCTATCGTAGCAGTAGAGTTCTAATGCTTCTTAAAACGCGATATCGAATCTCATTTCCATGTTTCATGGTAAGATATAATATGATTTGCGAAGTGTTATGTATTCCTCGTCTACACTTCAAATGAATGTAAATGCGACACTTCCTTGCAAGGATATAGCGACCCCAGATGTCTACATATCGTAGCAATAGAGTTCATATGATTCTTAGAACGGGATATTGCATCTCATATCTATGTTTCATGATATGATATAATATTCATTGCGAAGTGTTATGCATTCCTCGTCTACGATTCAAATGAATGTAAATGCGACACTTCCTTGCAAGGAAATAGCGTTTGCAGATGTCTAGGTATCGTAGCAATAGAGTTCAAATGCTTCTTAAAACGAGATATTGCATCTCATTTCTATGTTTCATGATAAAATATGTTATTCATTGCGAAGTGTTATGCATTCCTCGTCTACGATTCAAATGAATGTAAATGCGACACTTCCTTGCAAGGAAATAGCGTTTGCAGATGTCTACGTATCGTAGCAATAGATTTCTAATGCTTCTTAAAACGCGATATCGCATCTCATTTCTATGTTTCATGGAAAGATATAATATGATTTGCGAAGTGTCATGTATTCCTCGTCTACACTTCAAATGAATGTAAATGCGACACTTTATGGCAAGGAAATAGCGTCTGCAGATGTCTAGGTATCGTAGCAATAGATTTCTAATGCTTCTTAAAACGCGATATCGCATCTCATTTCTATGTTTCATGGAAAGATATAATATGATTTGCGAAGTGTCATGTATTCCTCGTCTACACTTCAAATGAATGTAAATGCGACACTTCCTTACAAGGAAATAGCGTTTGCGGATGTCTACGTATCGAAGCAATAGAGTTCAAATGCTTCTTAAAACGAGATATTGCATCTCATATCTATGTTTCATGATAAGATATAATATTCATTGCGAAGTGCTATGCATTCCTCGTCTACGATTCAAATGAATGTAAATGCGACACTTCCTTGCAAGGAAATAGTGTTTGCAGATGTCTAGGTATCGTAGCAATAGAGTTCAAATGCTTCTTAAAACGAGATATTGCATCTCATTTCTATGTTTCATGATAAGATATAATATTCATTGCGAAGTGTTATGCATTCCTCGTCTGCGATTCAAATGAAAGTAAATGCGACACTTCCTTGCAAGGAAATAGCGATTGCAGATGTCTACGTATCGTAGCATTAGCTTTCTAATGCTTCTTAAAACGCGATATCGCGTCTCATTTCTATCTTTCATGGTAAGATATAATATGATTTGCGAAGTGTCATGTATTCCTCTTCTACACTTCAAATGAATGTAAATGTGACTCTTCCTTGCAAGGAAACAGCGTTTGCAGATGTCTACCTATCGTAGCAGTAGAGTTCTAATGCTTCTTAAAACGCGATATCGAATCTCATTTCCATGTTTCATGGTAAGATATAATATGATTTGCGAAGTGTTATGTATTCCTCGTCTACACTTCAAATGAATGTAAATGCGACACTTCCTTGCAAGGATATAGCGACTGCAGATGTCTACATATCGTAGCAATAGATTTCATATGGTTCTTAGAACGGGATATTGCATCTCATATTTATGTTTCATGATATGATATAATATTCATTGCGAAGTGTTATGCATTCCTCGTCTACACTTCAAATGAATGTAAATGCGTCACTTCCTTGCCAGGAAATAGCGTCTGCAGATGTCTGGGTATCGTAGCGATAGAGTTCTAATGCTTCTTAGAACGCGATATCGCATCTCATTTCTATGTTTCATGGTAAGATATAATATGATTTGCGAAGTGTTATGTATTCCTCGTCTACACTTCATATGAATGTAAATGCGACACTTCCTTGCAAGGAAATAGCGTTTGCAGATGTCTACTTATCGTAGCAATAGAGTTCTGATGCTTCTTAAAACGCGATATCGCATTTCGTTACTATGTTTCATGGTAATATATAATATGATTTGCAACGTGTCATGTATTCCTCGTCTACACTTCAAATGAATGTAAATGCGACACTTCCTTGCAAGGAAATAGCGTTTGCAGATGTCTACGTATCGAAGCAATAGAGTTCAAATGCTTCTTAAAACGCGATATCGCATCTCATTTCTATGTTTCATGGTAAGATATAATATGATTTGCGAAGTGTTATGTATTCCTCGTCTACACTTCATATGAATGTAAATGCGACACTTCCTTGCAAGGAAATAGCGTCTCTAGATGTCTAGGTATCGTAGCAATAGAGTTCAAATGCTTCTTAAAACGAGATATTGCATCTCATATCTATGTTTCATGATAAGATATAATTTTCATTGCGAAGTGTTATGCATTCCTCGTATACGATTCAAATGAATGTAAATGCGACAGTTCCTTCCAAGAAAATACCGTCTGCAGATGTCTACGTATCGTAGCAATAGATTTGTAATGCCTCTTAAAACGCGATATCGCAACTCATTTCTATGTTTCATGGTAAGATATAATATGATTTGTGAAGTGTTATGTGTTCCTCGTCTACACTTCATATGAATGTAAATGCGACACTTCCTTGCCAGGAAATAGCGTCTGCAGATGTCTACCTATCGTAGCAATAGAGTTCTGATGCTTCTTAAAACGCGATATCGCATTTCATTTCTATGTTTCATGGTAAGATATAATATGATTTGCGACGTGTCATGTGTTCCTCGTCTACACTTCAAATGAATGTAAATGCGACACTTCCTTGCTAGGAAATAGCGTCTGCAGATGTCTAGGTATCGTAGCAATAGATTTCTAATGCTTCTTAAAACGCGATATCGCATCTCATTTCTATGTTTCATGGTAAGATATAATATGATTTGCGAAGTGTCATGTATTCCACATCTACACTTCAAGTGAATGTAAATGCGACACTTCCTTGCCAGGAAATAGCGTCTGCAGATGTCTAGGTATCGTAGCAATAGAGTTCAAATGCTTCTTAAAACGAGATATCGGATCTCATTTCTATGTTTCACCGTAAGATATAATATGATTTGCGAAGTATTATGTATTCCTCGTCTACACTTCCTATGAATGTAAATGCGACACTTCCTTGCAAGGAAATAGCGCCTACAGATGTCTACGTATCGAAGCAATAGAGTTCAAATGCTTCTTAAAACGAGATATTGCATCTCATTTCAATGTTTCATGGTAAGATATAATATGATTTGCGAAGTGTTATGTATTCCTCGTCTGCACTTCAAATGAATGTGAATGCGACACTTCCTTGCAAGGAAATAGCATTTGCAGATGTCTACGTATCGTAGCAATAGAGTTCTTATGATTCATAAAACGCGATATCGCATCTCATTTCAATGTTTCATGGTAAGATATAATATGATTTGCGAAGTGTCATGTATTCCTCGTCTACACTTCAAATGAATGTAAATGCGACACTTCCTTGCAAGGAAATAGCGTTTGCAGATGTCTACGTATCGTAACAATAGAGTTCTAATGCTTCTTAAAACGCGATATCGCATCTCATTTCTATGTTTCATGGTAGGATATAATATGATTTGCGAAGTGTCATGTATTCCTCTTCTACACTTCAAATGAATGTAAGTGTGACTCTTCCTTGCAAGGAAACAGCGTTTGCAGATGTCTACCTATCGTAGCAGTAGAGCTCTAATGCTTCTTAAAACGCGATATCGCATTTCATTTCTATGTTTCATGGTAAGATATAATATGATTTGCGACGTGTCATGCGTTCCTCGTCTACACTTCAAATGAATGTAAATGCGACACTTCCTTGCTAGGAAATAGCGTCTGCAGATGTCTAGGTATCGTAGCAATAGATTTCTAATGCTTCTTAAAACGCGATATCGCATCTCATTTCTATGTTTCATGGTAAGATATAATATGATTTGCGAAGTGTCATGTATTGCACGTCTACACTTCAAGTGAATGTAAATGCGACACTTCCTTGCCAGGAAATGGCGTCTGCAGATGTCTAGGTATCGTAGCAATAGAGTTCAAATGCTTCTTAAATCGACATATTGCATCTCATATCTATGTTTCATGATAAGATATAATTTTCATTGCGAAGTGTTATGCATTCCTCGTATACGATTCAGATGAGTGTAAATGCGACACTTCCTTGCAAGGAAATAGTGTTTGCAGATGTCTAGGTATCGTAGCAATAGAGTTCAAATGCTTCTTAAATCGAGATATTGCATCTCATATCTATGTTTCATGATAAGATATATTATTCATTGCGAAGTGTTATGCATTCCTCGTCTACACTTCAAATGAATGTAAATGCGACACTTCGTTGCTAGGAAATAGTGTCTGCAGATGTCTAGGTATCGTAGCGATAGAGTTCTGATGCTTCTTAAAACGCGATATCGCAACTCATTTCTATGTTTCATGGTAAGATATAATATGATTTGTGAAGTGTTATGTGTTCCTCGTCTACACTTCATATGAATGTAAATGCGACACTTCCTTGCCAGGAAATAGTGTCTGCAGATGTCTACCTATCGTAGCAATAGAGTTCTGATGCTTCTTAAAACGCGATATCGCATTTCGTTTCTATGTCTCATGGTAAGATATAATATTCATTGCGAAGTGTTATGCATTCCTCGTATACAATTCAAATGAGTGTAAATGCGACACTTCCTTCCAAGGAAATAGCGTTTGCAGATGTCTACGTATCGTAGCAATGGAGTTCTTATGATACTTAAAACGCGATATCGCATCTCATTTCTATGTTTCATGGTAAGATGTAACATGATTTGCGAAGTGTTATGTATTCCTCGTCTGCACTTCAAATGAATGTAAATGCGACACTTCCTTCCAAGGAAATAGCGTTTGTAGATGTCTACGTATCGTAGCAATGGAGTTCTTATGATTCTTAAAACGCGATATCGCATCTCATTTCTATGTTTCATGGTAAGATATAATATGATTTGCGAAGTGTTATGTATTCCTCGTCTACACTTCAAATGAATGTAAATGCGAAACTTCCTTGCCAGGAAATAGCGTCTGCAGATGTCTAGGTATCGTAGCGATATAGTTCTAATGCTTCTTAGAACGCGATATCGCATCTCATTTCTATGTTTCATGGTAAGATATAATATGATTTGCGAAGTGTTATGTATTCCTCGTCTACACTTCATATGAATGTAAATGCGACACTTCCTTGCAAGGAAATAGCGTTTGCAGATGTCTACCTATCGTAGCAATAGAGTTCTGATGCTTCTTAAAACGCGATATCGCATTTCGTTTCTATGTTTCATGGTAAGATATAATATGATTTGCGACGTGTCATGTATTCCTCGTCTACACTTCAAATGAATGTAAATGCGACACTTCCTTGCCAGGAAATAGCGTCTGCAGATGTCTAGGTATCGTAGCGATAGAGTTCAAATGCTTCTTAAAACGAGATATTGCATCTCATATCTATGTTTCATGATAAGATATAATATTCATTGCGAAGTGTTATGCATTCCTCGTATACGATTCAAATGAGTGTAAATGAGTGTAAATGCGACACTTCCTTGCAAGGAAATAGCGTTTGCAGATGTCTACGTATCGTAACAATAGAGTTCTAATGCTTCTTAAAACGCGATATCGCATCTCATTTCTATGTTTCATGGTAGGATATAATATGATTTGCGAAGTGTTATGTATTCCTCGTCTACACTTCAAATGAATGTAAACGCGACACTTCCTTGCAAGGAAATAACGTTTGCAGATGTCTACGTATCGAAGCAATAGAGTTCAAATGCTTCATAAAACGAGATATTGCATCTCATATCTATGTTTCATGATAAGATATAATATTCATTGCGAAGTGTTATGCATTCCTCGTCTACGATTCAAACGAACGTAAATGCGGCACTTTCTTGCAAGGAAATAGCGTTTGCAGATGTCTACGTATAGTAACAATAGAGTTCTAATGCTTCTTCAAACGCGATATCGCATCTTATTTCTATGTTTCATGGTAGGATATAATATGATTTGCGAAGTGTCATGTATTCCTCGTCTACACTTCAAATGAATGTAAATGCGACACTTCCTTGCAAGGAAATAGCGTTTGCAGATGTCTACGTATCGTAACAATAGAGTTCTTATGATTCTTGAAAAGCGATATCGCATCTCATTTCAATGTTTCATGGTAAGATATAATACGATTTGCGAAGTGTCATGTATTCCTCTTCTACACTTCAAATGAATGTAAGTCTGACTCTTCCTTGCAAGGAAACAGCGTTTGCAGATGTCTACCTATCGTAGCAGTAGAGCTCTAATGCTTCTTAAAACGCGATATCGCATTTCATTTCTATGTTTCATGGTAAGATATAATATGATTTGCGACGTGTCATGTGTTCCTCATCTACACTTCAAATGAATGTAAATGCGACACTTCCTTGCTAGGAAATAGCGTCTGCAGATGTCTAGGTATCGTAGCAATAGATTTCTAATGCTTCTTAAAACGCGATATCGCATCTCATTTCTATGTTTCATGGTAAGATATAATATGATTTGCGAAGTGTCATGTATTCCACGTCTACACTTCAAGTGAATGTAAATGCGACACTTCCTTGCCAGGAAATAGCGTCTGCAGATGTCTAGGTATCGTAGCAATAGAGTTCAAATGCTTCTTAAAACGAGATATCGGATCTCATTTCTATGTTTCACGGTAAGATATAATATGATTTGCGAAGTATTATGCATTCCTCGTCTCTACACTTCCTATGAATGTAAATGCGACACTTCCTTGCAAGGAAATAGCGCCTCCAGATGTCTACGTATCGTAGCAATGGAGTTCTTATGATACTTAAAACGCGATATCGCATCTCATTTCTATGTTTCATGGTAAGATATAATATGATTTGCGAAGTGTCATGTATTCCTCGTCTACACTTCAAATGAATGTAAATGCGATACTTCCTCGCAAGGAAATAGCGTTTGCAGATGTCTACGTATCGAAGCAATAGAGTTCAAATGTTTCTTTAAACGAGATATTGCATTTCATATCTATGTTTCATGATAAGATATAATATTCATTGCGTAGTGTTATGCATTCCTCGTCTACGATTCAAATGAACGAAATGCGGCACTTCCTTGCAAGGAAATAGCGTTTGCAGATGTCTACGTATCGTAACAATAGAGTTCTAATGCTTCTTAAAACGCGATATCGCATCTCATTTCTATGTTTCATGGTAGGATATAATATGATTTGCGAAGTGTCATGTATTCCTCGTCTACACTTCAAATGAATGTAAATGCGACACTTCCTTGCTAGGAAATAGCGTCTGCAGATGTCCAGGTATCGTAGCAATAGAGTTCTGATGCTTCTTAAGACGCGATATCGCATCTCATTTCTATGTTTCATGGTAAGATATAATATGATTGGGGAAGTGTTATGTATTCCTTGTCTACACTTCAAATGAATGTAAATGCGATACTTCCTTGCAAGGAAATAGCGTTTGCAGATGTCTACGTATCGGAGCAATAGAGTTCAAATGTTTCTTTAAACGAGATATTGCATTTCATATCTATGTTTCATGATAAGATATAATATTCATTGCGTAGTGTTATGCATTCCTCGTCTGCGATTCAAATGAACGAAATGCGGCACTTCCTTGCAAGGAAATAGCGTTTGCAGATGTCTACGTATCGTAACAATAGAGTTCTAATGCTTCTTAAAACGCGATATCGCATCTCATTTCTATGTTTCATGGTAGGATATAATATGATTTGCGAAGTGTTATGTATTCCTCGTCTACACTACAAATGAATGTAAATGCGACACTTCCTTGCAAGGAAATAGCGTTTGCAGATGTCTACGTATCGAAGCAATAGAGTTCAAATGCTTCATAAAACGAGATATTGCATCTCATATCTATGTTTCATGATAAGATATAATATTCATTGCGAAGTGTTATGCATTCCTCGTCTACGATTCAAACGAACGTAATTACGGCACTTCCTTGCAAGGAAATAGCGTTTGCAGATGTCTACGTATCGTAACAATAGAGTTCTAATGCTTCTTAAAACGCGATATCGCATCTCATTTCTATGTTTCATGGTAGGATATAATATGATTTGCGAAGTGTCATGTATTCCTCGTCTACACTTCAAATGAATGTAAATGCGACACTTCCTTGCTAGGAAATAGCGTCTGCAGATGTCCAGGTATCGTAGCAATAGAGTTCTAATGCTTCTTAAGACGCGATATCGCATCTCATTTCTATGTTTCATGGTAAGATATAATATGATTTGCGAAGTGTTATGTATTCCTTGTCTACACTTCAAATGAATGTAAGTGCGATACTTCCTTGCAAGGAAATAGCGTTTGCAGATGTCTACGTATCGAAGCAATAGAGTTCAAATGTTTCTTTAAACGAGATATTGCATTTCATATCTATGTTTCATGATAAGATATAATATTCATTGCGTAGTGTTATGCATTCCTCGTCTACGATTCAAATGAACGAAATGCGGCACTTCCTTGCAAGGAAATAGCGTTTGCAGATGTCTACGTATCGTAACAATAGAGTTCTAATGCTTCTTAAAACGCGATATCGCATCTTATTTCTATGTTTCATGGTAGGATATAATATGATTTGCGAAGTGTCATGTATTCCTCGTCTACACTTCAAATGAATGTAAATGCGACACTTCCTTGCAAGGAAATAGCGTTTGCAGATGTCTACGTATCGTAACAATAGAGTTCTTATGATTCTTGAAAAGCGATATCGCATCTCATTTCAATGTTTCATGGTGAGATATAATATGATTTGCGAAGTGATACGTATTCCTCGTCTACACTTCAAATGAATGTGAGTGCGACACTTCCATGCAAGGAGATAGCGTTTGCAGATGTCTACGTATCGAAGCAATAGATTTCAGATGCTCCTTAAAACGCGATATCGCATCTCATTTCTATGTTTCATGGTAAGATATAATATGATTTGCGAAGTATCATGTATTCCTCCTCCACACTTCAAATGAATGTAAATGCGACACTTCCTTGCAAGGAAATAGCGTTTGCAGAAGTCTAGGTATCGAAGCAATAGAGTTCAAATGCTTCTTAAAACGAGATATTGCATCTCATTTCAATGATTCATGGTAAGATATAATATGATTTGCGAAGTGTTATGTATTCCTCGTCTACACTTCAAATGAATGTGAATGCGACACTTCCTTGCAAGGAAATAGCATTTGCAGATGTCTACGTATCGTAGCAATAGAGTTCTTATGATTCTTAAAACGCGATATCGCATCACATTTCAATGTTTCATGGTAAGATATAATATGATTTGCGAAGTGTCATGTATTCCTCGTCTACACTTCAAATGAATGTAAATGCGACACTTCCTTGCAAGGAAATAGCGTTTGCAGATGTCTACGTATCGTAACAATAGAGTTCTAATGCTTCTTAAAACGCGATATCGCATCTCATTTCTATGTTTCATGGTAGGATATAATATGATTTGCGAAGTGTCATGTATTCCTCGTCTACACTTCAAATGAATGTAAATGCGACACTTCCTTGCTAGGAAATAGCGTCTGCAGATGTCCAGGTATCGTAGCAATAGAGTTCTAATGCCTCTTAAGACGCGATATCGCATCTCATTTCTATGTTTCATGGTAAGATATAATATGATTGGGGAAGTGTTATGTATTCCTTGTCTACACTTCAAATGAATGTAAATGCGATACTTCCTTGCAAGGAAATAGCGTTTGCAGATGTCTACGTATCGAAGCAATAGAGTTCAAATGTTTCTTTAAACGAGATATTGCATTTCATATCTATGTTTCATGATAAGATATAATATTCATTGCGTAGTGTTATGCATTCCTCGTCTACGATTCAAATGAACGAAATGCGACACTTCCTTGCTAGGAAATAGCGTCTGCAGATGTCCAGTTATCGTAGCAATAGTGTTCTAATGCTTCTTAAGACGCGATATCGCATCTCATTTCTATGTTTCATGGTAAGATATAATATGATTGGGGAAGTGTTATGTATTCCTTGTCTACACTTCAAATGAATGTAAATGCGATACTTCCTTGTAAGGAAATAGCGTTTGCAGATGTCTACGTATCGAAGCAATAGAGTTCAAATGTTTCTTTAAACGAGATATTGCATTTCATATCTATGTTTCATGATAAGATATAATATTCATTGCGAAGTGTTATGCATTCCTCGTCTACGATTCAAATGAACGAAATGCGACACTTCCTTGCAAGGAAATAGCGTTTGCAGATGTCTACGTATCGTAACAATAGAGTTCTAATGCTTCTTAAAACGCGATATCGCATCTCATTTCTATGTTTCATGGTAGGATATAATATTCATTGCGAAGTGTTATGCATTCCTCGTCTACGGTTCAAATGAATGTAAATGCGACACTTCCTTGCAAGGAAATAGCGTTTGCAGATGTCTACGTATCCTAACAATAGAGTTCTTATGATTCTTGAAAAGCGATATCGCATCTCATTTCAATGTTTCATGGTAAGATATAATATGATTTGCGAAGTGATATGTATTCCTCGTCTACACTTCAAATGAATGTGAGTGCGACACTTCCTTGCAAGGAAATAGCGTGTGCAGATGTCTACGTATCGTAGCAATAGAGTTCTTATGATTCTTACAACGCGATATCGCATCTCATATCTATGTTTCATGATAAGATATAATATTCATTGCGAAGTGTTATGCATTCCTCGTTTACGATTCATATGAACGAAATGCGACACTTCCTTGCAAGGAAATAGCGTTTGCAGATGTCTACGTATCGTAACAATAGAGTTCTAATGCTTCTTAAAACGCGATATCGCATCTAATTTCTATGTTTCATGGTAAGATATAATATGATTTGCGAAGTGTCATGTATTCCTCGTCTACACTTCAAATGAATGTAAATGCGACACTTCCTTGCAAGGAAATAGCGTTTGCAGATGTCTACGTATCGTAGCAATAGAGTTCTTATGATTCTTAAAACGCGATATCGCATCTCATTTCTACGTTTCATGGTAAGATATAATATGATTTGCGAAGTGTCATGTATTCCTCGTCTGCACTTCAAATGAATGTAAATGCGACACTTCCCTGCAAGGAAATAGCGTTTGCAGATGTCTACGTATCGTAGCAATAGAGTTCTTATGATTCTTACAACGCGATATCGGATCTCATTCCTATGTTTCATGGTAAGATATAATATGATTTGCGAAGTGTTATGTATTCCTCGTCTGCACTTCAAATGAATGTAAATGCGACACTTCCTTGCAAGGAAATAGCGTTTGCAGATGTCTACGTATCGTAGCAATAGAGTTCGTATGATTCTTAAAACGCGATATCGCATCTCATATCTATGTTTCATGATAAGATATAATATTCATTGCGAAGTGTTATGCATTCCTCGTCTACGATTCATATGAACGAAATGCGACACTTCCTTGCAAGGAAATAGCGTTTGCAGATGTCTACGTATCGTAACAATTGAGTTCTAATGCTTCTTAAAACGCGATATCGCATCTCATTTCTATGTTTCATGGTAAGATATAATATGATTTGCGATGTGTCATGTATTCCTCGTCTACACTTCAAATGAATGTAAATGCGACACTTCCTTGCAAGGAAATAGCGTTTGCAGATGTCTACGTATCGTAGCAATAGAGTTCTTATGATTCTTAAAACGCGATATCGCATCTCATTTCTACGTTTCATGGTAAGATATAATATGATTTGCGAAGTGTCATGTATTCCTCGTCTGCACTTCAAATGAATGTAAATGCGACACTTCCCTGCAAGGAAATAGCGTTTGCAGATGTCTACGTATCGTAGCAATAGAGTTCTTATGATTCTTACAACGCGATATCGGATCTCATTCCTATGTTTCATGGTAAGATAGAATATGATTTGCGAAGTGTTATGTATTCCTCGTCTGCACTTCAAATGAATGTAAATGCGACACTTCCTTGCAAGGAAATAGCGTTTGCAGATGTCTACGTATCGTAGCAATAGAGTTCGTATGATTCTTAAAACGCGATATCGCATCTCATATCTATGTTTCATGATAAGATATAATATTCATTGCGAAGTGTTATGCATTCCTCGTCTACGATTCATATGAACGAAATGCGACACTTCCTTGCAAGGAAATAGCGTTTGCAGATGTCTACGTATCGTAACAATAGAGTTCTAATGCTTCTTAAAACGCGATATCGCATCTCATTTCTATGTTTCATGGTAAGATATAATATGATTTGCGAAGTGTCATGTATTCCTCGTCTACACTTCAAATGAATGTAAATGCGACACTTCCTTGCAAGGAAATAGCGTTTGCAGATGTCTACGTATCGTAGCAATAGAGTTCTTATGATTCTTAAAACGCGGTATCGCATCTCATTTCTACGCTTCATGGTAAGATATAATATGATTTGCGAAGTGTCATGTATTCCTCGTCTGCACTTCAAATGAATGTAAATGCGACACTTCCCTGCAAGGAAATAGCGTTTGCAGATGTCTACGTATCGTAGCAATAGAGTTCTTATGATTCTTACAACGCGATATCGGATCTCATTCCTATGTTTCATGGTAAGATATAATATGATTTGCGAAGTGTTATGTATTCCTCGTCTGCACTTCAAATGAATGTAAATGCGACACTTCCTTGCAAGGAAATAGCGTTTGCAGATGTCTACGTATCGCAGAAATAGAGTTCAAATGCTTCTTAAAACGAGATATTGCATCTCATATTTATGTGTCATGATAAGATATAATATTCATTGCGAAGTGTTATGCATTCCTCGTCTACGATTCAAATGAACGTAAATGCGACACTTCCTTGCAAGGAAATAGCGTTTGCAGATGTCTACGTATCGTAACAATAGAGTTCTAATGCTTCTTAAAACGCGACATCGCATCTCATTTCTACGTTTCATGGTAGGATATAATATTCATTGCGAAGTGTTATGCATTCCTCGTCTACGATTCAAATGAACGTAAATGCGACACTTCCTTGCAAGGAAATAGCGTTTGCAGATGTCTACGTATCGTAACAATAGAGTTCTTATGATTCTTAAAAAGCGATATCGCATCTCATTTCAATGTTTCATGGTAAGATATAATATGATTTGCGAAGTGTTATGTATTCCTCGTCTACACTTCAAATAAATGTGTGTGCGACACTTCCTTGCAAGGAAATAGCGTTTGCAGATGTCTACGTATCGAAGCAATAGAGTTCAAATGCTTCTTAAAACGCGATATCGTACCTCATTTCTATGTTTCATGGTAAGATATAATATGATTTGCGAAGTATCATGTATTCCTCGTCTACACTTCAAATGAATGTAAATGCGACACTTCCTTGCAAGGAAATAGCGTTTGCAGATGTCTACGTATCGAAGCAATAGAGTTCAAATGCTTCTTAAAACGAGATATTGCATCTCATATCTATGTGTCATGATAAGATATAATATTCATTGCGAAGTGTTATGCATTCCTCGTCTACGATTCAAATGAACGTAAATGCGACACTTCCTTGCAAGGAAATAGCGTTTGCAGATGTCTACGTATCGTAACAATAGAGTTCTTATGATTCTTAAAAAGCGATATCGCATCTCATTTCAATGTTTCATGATAAGATATAATATGATTTGCGAAGTATCATGTATTCCTCGTCTACACTTCAAATGAATGTAAATGCGACACTTCCTTGCAAGGAAATAGCGTTTGCAGATGTCTACGTATCGAAGCAATAGAGTTCAAATGCTTCTTAAAACGAGATATTGCATCTCATACCTATGTGTCATGATAAGATATAATATTCATTGCGAAGTGCTATGCATTCCTCGTCTACGATTCAAATGAATGTAAATGCGACACTTCCTTGCAAGGAAATAGCGTTTGCAGATGTCTACGTATCGTAACAATAGAGTTCTAATGCTTCTTAAAACGCGATATCGCATCTCATTTCTATGTTTCATGGTAAGATATAATATGATTTGCGAAGTGTCATGTATTCCTCGTCTACACTTCAAATGAATGTAAATGCGACACTTCCCTGCAAGGAAATAGCGTTTGCAGATGTCTACGTATCGTAGCAATAGAGTTCATATGATTCTTAAAACGCGATAACGGATCTCATGTCTATGTTTCATGGTAAGATATAATATGATTTGCGAAGTGTTATGTATTCCTCGTCTACACTTCATATTAATGTAAATGCGACACTTCCTCACAAGGAAATAGCGTTTGCAGATGTCTACGTATCGTAGCAATAGAGTTCATATGATTCTTAAAACGCGATATCGCATCTCATTTCTATGTTTCATGGTAAGATATAATATGATTTGCGAAGTGTTATGTATTCCTCGTCTACACATCAAATGAATGTAAATGCGACACTTTCTTGCAAGGAAATAGCGTTTGCAGATGTCTACGTATCGTAGCAATGGATTTCTGCTGCTTCTTAAAACGCGATATCGCATCTCATTTCTATGTTTCATGGTAAGATATAATATGATTTGCGAAGTGTCATGTATTCCTCGTCTACACTTCAAATGAATGTAAATGCGACACTTCCCTGCAAGGAAATAGCGTTTGCAGATATCTACGTATCGTAGCAATAGAGTTCATATGATTCTTAAAACGCGATAACGGATCTCATGTCTATGTTTCATGGTAAGATATAATATGATTTGCGAAGTGTTATGTATTCCTCGTCTACACTTCAAATGAATGTAAATGCGACACTTCTTTGCAAGGAAATAGCGTTCGCAGATGTCTACGTATCGAAGCAATAGAGTTCAAATGCTTCTTAAAACGAGATATTGCATCTCATATCTATGTTTCATGATAAGATATAATATTCATTGCGAAGTGTTATGCATTCCTCGTCTACGATTCAAATGAATGTAAGTGCGACACTTCCTTGCAAGGAAATAGCGTTTGCAGATGTCTACGTATCGTAGCAATAGAGTTCCAATGCTTCTTAAAACGCGATATCGCATCTCATTTCTATGTTTCATGGTAAGATATAATATGATTTGCGAAGTGTTATGTATTCCTCGTCTACGGTTCAAATGATTGTAAATGCGACACTTCCTTGCAAGGAAATAGCGTTTGCAGATGTCTACGTATCGTAGCAATAGAGTTCTTATGATTCTTAAAACGGGATATCGCATCTCATTTCTACGTTTCATGGTAAGATATTATATGATTTGCGAAGTGTCATGTATTCCCCGTCTACACTTCAAATGAATGTAAATGCGACACATCCTTGCTAGGATATAGCGTCTGCAGATGTCTAGGTATCGTAGCAATGGAGTTCTAATGCTTCTTAAAACGCGATATCGCGTCTCATTTCTATGTTTCATGGTAAGATATAATATGATTTGCTAAGTGTTATGTATTCCTCGTCTACACTTCAAATGAATGTAAATGCGACACTTCTTTGCAAGGAAATAGCGTTTGCAGATGTCTACGTATCGTAGCAATAGAGTTCTTGTGGTTCTTAAAACGCGATATCGCATCTCATTTCTATGTTTCATGGTAGGATATAATATGATTTGCGAAGTGTCATGTATTCCTCGTCTACACTTCAAATGAATGTAAATGCGACACTTCCTTGCTAGGAAATAGCGTCTGCAGATGTCCAGTTATCGTAGCAATAGAGTTCTAATGCTTCTTAAGACGCGATATCGCATCTCATTTCTATGTTTCATGGTAAGATATAATATGATTGGGGAAGTGTTATGTATTCCTTGTCTACACTTCAAATGAATGTAAATGCGATACTTCCTTGCAAGGAAATAGCGTTTGCAGATGTCTACGTATCGAAGCAATAGAGTTCAAATGTTTCTTTAAACGAGATATTGCATTTCATATCTATGTTTCATGATAAGATATAATATTCATTGCGAAGTGTTATGCATTCCGAGTCTACGATTCAAATGAACGAAATGCGACACTTCCTTGCAAGGAAATAGCGTTTGCAGATGTCTACGTATCGTAACAATAGAGTTCTAATGCTTCTTAAAACGCGATATCGCATCTCATTTCTATGTTTCATGGTAGGATATAATATGATTTGCAAAGTGTTATGTATTCCTCGTCTACACTTCAAATGAATGTAAATGCGACACTTCCTTGCAAGGAATTAGCGTTTGCAGATGTCTACGTATCGTAGCAATAGATTTCTTATGATACTTAAAACGCGATATCGCATCTCATTTCTATGTTTCATGGTAAGATATTATATGGTTTGCGAAGTATCATGTATTCCTCGTCCACACTTCAAATGAATGTAAATGCGACACTTCCTTGCAAGGAAATAGCGTTTGCAGATGTCTACGTATCGAAGAAATAGAGTTCAAATGCTTCTTAAAACGAGATATTGCATCTCATATTTATGTGTCATGATAAGATATAATATTCATTGCGAAGTGTTATGCATTCCTCGTCTACGATTCAAATGAACGTAAATGCGACACTTCCTTGCAAGGAAATAGCGTTTGCAGATGTCTACGTATCGTAACAATAGAGTTCTAATGCTTCTTAAAACGCGACATCGCATCTCATTTCTATGTTTCATGGTAGGATATAATATTCATTGCGAAGTGTTATGCATTCCTCGTCTACGATTCAAATGAACGTAAATGCGACACTTCCTTGCAAGAAAATAGCGTTTGCAGATGTCTACGTATCGTAACAATAGAGTTCTTATGATTCTTAAAAAGCGATATCGCATCTCATTTCAATGTTTCATGGTAAGATATAATATGATTTGCGAAGTGTTATGTATTCCTCGTCTACACTTCAAATAAATGTGTGTGCGACACTTCCTTGCAAGGAAATAGCGTTTGCAGATGTCTACGTATCGAAGCAATAGAGTTCAAATGCTTCTTAAAACGCGATATCGTACCTCATTTCTATGTTTCATGGTAAGATATAATATGATTTGCGAAGTATCATGTATTCCTCGTCTACACTTCAAATGAATGTAAATGCGACACTTCCTTGCAAGGAAATAGCGTTTGCAGATGTCTACGTATCGAAGCAATAGAGTTCAAATGCTTCTTAAAACGAGATATTGCATCTCATATCTATGTGTCATGATAAGATATAATATTCATTGCGAAGTGTTATGCATTCCTCGTCTACGATTCAAATGAACGTAAATGCGACACTTCCTTGCAAGGAAATAGCGTTTGCAGATGTCTACGTATCGTAACAATAGAGTTCTTATGATTCTTAAAAAGCGATATCGCATCTCATTTCAATGTTTCATGATAAGATATAATATTCATTGCGAAGTGTTATGTATTCCTTGTCTACACTTCAAATGAATGTAAATGTGACACTTCCTTGCAAGGAAATAGCGTTTGCAGATGTCTAGGTATCGTAGCAATAGAGTTCTAATGCTTCTTAAAACGCGATATCGCATCTCATTTCTATGTTTCATGGTAAGATATAATATGATTTGCGAAGTGTTATGTATTCCTCGTCTACACTTCAAATGAATGTAAATGCGACACATCCTTGCAAGGAAATAGCGTTTGCAGATGTCTACGTATCGTAGCAATAGGGTTCTTATGATTCTTAAAACGCGATATCGGATCTTATTTCTATGTTTCATGGTAAGATATAATATGATTTGCGAAGTGTTATGTATTCCCCGTCTACACATCAACTAAATGTAAATGCGCACTTCCTTGCAAGGAAATAGCGTTTGCAGATGTCTACGTATCGAAGCAATAGAGTTCAAATGCTTCTTAAAACGCGATATCGCATCTCACTTCTATGTTTCATGGTAAGGTATAATTTGATTTGCTAAGTGTTATGTATTCCTCGTCTACACTTCAAATGAATGTAAATGCGACACTTTCTTGCAAGGAAATAGCGTTTGCAGATGTCTACGTATCGTAGCAATGGATTTCTGCTGCTTCTTAAAACGCGATATCGCATCTCACCTCTATGATTCATGGTGAACTATAATATGATTTGCGAAGTGTCATGTATTCCTCGTCTACACTTCAAATTAATGTAAATGCGACACTTCCCTGCAAGGAAATAGCGTTTGCAGATGTCTACGTATCGTAGCAATAGAGTTCTTATGATTCTTAAAACGCGATATCGGATCAATTTCTATGTTTCATGGTAAGGTATAATATGATTTGCGAAGTGTCATGTATTCCTCGTCCACGCTTCAAATGAATGTAAATGCGACACTTCCTTGCAAGGAAATAGCGTTTGCAGATGTCTACGTATCGTAGCAATAGAGTTCTTATGATTCTTAAAACGCGATATCGGATCTTATTTCTATGTTTCATGGTAAGATATAATATGATTTGCGAAGTGTTATGTATTCCTCGTCTACACATCAACTAAATGTAAATGCGCACTTCCTTGCAAGGAAATAGCGTTTGCAGATGTCTACGTATCGAAGCAATAGAGTTCAAATGCTTCTTAAAACGAGATATTGCATCTCATATCTATGTTTCATGGTAAGATATAATATGATTTGCGAAGTGTTATGCATTCCTCGTCCACGATTCAAATGAATGTAAATGCGACACTTTCTTGCAAGGAAATAGCGTTTGCAGATGTCTACGTACAGTAGTAATGGATTTCTGCTGCTTCTTAAAACGCGATATCGCATCTCATTTCTATGTTTCATGGTAAGGTATAATATGATTTGCGAACTGTTATGTATTCCTCGTCTACACTTCAAATGAATGTAAATGCGACACTTTCTTGCAAGGAAATAGCGTTTGCAGATGTCTACGTATCGTAGCAATGGATTTCTGCTGCTTCTTAAAACGCGATATCGCATCTCACCTCTATGATTCATGGTGAGCTATAATATGATTTGCGAAGTGTCATGTATTCCTCGTCTACACTTCAAATTAATGTAAATGCGACACTTTCTTGCAAGGAAATAGCGTTTGCAGATGTCTACGTATCGTAGCAATAGAGTTCTTATGATTCTTAAAACGCGATATCGGATCTCATTTCTATGTTTCATGGTAAGATATAATATGATTTGCGAAGTGTTATGTATTCCTCGTCTACACTTCAAATGAATGAAAATGCGACACTTCTTTGCAAGGAAATAGCGATTGCAGATGTCTACGTATCGTAGCAATAGAGTTCTTATGATTCTTAAAACGCGATATCGCTTCACATTTCTATGTTTCATGGTAAGATATTATATGGTTTGCGAAGTATCATGTATTCCTCGTCCACACTTCAAATGAATGTAAATGCGACACTTCCTTGCAAGGAAATAGCGTTTGCAGATGTCTACGTATCGAAGAAATAGAGTTCAAATGCTTCTTAAAACGAGATATTGCATCTCATATTTATGTGTCATGATAAGATATAATATTCATTGCGAAGTGTTATGCATTCCTCGTCTACGATTCAAATGAACGTAAATGCGACACTTCCTTGCAAGGAAATAGCGTTTGCAGATGTCTACGTATCGTAACAATAGAGTTCTAATGCTTCTTAAAACGCGACATCGCATCTCATTTCTATGTTTCATGGTAGGATATAATATTCATTGCGAAGTGTTATGCATTCCTCGTCTACGATTCAAATGAACGTAAATGCGACACTTCCTTGCAAGAAAATAGCGTTTGCAGATGTCTACGTATCGTAACAATAGAGTTCTTATGATTCTTAAAAAGCGATATCGCATCTCATTTCAATGTTTCATGGTAAGATATAATATGATTTGCGAAGTGTTATGTATTCCTCGTCTACACTTCAAATAAATGTGTGTGCGACACTTCCTTGCAAGGAAATAGCGTTTGCAGATGTCTACGTATCGAAGCAATAGAGTTCAAATGCTTCTTAAAACGCGATATCGTACCTCATTTCTATGTTTCATGGTAAGATATAATATGATTTGCGAAGTATCATGTATTCCTCGTCTACACTTCAAATGAATGTAAATGCGACACTTCCTTGCAAGGAAATAGCGTTTGCAGATGTCTACGTATCGAAGCAATAGAGTTCAAATGCTTCTTAAAACGAGATATTGCATCTCATATCTATGTGTCATGATAAGATATAATATTCATTGCGAAGTGTTATGCATTCCTCGTCTACGATTCAAATGAACGTAAATGCGACACTTCCTTGCAAGGAAATAGCGTTTGCAGATGTCTACGTATCGTAACAATAGAGTTCTTATGATTCTTAAAAAGCGATATCGCATCTCATTTCAATGTTTCATGATAAGATATAATATTCATTGCGAAGTGTTATGTATTCCTTGTCTACACTTCAAATGAATGTAAATGTGACACTTCCTTGCAAGGAAATAGCGTTTGCAGATGTCTAGGTATCGTAGCAATAGAGTTCTAATGCTTCTTAAAACGCGATATCGCATCTCATTTCTATGTTTCATGGTAAGATATAATATGATTTGCGAAGTGTTATGTATTCCTCGTCTACACTTCAAATGAATGTAAATGCGACACATCCTTGCAAGGAAATAGCGTTTGCAGATGTCTACGTATCGTAGCAATAGGGTTCTTATGATTCTTAAAACGCGATATCGGATCTTATTTCTATGTTTCATGGTAAGATATAATATGATTTGCGAAGTGTTATGTATTCCCCGTCTACACATCAACTAAATGTAAATGCGCACTTCCTTGCAAGGAAATAGCGTTTGCAGATGTCTACGTATCGAAGCAATAGAGTTCAAATGCTTCTTAAAACGCGATATCGCATCTCACTTCTATGTTTCATGGTAAGGTATAATTTGATTTGCTAAGTGTTATGTATTCCTCGTCTACACTTCAAATGAATGTAAATGCGACACTTTCTTGCAAGGAAATAGCGTTTGCAGATGTCTACGTATCGTAGCAATGGATTTCTGCTGCTTCTTAAAACGCGATATCGCATCTCACCTCTATGATTCATGGTGAACTATAATATGATTTGCGAAGTGTCATGTATTCCTCGTCTACACTTCAAATTAATGTAAATGCGACACTTCCCTGCAAGGAAATAGCGTTTGCAGATGTCTACGTATCGTAGCAATAGAGTTCTTATGATTCTTAAAACGCGATATCGGATCAATTTCTATGTTTCATGGTAAGGTATAATATGATTTGCGAAGTGTCATGTATTCCTCGTCCACGCTTCAAATGAATGTAAATGCGACACTTCCTTGCAAGGAAATAGCGTTTGCAGATGTCTACGTATCGTAGCAATAGAGTTCTTATGATTCTTAAAACGCGATATCGGATCTTATTTCTATGTTTCATGGTAAGATATAATATGATTTGCGAAGTGTTATGTATTCCTCGTCTACACATCAACTAAATGTAAATGCGCACTTCCTTGCAAGGAAATAGCGTTTGCAGATGTCTACGTATCGAAGCAATAGAGTTCAAATGCTTCTTAAAACGAGATATTGCATCTCATATCTATGTTTCATGGTAAGATATAATATGATTTGCGAAGTGTTATGCATTCCTCGTCCACGATTCAAATGAATGTAAATGCGACACTTTCTTGCAAGGAAATAGCGTTTGCAGATGTCTACGTACAGTAGTAATGGATTTCTGCTGCTTCTTAAAACGCGATATCGCATCTCATTTCTATGTTTCATGGTAAGGTATAATATGATTTGCGAACTGTTATGTATTCCTCGTCTACACTTCAAATGAATGTAAATGCGACACTTTCTTGCAAGGAAATAGCGTTTGCAGATGTCTACGTATCGTAGCAATGGATTTCTGCTGCTTCTTAAAACGCGATATCGCATCTCACCTCTATGATTCATGGTGAGCTATAATATGATTTGCGAAGTGTCATGTATTCCTCGTCTACACTTCAAATTAATGTAAATGCGACACTTTCTTGCAAGGAAATAGCGTTTGCAGATGTCTACGTATCGTAGCAATAGAGTTCTTATGATTCTTAAAACGCGATATCGGATCTCATTTCTATGTTTCATGGTAAGATATAATATGATTTGCGAAGTGTTATGTATTCCTCGTCTACACTTCAAATGAATGAAAATGCGACACTTCTTTGCAAGGAAATAGCGATTGCAGATGTCTACGTATCGTAGCAATAGAGTTCTTATGATTCTTAAAACGCGATATCGCTTCACATTTCTATGTTTCATGGTAAGATATAATATGATTTGCGAAGTGTTATGTATTCCTTGTCTACACTTCAAATGAATGTAAATGTGACACTTCCTTGCAAGGAAATAGCGTTTGCAGATGTCTAGGTATCGTAGCAATGGAGTTCTAGTGCTTCTTAAAACGCGATATCGCATCTCATTTCTATGTTTGATGATAAGATGTAATATTCATTGCGAAGTGTTATGTATTCCTCGCCTACACTTCAAATGAATGTAAATGCGACACTTCCTTGCTAGGAAATAGCGTTTGCAGATGTCTACGTATCGTAGCAATAGAGTTCTTATGATTCTTAAAACGCGATATCGGATCTTATTTCTATGTTTCATGGTAAGATATAATATGATTTGCGAAGTGTTATGTATTCCCCGTCTACACATCAACTAAATGTAAATGCGCACTTCCTTGCAAGGAAATAGCGTTTGCAGATGTCTACGTATCGAAGCAATAGAGTTCAAATGCTTCTTAAAACGCGATATCGCATCTCACTTCTATGTTTCATGGTAAGGTATAATTTGATTTGCGAAGTGTTATGTATTCCTCGTCTACACTTCAAATGAATGTAAATGCGACACTTTCTTGCAAGGAAATAGCGTTTGCAGATGTCTACGTATCGTAGCAATGGATTTCTGCTGCTTCTTAAAACGCGATATCGCATCTCACCTCTATGATTCATGGTGAACTATAATATGATTTGCGAAGTTTCATGTATTCCTCGTCTACACTTCAAATTAATGTAAATGCGACACTTCCCTGCAAGGAAATAGCGTTTGCAGATGTCTACGTATTGTAGCAATAGAGTTCTTATGATTCTTAAAACGCGATATCGGATCAATTTCTATGTTTCATGGTAAGGTATAATATGATTTGCGAAGTGTCATGTATTCCTCGTCCACGCTTCAAATGAATGTAAATGCGACACTTCCTTGCAAGGAAATAGCGTTTGCAGATGTCTACGTATCGTAGCAATAGAGTTCTTATGATTCTTAAAACGCGATATCGGATCTTATTTCTATGTTTCATGGTAAGATATAATATGATTTGCGAAGTGTTATATATTCCTCGTCTACACTTCAAATGTAAATGCGACACTTCCTTCCAAGGAAATAGCGTTTGCAGATATCTACGTATCGTAGCAATAGATTTCTCATGCTTCTTAAAACACGATATCGCATCTCATTTCTATGTTTCATGGTAAGATATAATATTCATTGCGAAGTGTTATGCATTCCTCGTCTACACTTCAAATGAATGTAAATGCGACACTCCCTTGCAAGGAAATAGCGTTTGCAGATGTCTACGTATCGTAGCAATAGAGTACAAATGCTTCTTAAAACGTGATATTGCATCTCATATCTATGTTTCATGATAAGATATAATATTCATTGCGAAGTGATATGCACTCCTCGTCTACGATTCAAATGAATGTAAATGCAACACTTCCTTCCAAGGAAATAGCGTTTGCAGATGTCTACGTATCGTAGCAATAGAGTCCTAATGCTTCTTAAAACGCGATATCGCATCTCATTTCTATGTTTCATGGTAAGATATAATATGATTTGCAAAGTGTTATGTATTCCTCGTCTACACATCAAATGAATGTAAATGCGACACTTCCTTGCAAGGAAATAGCGTTTGCAGATGTCTACGTATCGTAGCAATAGAGTTCTTATGATACTTAAAACGCGATATCGCATCTCATTTCTATGTTTCATGGTAAGGTATAATATGATTTGCGAAGTGTTATGTATCCGTCGTCTACACTTCAAATGAATGTAAATGCGACACTTCCTCGCTAGGAAATAGCGTCTGCAAATGTCTACCTATCGTAGCAATAGAGTTCTTATGATTCTTAAAACGCGATATCGCAACTCATTTCTATGTTTCATGGTAAGTTATAATATGATGTGCGAAGTGTTATGTATTCCTCGTCTACACTTCAAATGAATGTAAATGCGACACTTCCTTGCAAGGAAATAGCGTTTGCAGATGTCTACGTATCGTAGGGATAGAGTTCTAATGCTTCTTAAAACGAGATATTGCATCTCATGTCTATGTTTCATGATAAGATATAATATTCATTGCGAAGTGTTATGCATTCCTCGTCTACGATTCAAATCAATGTAAATGCGACACTTCCTTGTAAGGAAATTGTTTTTGCAGATGTCTACGTATCGTAGCAATAGAGTTCTTATGATTCTTAAAACGCGATATCGGATCTCATTCCTATGTTTCATGGTAAGATAGAATATGATTTGCGAAGTGTTATGTATTCCTCGTCTGCACTTCAAATGAATGTAAATGCGACACTTCCTTGCAAGGAAATAGCGTTTGCAGATGTCTACGTATCGTAGCAACAGAGTTCGTATGATTCTTAAAACGCGATATCGCATCTCATATCTATGTTTCATGATAAGATATAATATTCATTGCGAAGTGTTATGCATTCCTCGTCTACGATTCATATGAACGAAATGCGACACTACCTTGCTAGGAAATAGCGTCTGCTGATGTATAGGTATCGTAGCAATAGAGTTCTAATGGCTCTTAAAACGCGATATCGCATCTCATTTCTATGTTTCATGGTAAGATATAATATGATTTGCGAAGTGTTATTTAGTCCTCGTCTACACTTCAAATGAATGTAAATGCGACACTTCGTTGCTAGGAAATAGCGTTTGTAGATGTCTACGTATCGAAGCAATAGAGTTCAAATGCTTCTTAAAAAAGAGATATTGCATCTCTTATCTATGTTTCATGGTAAGATATAATATGATTTGCGAAGTGCCATGTATCCCTCGTCTACACTTCAAATGAATGTAAATGCGACACTTCCTCGCTAGGAAATAGCGTCTGCAAATGTCTACCTATCGTAGCAATAGAGTTCTAATGCTTCTTAAATCGCGATATCGCATCTCATTTCTATGTTTCATGGTAAGATATAATATGATTTGCGAAGTGTCATGTATTCCTCGTCTACACTTCAAATGAATGTAAATGCGACACTTCCTTGCAAGGAAATAGCGTCTGCAGATGTCTAGGTATCGTAGCAATAGTGTTCTTATGATTCTTTAAACGCGATATCGCAACTCATTTCCATGTTTCATGGTAAGATATAATATGATTTGCGATGTGTTATGTATTCCTCGTCTACACTGCAAACGAATGTAAATGCGACACTTCCTTGCAAGGAAATAGCGTTTGCAAATTTCTACCTATCGTAGCAATAGTGTTCTAATGCTTCTTAAAACGCGATATCGCATCTCATTTCTATGTTTCATGGTAAGATATAATATGATGTGCGAAGTGTTATGTATTCCTCGTCTACACTTCAAATGAATGTAAATGCGACACTTCCTTGCAAGGAAATAGCGTTTGCAGATGTCTACGTATCGTAGGGATAGAGTTCTAATGCTTCTTAGAACGAGATATTGCATCTCATATCTATGTTTCATGATAAGATATAATATTCATTGCGAAGTGTTATGCATTCCTCGTCTACGATTCAAATCAATGTAAATGCGACACTTCCTTGTAAGGAAATTGCGTTTGCAGATGTCTACGTATCGTAGCAATAGAGTTCTTATGATTCTTAAAACGCGATATCGCATCTCATTTCTATGTTTCATGGTAAGATATAATATGATTCGCGACGTATTATGTATTCCTCGTCTATACTTCAAATGAATGTGAATGCGACACTTCCTCGCTAGGAAATAGCGTTTGCAGATGTCTACGTATCGTAGCAATAGAATTCTAATGCTTCTTAAAACGCGATATCGCATCTCATTTCTATGTTTCATGGTAAGATATAATATGATTTGCGAAGTGTCATCTATTCCACGTCTTCACTTCAAATGAATGTAAATGCGATACTACCTTGCAAGGAAATAACGTTTGCAGATGTCTAGGTATCGTAGCAATAGAGTTCTAATGCTACTTAAAACGCGATATCGCATCTCATTTCTATGTTTCATGGTAAAATATAACATGATTTGCGAAGTGTTATGTATTCCTCGTCTACACTTCAAATGAATGTGAATGCGATACTTCCTCGCTAGGAAATAGCGTTTGCAGATGTCTACGTATCGTAGCAATAGCTTTCTAATGCTTCTTAAAACGCGATATCGAACTCATTTCTATGTTTCATGGTAAGATATAATATGATTTGCGAAGTGTTATGTATTCCTCGTCTACACTTCAAATGAATGTAAATGCGACACTTCCTCGCTAGGAAATAGCGTTTGCAGATGTCTACGTATCGAAGCAATAGAGTTCAAATGCTTCTTAAAACGCGATATCGCATCTTATTTCTATGTTTCATGGTAAGATATAATATGATTTGCGAAGTGTTATGTATTCCTCGTCTACACTTCAAATGAATGTAAATGCGACACTACCTTGCTAGGAAATAGCGTCTGCAGATGTATAGGTATCGTAGCAATAGAGTTCTAATGGCTCTTAAAACGCGATATCGCATCTCATTTCTATGTTTCATGGTAAGATATAATTTGATTTGCGAAGTGTTATGTAGTCCTCCTCTACACTTCAAATGAATGTAAATGCGACACTTCGTTGCTAGGAAATAGCGTTTGCAGATGTCTACGTATCGAAGCAATAGAGTTCAAATGCTTCTTAAAACGAGATATTGCATCTCATATCTATGTTTCTTGATAAGATATAATATTCATTGCGAAGTGTTATGCATTCCTCGTCTACGATTCAAATGAATGTAAATGCGACACTTCCTTGCTAGGAAATAGCGTTTGCAGATGTCTACGTATCGAAGCAATAGAGTTCAAATGCTTCTTAAAAAGAGATATTGCATCTCTTATCTATGTTTCATGATAAGATATAATATTCATTGCGAAGTGTTATGCATTCCTCGTCTACGATTCAAATGAATGTAAATGCGACACTTCCTTGCAAGGAAATAGCGTTTGCAGATGTCTACGTATCCTAGCAGTAGATTTGTAATGCTTCTTAAATCGCGATATCGCATCTCATTACTATGTTTCATGGTAAGGTATAATATGATTTGCGAAGAATCATGTATTCCTCGTCTACACTTCGAATGAATGTGAATGCGACACTTGCTCGCTAGGAATTGGCGTTTGCAGATGTCTGCGTATCGTAGCAATAGATTTCTAATGCTTCTTAAATAGCGATATCGCATCTCATTTCTATGTTTCATGGTAAGATATAATATGATTTGCGAAGTGTTATGTAGTCCTCGCCTACACTTCAAATGAATGTAAATGCGACACTTCCTTGCTAGGAAAGAGCGTTAGCAGATGTCTACCTATCGTAGCAATAGGGTTCTAATGCTTCTTAAAACGCGATATCGCATCTCATTTCTATGTTACATAGTAAGATATAATATGATTTGCGAAGAGTTATGTATTCCTCGTCTACACTTCAAATGAATGTAAATGCGACACTTCCTTGCTAGGAAATAGCGTCTGCAGATGTCTAGGTATCGTAGCAATAGAGTTCTAATGCTTCTTAAAACGCGATATCGCATCCCATTTCTATGTTTCATGGTAAGATGTAATATGATTTGTGAAGTGTCATGTATTCCACGTCTACACTTCAAATGAATGTAAATGCGACACTACCTTGCAAGGAAATAGCGTTTGCAGATATCTACGTATCGAAGCAATAGAGTTCAAATGCTTCTTAAAACAAGATATCGGATCTCATTTCTATGTTTCATGATAAGATGTAATATTCATTGCGAAGTATTATGTATTCCTCGTCTACACTTCAAATGAATGTAAATGCGACACTTCCTTGCTAGGAAACAGCGTTTCCAGATGTCTACGCATCGAAGCAATAGAGTTCAAATGCTTCTTAAAACGAGATATTGCATCTCATATCTATGTTTCTTGATAAGATATAATATTCATTGCGAACTGTTATGCATTCCTCGTCTACGATTCAAATGAATGTAAATGCGACACTTCCTTGCAAGGAAATAGCGTTTGCAGATGTCTACGTATCGTAGCAATAGAGTTCTAATGCTTCTTAAAACGCGATATCGCATCTCATTTCTATGTTTCATGGTAAGATATAATATGATTTGCGAAGTGTTATGTATTCCTCGTCTACACTTCAGATGAATGTAAATGCGACACTTCCTTGCACGGAAATAGCGATTGCAGATGTCTATGTATCGTAGCAATAGAGTTCATATGATTCCTAAAACGCGATATCGCATCTCATTTCTATGTTTCATGGTAAGATATAACATGATGTGCGAAGTGTTATGTATTCCTCGTCTACACTTCAAATGAATGTGAATGCGATACTTCCTCGCTAGGAAATAGCGTTTGCAGATGTCTACGTATCGTAGCAATAGCTTTCTAATGCTTCTTAAAATGCGATATCGAATCTCATTTCTATGTTTCATGGTAAGATATAATATGATTTGCGAAGTGTTATGTATTCCTCGTCTACACTTCAAATGAAAGTAAATGCGACACTTCCTTGCTAGGAAATAGCGTTTGCAGATGTCTACGTATCGAAGCAATAGAGTTCAAATGCTTCTTAAAACGAGATATTGCATCTCATATCCATGTTTCATAATAAGATATAATATTCATTGCGAAGTGTTATGCATTCCTCGTCTACGATTCAAATGAATGCAAATGCCACACTTCCTTGCAAGGAAATAGCGTTTGCAGATGTCTACGTATCGTAGCAATAGAGTTCAAATGCTTCTTAAAACGAGATATTGCATCTCATATCCATGTTTCATAATAAGATATAATATTCATTGCGAAGTGTTATGCATTCCTCGTCTACGATTCAAATGAATGTAAATGCGACACTTCCTTGCGAGGAAATAGCGTTTGCAGATGTCTACGTATCGTAGCAATAGAGTTCTAATGCTTCTTAAAACGCGATATCGCATCTCATTTCAATGTTTCATGGTAAGATATAATATGATTTGCGAAGTGTCATGTATTCCTCGACTACACTTCAAATGAATGTAAATGCGACACTTCCTTGCAAGGAAATAGCGTTTGCAAATTTCTACCTATCGTAGCAATAGTGTTCTAATGCTTCTTAAAACGCGATATCGCATCTCATTTCTATGTTTCATGGTAAGATATAATATGATGTGCGAAGTGTTATGTACTCCTCGTCTACACTTCAAATGAATGTAAATGCGACACTACCTTGCTAGGAAATAGCATCTGCTGATGTATAGGTATCGTAGCAATAGAGTTCTAATGGCTCTTAAAACGCGATATCGCATCTCATTTCTATGTTTCATGGTAAGATATAATATGATTTGCGAAGTGTTATGTATTCCTCGTCTACACTTCAAATGAAAGTAAATGCGACACTTCCTTGCTAGGAAATAGCGTTTGCAGATGTCTACGTATCGAAGCAATAGAGTTCAAATGCTTCTTAAAACGAGATATTGCATCTCATATCCATGTTTCATAATAAGATATAATATTCATTGCGAAGTGTTATGCATTCCTCGTCTACGATTCAAATGAATGCAAATGCGACACTTCCTTGCAAGGAAATAGCGTTTGCAGATGTCTACGTATCGTAGCAATAGAGTTCAAATGCTTTTTAAAACGAGATATTGCATCTCATATGCATGTTTCATAATAAGATATAATATTCATTGCGAAGTGTTATGCATTCCTCGTCTACGATTCAAATGAATGTAAATGCGACACTTCCTTGCAAGGAAATAGCGTTTGCAGATGTCTACGTATCGTAGCAATAGAATTGAAATGCTTCTTAAAACGAGATATTGCATCTCTTATCTATGTCTCATGATAAGATATTATATTCTTTGCGAAGTGTTATGCATTGCTCGTCTACGATTCAAATGAATGTAAATGCGACACTACCTTGCAAGGAAATAGCGTTTCCAGATGTCTACGTATCGAAGCAATAGAGTTCAAATGCTTCTTAAAACAAGGTATCGCATCTCATTTCTATGATTCATGATAAGATGTAATATTCATTGCGAAGTGTTAAGTAATCCTCGCCTACACTTCAAATCAATGTAAATGCGACACTTCCTTGCTAGGAAATAGCGTTTGCAGATGTCTACGTATCGAAGCAATAGAGTTCAAATGCTTCTTAAAAAAGAGATATTGCATCTCTTATCTATGTTTCATGGTAAGATATAATATGATTTGCGAAGTGTCATGTATCCCTCGTCTACACTTCAAATGAATGTAAATGCGACACTTCCTCGCTAGGAAATAGCGTCTGCAAATGTCTACCTATCGTAGCAATAGAGTTCTAATGCTTCTTAAAACGCGATAGCGCATCTCATTTCTATGTTTCATGGTAAGATATAATATGATTTGCGAAGTGTCATGTATTCCTCGTCTACACTTCAAATGAATGTAAATGCGACACTTCCTTGCAAGGAAATAGCGTTTGCAAATTTCTACCTATCGTAGCAATAGTGTTCTAATGCTTCTTAAAACGCGATATCGCATCTCATTTCTATGTTTCATGGTAAGATATAATATGATGTGCGAAGTGTTATGTATTCCTCGTCTACACTTCAAATGAATGTAAATGCGACACTACCTTGCTAGGAAATAGCGTCTGCTGATGTATAGGTATCGTAGCAATAGAGTTCTAATGGCTCTTAAAACGCGATATCGCATCTCATTTCTATGTTTCATGGTAAGATATAATATGATTTGCGAAGTGTTATGTAGTCCTCGTCTACACTTCAAATGAATGTAAATGCGACACTTCGTTGCTAGGAAATAGCGTTTGCAGATGTCTACGTATCGAAGCAATAGAGTTCAAATGCTTCTTAAAACGAGATATTGCATCTCTTATCTATGTCTCATGATAAGATATTATATTCTTTGCGAAGTGTTATGCATTCCTCGTCTACGATTCAAATGAATGTAAATGCGACACTACCTTGCAAGGAAATAGCGTTTCCAGATGTCTACGTATCGAAGCAATAGAGTTCAAATGCTTCTTAAAACAAGATATCGCATCTCATTTCTATGTTTCATGATAAGATGCAATATTCATTTCGAAGTGTTATGTAATCCTCGCCTACACTTCAAATCAATGTAAATGCGACACTTCCTTGCTAGGAAATAGCGTTTGCAGATGTCTACGTATCGAAGCAATAGATTTCAAATGCTTCTTAAAAAAGAGATGTTGCATCTCTTATCTATGTTTCATGGTAAGATATAATATGATTTGCGAAGTGTCATGTATCCCTCGTCTACACTTCAAATGAATGTAAATGCGACACTTCCTCGCTAGGAAATAGCGTCTGCAAATGTCTACCTATCGTAGCAATAGAGTTCTAATGCTTCTTAAAACGCGATATCGCATCTCATTTCTATGTTTCATGGTAAGATATAATATGATTTGCGAAGTGTCATGTACTCCTCGTCTACACTTCAAATGAATGTAAATGCGACACTTCCTTGCAAGGAAATAGCGTCTGCAGATGTCTAGGTATCGTAGCAATAGAGTTCTTATGATTCTTAAAACGCGATATCGCAACTCATTTCCATGTTTCATGTTAAGATATAATATGATTTGCGATGTGTTATGTATTCCTCGTCTACACTGCAAACGAATGTAAATGCCACACTTCCTTGCATGGAAATAGCGTTTGCAGATGTCTACGTATCGCAGCAATAGAGTTCAAATGCTTCTTAAAACGAGATATTGCATCTCATATCCATGTTTCATAATAAGATATAATATTCATTGCGAAGTGTTATGCATTCCTCGTCTACGATTCAAATGAATGTAAATGCGACACTTCCTTGCAAGGAAATAGCGTTTGCAGATGTCTACGTATCGTAGCAATAGAGTTCTAATGCTTCTTAAAACGCGATATCGCATCTCATTTCAATGTTTCATGGTAAGATATAATATGATTTGCGAAGTGTCATGTATTCCTCGTCTACACTTCAAATGAATGTAAATGCGACACTTCCTTGCAAGGAAATAGCGTTTGCAAATTTCTACCTATCGTAGCAATAGTGTTCTAATGCTTCTTAAAACGCGATATCGCATCTCATTTCTATGTTTCATGGTAAGATATAATATGATGTGCGAAGTGTTATGTACTCCTCGTCTACACTTCAAATGAATGTAAATGCGACACTACCTTGCTAGGGAATAGCGTCTGCTGATGTATAGGTATCGTAGCAATAGAGTTCTAATGGCTCTTAAAACGCGATATCGCATCTCATTTCTATGTTTCATGGTAAGATATAATATGATTTGCGATGTGTTATGTATTCCTCGTCTACACTTCAAATGAAAGTAAATGCGACACTTCCTTGCTAGGAAATAGCGTTTGCAGATGTCTACGTATCGAAGCAATAGAGTTCATATGCTTCTTAAAACGAGATATTGCATCTCATATCCATGTTTCATAATAAGATATAATATTCATTGCGAAGTGTTATGCATTCCTCGTCTACGATTCAAATGAATGCAAATGCGACACTTCCTTGCAAGGAAATAGCGTTTGCAGATGTCTACGTATCGTAGCAATAGAGTACAAATGCTTCTTAAAACGAGATATTGCATCTCATATCCATGTTTCATAATAAGATATAATATTCAATGCGAAGTGTTATGCATTCCTCGTCTACGATTCAAATGAATGTAAATGCGACACTTCCTTGCAAGGAAATAGCGTTTGCAGATGTCTACGTATCGTAGCAATAGAGTTCTAATGCTTCTTAAAACGCGATATCGCATCTCATTTCAATATTTCATGGTAACATATAATATGATTTGCGAAGTGTTATGTATTCCTCGTCTACACTTCAAATGAATGTAAATGCGACACTTCTTTGCTAGGAAATAGCGTTTGCAAATGTCTACCTATCGTAGCAATAGTGTCCTAATGCTTCTTAAAACGCGATATCGCATCTCATTTCTATGTTTCATGGTAAGATATAATATGATTTGCGAAGTATCATGTATTCCTCGTGTACACTTCAAATGGATGTAAATGCGACACTTCCTTGCTAGGAAATAGCGTTTGCAGATGTCTAGGTATCGTAGCATTAGAGTTCTAATACTTCTTAAAACGCGATATCGTATCTCATTTCTATGTTTCTTGGTAAGATATAGTATGATTTGCGAAGTGTCATGTATTCCTCGTCTACACTTCAAATGAATGTAAATGCGACACTTCCTTGCTAGGAAATAGCGTCTGCAGATGTCTACGTATCGTAGCAATAGAGTTCATATGATTCTTAAAACGAGATATTGCTTCTCATATCTATGATTCCTGATAAGATATAATATTCATTGCGAAGTGTTATGCATTCCTCGTCTACGATTCAAATGAATGTGAAAGCGACACTTCCTCGCTAGGAAATAGCGTTTGCAGATGTCTACGTATCGTAGCAATAGAATTCTAATGCTTCTTAAAACGCGATATCGCATCTCATTTCTATGTTTCATGGTAAGATATAATATGATTTGCGAAGTGTCATGTATTCCACGTCTACACTTCAAATGAATGTAAATGCGATACTACCTTGCAAGGAAATAGCGTTTGCAGATGTCTAGGTATCGTAGCAATAGAGTTCTAATGCTACTTAAAACGCGATATCGCATCTCATTTCTATGTTTCATGGTAAGATATAACATGATTTGCGAAGTGTTATGTATTCCTCGTCTACACTTCAAATGAATGTGAATGCGATACTTCCTCGCTAGGAAATAGCGTTTGCAGATGTCTACGTATCGCAGCAATAGCTTTCTAATGCTTCTTAAAACGCGATATCGAACTCATTTCTATGTTTCATGGTAAGATATAATACGATTTGCGAAGTGTTATGTATTCCTCGTCTACACTTCAAATGAATGTAAATGCGACACTTCCTCGCTAGGAAATAGCGTTTGCAGATGTCTACGTATCGAAGCAATAGAGTTCAGATGCTTCTTAGAACGCGATATCGCATCTCATTTCTATGTTTCATGGTAAGATATAATATGATTTGCGAAGTGTTATGTATTCCTCGTCTACACTTCAAATGAATGTAAATGCGACACTACCTTGCTAGGAAATAGCGTCTGCAGATGTATAGGTATCGTAGCACTAGAGTTCTAATGGCTCTTAAAACGCGATATCGCATCTCATTTCTATGTTTCATGGTAAGATATAATTTGATTTGCGAAGTGTTATGTAGTCCTCGTCTACACTTCAAATGAATGTAAATGCGACACTTCGTTGCTAGGAAATAGCGTTTGCAGATGTCTACGTATCGAAGCAATAGAGTTCAAATGCTTCTTAAAACGAGATATTGCATCTCTTATCTATGTCTCATGATAAGATATTATATTCTTTGCGAAGTGTTATGCATTCCTCGTCTACGATTCAAATGAATGTAAATGCGACACTACCTTGCAAGGAAATAGCGTTTGCAGATGTCTGCGTATCGAAGCAATAGAGTTCAAATGCTTCTTAAAAAGAAATATTGCATCTCTTATCTATGATTCATGATAAGATATAATATTCATTGCGAAGTGTTATGCATTCCTCGTCTACGATTCAAATGAATGTAAATGCGACACTTCCTTGCAAGGAAATAGCGTTTGCAGATGTCTACGTATCGTAGCAGTAGATTTGTAATGCTTCTTAAAACGCGATATCGCATCTCATTACTATGTTTCATGGTAAGGTATAATATGATTTGCGAAGAATCATGTATTCCTCGTCTACACTTCGAATGAATGTGAATGCGACACTTGCTCGCTAGGAAATGGCGTTTGCAGATGTCTGCGTATCGTAGCAATAGATTTCTAATGCTTCTTAAATAGCGATATCGCATCTCATTTCTATGTTTCATGGTAAGATATAATATGATTTGCGAAGTTTTATGTATTCCACGTCTACACTTCAAATGAATGTAAATGCGACACTACCTTGCAAGGAAATAGCGTTTGCAGATGTCTACGTATCGAAGCAATAGAGTTCAAATGCTTCTTAAAACAAGATATCGCATCTCATTTTTATGTTTCATGATAAGATGTAATATTCATTGCGAAGTATTATGTATTCCTCGTCTACACTTCAAATGAATGTAAATGCGACACTTCCTTGCTAGGAAAGAGCGTTTGCAGATGTCTACCTATCGTGGCAATAGGGTTCTAATGCTTCTTAAAACGCGATATCGCATCTCATTTCTATGTTACATAGTAAGATATAATATGATTTGCGAAGAGTTATGTATTCCTCGTCCACACTTCAAATGAATGTAAATGCGACACTTCCTTGCTAGGAAATAGCGTCTGCAGATGTCTAGGTATCGTAGCAATAGAGTTCTAATGCTTCTTAAAACGCGATATCGCATCCCATTTCTATGTTTCATGGTAAGATGTAATATGATTTGCGAAGTGTCATGTATTCCACGTCTACACTTCAAATGAATGTAAATGCGACACATCCTTGCTAGGAAATAGCGTTTCCAGATGTCTACGCATCGAAGCAATAGAGTTCAAATGCTTCTTAAAACGAGATATTGCATCTCTTATCTATGTCTCATGATAAGATATTATATACTTTGCGAAGTGTTATGCATTGCTCGTCTACGATTCAAATGAATGTATATGCGACACTACCTTGCAAGGAAATAGCGTTTCCAGATGTCTACGTATCGAAGCAATAGAGTTCTAATGCTTCTTAAAACGCGATATCGCATCTCATTTCAATGTTTCATGGTAAGATATAATATGATTTGCGAAGTGTTATGTATTCCTCGTCTACACTTCAAATGAATGTAAATGCGACACTTCTTTGCTAGGAAATAGCGTTTGCAAATTTCTACCTATCGTAGCAATAGTGTTCTAATGCTTCTTAAAACGCGATATCGCATCTCATTTCTATGTTTCATGGTAAGATATAATATGATGTGCGAAGTGTTATGTATTCCTCGTCTACACTTCAAATGAATGTAAATGCGACACTACCTTGCTAGGAAATAGCGTCTGCTGATGTATAGGTATCGAAGCAATAGAGTTCAAATGCTTCTTAAAACGAGATATTGCATCTCTTATCTATGTCTCATGATAAGATATTATATTCTTTGCGAAGTGTTATGCATTCCTCGTCTACGATTCAAATGAATGTAAATGCGACACTACCTTGCAAGGAAATAGCGTTTGCAGATGTCTGCGTATCGAAGCAATAGAGTTCAAATGCTTCTTAAAAAGAGATATTGCATCTCTTATCTATGTTTCATGATAAGATATAATATTCATTGCGAAGTGTTATGCATTCCTCGTCTACGATTCAAATGAATGTAAATGCGACACTTCCTTGCAAGGAAATAGCGTTTGCAGATGTCTACGTATCGTAGCAGTAGATTTGTAATGCTTCTTAAAACGCGATATCGCATCTCATTACTATGTTTCATGGTAAGGTATAATATGATTTGCGAAGAATCACGTATTCCTCGTCTACACTTCGAATGAATGTGAATGCGACACTTGCTCGCTAGGAAATGGCGTTTGCAGATGTCTGCGTATCGTAGCAATAGATTTCTAATGCTTCTTAAATAGCGATATCGCATCTCATTTCTATGTTTCATGGTAAGATATAATATGATTTGCGAAGTTTTATGTATTCCACGTCTACACTTCAAATGAATGTAAATGCGACACTACCTTGCAAGGAAATAGCGTTTGCAGATGTCTACGTATCGAAGCAATAGAGTTCAAATGCTTCTTAAAACAAGATATCGCATCTCATTTTTATGTTTCATGATAAGATGTAATATTCATTGCGAAGTATTATGTATTCCTCGTCTACACTTCAAATGAATGTAAATGCGACACTTCCTTGCTAGGAAAGAGCGTTTGCAGATGTCTACCTATCGTGGCAATAGGGTTCTAATGCTTCTTAAAACGCGATATCGCATCTCATTTCTATGTTACATAGTAAGATATAATATGATTTGCGAAGAGTTATGTATTCCTCGTCCACACTTCAAATGAATGTAAATGCGACACTTCCTTGCTAGGAAATAGCGTCTGCAGATGTCTAGGTATCGTAGCAATAGAGTTCTAATGCTTCTTAAAACGCGATATCGCATCCCATTTCTATGTTTCATGGTAAGATGTAATATGATTTGCGAAGTGTCATGTATTCCACGTCTACACTTCAAATGAATGTAAATGCGACACTACCTTGCAAGGAAATAGCGTTTGCAGATGTCTACGTATCGAAGCAATAGAGTTCAAATGCTTCTTAAAACAAGATATCGCATCTCATTTCTATGTTTCATGATAAGATGTAATATTCACTGCGAAGTATTATGTATTCCTCGTCTACACTTCAAATGAATGTAAATGCGATACATCCTTGCTAGGAAATAGCGTTTCCAGATGTCTACGCATCGAAGCAATAGAGTTCAAATGCTTCTTAAAACGAGATATTGCATCTCATATCTATGTTTCTTGATAAGATATAATATTCATTGCGAACTGTTATGCATTCCTCGTCTACGATTCAAATGAATGTAAATGCGACACTTCCTTGCAAGGAAATAGCGTTTGCAGATGTCTACGTATCGTAGCAATAGAGTTCTAATGCTTCTTAAAACGCGATATCGCATCTCATTTCTATGTTTCATGGTAAGATATAATATGATTTGCGAAGTGTTATGTATTCCTCGTCTACACTTCAGATGAATGTAAATGCGACACTTCCTTGCACGGAAATAGCGATTGCAGATGTCTACGTATCGTAGCAATAGAGTTCATATGATTCCTAAAACGCGATATCGCATCTCATTTCTATGTTTCATGGTAAGATATAACATGATTTGCGAAGTGTTATGTATTCCTCGTCTACACTTCAAATGAATGTGAATGCGATACTTCCTCGCTAGGAAATAGCGTTTGCAGATGTCTACGTATCGTAGCAATAGCTTCCTAATGCTTCTTAAAATGCGATATCGAATCTCATTTTTATGTTTCATGGTAAGATATAATATGATTTGCGAAGTGTTATGTATTCCTCGTCTACACTTCAAATGAAAGTAAATGCGACACTTCCTTGCTAGGAAATAGCGTTTGCAGATGCCTACGTATCGAAGCAATAGAGTTCAAATGCTTCTTAAAACGAGATATTGCATCTCATATCCATGTTTCATAATAAGATATAATATTCATTGCGAAGTGTTATGCATTCCTCGTCTACGATTCAAATGAATGCAAATGCGACACTTCCTTGCAAGGAAATAGCGTTTGCAGATGTCTACGTATCGTAGCAATAGAGTTCAAATGCTTCTTAAAACGAGATATTGCATCTCATATCCATGTTTCATAATAAGATATAGTATTCATTGCGAAGTGTTATGCATTCCTCGTCTACGATTCAAATGAATGTAAATGCGACACTTCCTTGCAAGGAAATAGCGTTTGCAGATGTCTACGTATCGTAGCAATAGAGTTCATATGATTCTTAAAACGAGATATTGCTTCTCATATCTATGTTTCCTGATAAGATATAATATTCATTGCGAAGTGTTATGCATTCCTCGTCTACGATTCAAATGAATGTAAATGCGACACTTCCTTGCAAGGAAATAGCGTTTGCAGATGTCTACGTATCGTAGCAATAGAGTTCTTATGATTCTTAAAACGCGATGTCGCATCTCATTTCTATGTTTCATGGTAAGATATAATATGATTCGCGACGTATTATGTATTCCTCGTCTATACTTCAAATGAATGTGAATGCGACACTACCTTGCTAGGAAATAGCGTCTGCAGATGTATAGGTATCGTAGCAATAGAGTTCTAATGGCTCTTAAAACGCGATATCGCATCTCATTTCTATGTTTCATGGTAAGATATAATATGATTTGCGAAGTGTTATGTAGTCCTCGTCTACACTTCAAATGAATGTAAATGCGACACTTCGTTGCTAGGAAATAGCGTTTGCAGATGTCTACGTATCGAAGCAATAGAGTTGAAATGCTTCTTAAAACGAGATATTGCATCTCTTATCTATGTCTCATGATAAGATATTATATTCTTTGCGAAGTGTTATGCATTGCTCGTCTACGATTCAAATGAATGTATATGCGACACTACCTTGCAAGGAAATAGCGTTTCCAGATGTCTACGTATCGAAGCAATAGAGTTCTAATGCTTCTTAAAACGCGATATCGCATCTCATTTCAATGTTTCATGGTAAGATATAATATGATTTGCGAAGTGTTATGTATTCCTCGTCTACACTTCAAATGAATGTAAATGCGACACTTCTTTGCTAGGAAATAGCGTTTGCAAATTTCTACCTATCGTAGCAATAGTGTTCTAATGCTTCTTAAAACGCGATATCGCATCTCATTTCTATGTTTCATGGTAAGATATAATATGATGTGCGAAGTGTTATGTATTCCTCGTCTACACTTCAAATGAATGTAAATGCGACACTACCTTGCCAGGAAATAGCGTCTGCTGATGTATAGATATCGTAGCAATAGAGTTCTAATGGCTCTTAAAACGCGATATGGCATCTCATTTCTATGTTTCATGGTAAGATATAATATGATTTGCGAAGTGTTATGTAGTCCTCGTCTACACTTCAAATGAATGTAAATGCGACACTTCGTTGCTAGGAAATAGCGTTTGCAGATGTCTACGTATCGAAGCAATAGAGTTCAAATGCTTCATAAACGAGATATTGCATCTCTTATCTATGTCTCATGATAAGATATTATATTCTTTGCGAAGTGTTATGCATTCCTCGTCTACGATTCAAATGAATGTAAATGCGACACTACCTTGCAAGGAAATAGCGTTTCCAGATGTCTACGTATCGAAGCAATAGAGTTCAAATGCTTCTTAAAACGAGATATTGCATCTCATATCTATGTTTCTTGATAAGATATAATATTCATTGCGAAGTGTTATGCATTCCTCGTCTACGATTCAAATGAATGTAAATGCGACACTTCCTTGCTAGGAAATAGCGTTTGCAGATGTCTGCGTATCGAAGCAATAGAGTTCAAATGCTTCTTAAAACAAGATATCGCATCTCATTTCTATGTTTCATGGTAAGATATAATATGATTTGCGAAGTGTCATGTATTCCTCGTCTACACTTCAAATGAATGTAAATGCGACACTTCCTTGCAAGGAAATAGCGTCTGCAGATGTCTAGGTACCGTAGCAATAGTGTTCTTATGATTCTTAAAACGCGATATCGCAACTCATTTCCATGTTTCATGGTAAGATATAATATGATTTGCGATGTGTTATGTATTCCTCGTCTACACTGCAAACGAATGTAAATGCGACACTTCCTTCCAAGGAAATAGCGTTTGCAAATTTCTACCTATCGTAGCAATAGTGTTCTAATGCTTCTTAAAACGCGATATCGCATCTCATGTCTATGTTTCATGGTAGGATATAATATGATTTGCGAAGTGTCATGTATTCCTCGTCTACACTTCAAATGAATGTAAATGCGACACTTCCTTGCAAGGAAATAGCGTCTGCAGATGTCTAGGTACCGTAGCAATAGTGTTCTAATACTTCTTAAAACGCGATATCGTATCTCATTTCTATGTCTCTTGGTAAGATATAGTATGATTTGCGAAGTGTTATGTATTCCTCGTCTACACTTCAAATGAATGTAAATGCGACACTTCCTTGCTAGGAAATAGCGTCTGCAGATGTCTACGTATCGTAGCAATGGAGTTCATATGATTCTTAAAACGAGATAATGCTTCTCATATCTATGTTTCCAGATAAGATATAATATTCATTGCGAAGTGTTATGCATTCCTCGTCTACGATTCAAATGAATGTAAATGCGACACTTCCTTGCAAGGAAATAGCGTTTGCAGATGTCTACGTATCGTAGCAATAGTGTTCTAATGCTTCTTAAAACGCGATATCGCATCTCATTTCTATGTTTCATGGTAAGATATAATATGATTCGCGACGTATTATGTATTCCTCGTCTATACTTCAAATGAATGTGAATGCGACACTTCCTCGCTAGGAAATAGCGTTTGCAGATGTCTACGTATCGTAGCAATAGAATTCTAATGCTTCTTAAAACGCGATATCGCATCTCATTTCTATGTTTCATGGTAAGATATAATATGATTTGCGAAGTGTCATGTATCCCTCGTCTACACTTCAAATGAATGTAAATGCGACACTTCGTTGCTAGGAAATAGCGTTTGCAGATGTCTACGTATCGAAGCAATAGAGTTCAAATGCTTCTTAAAAAAGAGATATTGCATCTCTTATCTATGTTTCATGGTAAGATATAAAATGATTTGCGAAGTGTCATGTATTCCTCGTCTACACTTCAAATGAATGTAAATGCGACACTTCCGTGCAAGGAAATAGCGTCTGCAGATGTCTAGGTATCGTAGCAATAGACTTCTAATGCTTCTTAAAACACGATATCGCATCTCATTTCTATGTTTCATGGTAAGATATAATATGATTTGCGATGTGTTATGTATTCCACGTCTACACTTCAAATGAATGTAAATGCGACACTACCTTGCAAGGAAATAGCGTTTGCAGATGTCTACGTATCGAAGCAATAGAGTTCAAATGCTTCTTAAAACAAGATATCGCATCTCATTTTTATGTTTCATGATAAGATGTAATATTCATTGCGAAGTATTATGTATTCCTCGTCTACACTTCAAATGAATGTAAATGCGACACTTCCTTGCTAGGAAAGAGCGTTTGCAGATGTCTACCTATCGTAGCAATAGGGTTCTAATGCTTCTTAAAACGCGATATCGCATCTCATTTCTATGTTACATAGTAAGATATAATATGATTTGCGAAGAGTTATGTATTCCTCGTCCACACTTCAAATGAATGTAAATGCGACACTTCCTTGCTAGGAAATAGCGTCTGCAGATGTCTAGGTATCGTAGCAATAGAGTTCTAATGCTTCTTAAAACGCGATATCGCATCCCATTTCTATGTTTCATGGTAAGATGTAATATGATTTGCGAAGTGTCATGTATTCCACGTCTACACTTGAAATGAATGTAAATGCGACACTACCTTGCAAGGAAATAGCGTTTGCAGATGTCTACGTATCGAAGCAATAGAGTTCAAATGCTTCTTAAAACAAGATATCGCATCTCATTTCTATGTTTCATGATAAGATGTAATATTCACTGCGAAGTATTATGTATTCCTCGTCTACACTTCAAATGAATGTAAATGCGACACATCCTTGCTAGGAAATAGCGTTTCCAGATGTCTACGCATCGAAGCAATAGAGTTCAAATGCTTCTTAAAACGAGATATTGCATCTCATATCTATGTTTCTTGATAAGATATAATATTCATTGCGAACTGTTATGCATTCCTCGTCTACGATTCAAATGAATGTAAATGCGACACTTCCTTGCACGGAAATAGCGATTGCAGATGTCTACGTATCGTAGCAATAGAGTTCATATGATTCCTAAAACGCGATATCGCATCTCATTTCTATGTTTCATGGTAAGATATAACATGATTTGCGAAGTGTTATGTATTCCTCGTCTACACTTCAAATGAATGTGAATGCGATACTTCCTCGCTAGGAAATAGCGTTTGCAGATGTCTACGTATCGTAGCAATAGCTTCCTAATGCTTCTTAAAATGCGATATCGAATCTCATTTCTATGTTTCATGGTAAGATATAATATGATTTGCGAAGTGTTATGTATTCCTCGTCTACACTTCAAATGAAAGTAAATGCGACACTTCCTTGCTAGGAAATAGCGTTTGCAGATGTCTACGTATCGAAGCAATAGTGTTCAAATGCTTCTTAAAACGAGATATTGCATCTCATATCCATGTTTCATAATAAGATATAATATTCATTGCGAAGTGTTATGCATTCCTCGTCTACGATCCAAATGAATGCAAATGCGACACTTCCTTGCAAGGAAATAGCGTTTGCAGATGTCTACGTATCGTAGCAATAGAGTTCAAATGCTTCTTAAAACGAGATATTGCATCTCATATCCATGTTTCATAATAAGATATAATATTCATTGCGAAGTGTTATGCATTCCTCGTCTACGATTCAAATGAATGTAAATGCGACACTTCCTTGCAAGGAAATGGCGTTTGCAGATGTCTACGTATCGTAGCAATAGAGTTCATATGATTCTTAAAACGAGATATTGCTTCTCATATCTATGTTTCCTGATAAGATATAATATTCATTGCGAAGTGTTATGCATTCCTCGTCTACGATTCAAATGAATGTAAATGCGACACTTCCTTGCAAGGAAATAGCGTTTGCAGATGTCTACGTATCGTAGCAATAGAGTTCTTATGATTCTTAAAACGCGATGTCGCATCTCATTTCTATGTTTCATGGTAAGATATAATATGATTCGCGACGTATTATGTATTCCTCGTCTATACTTCAAATGAATGTGAATGCGACACTACCTTGCTAGGAAATAGCGTCTGCAGATGTCTACGTATCGAAGCAATAGAGTTCAAATGCTTCTTAAAACGAGATATTGCATCTCATATCTATGTTTCTTGATAAGATATAATATTCATTGCGAAGTGTTATGCATTCCTCGTCTACGATTCAAATGAATGTAAATGCGACACTTCCTTGCTAGGAAATAGCGTTTGCAGATGTCTGCGTATCGAAGCAATAGAGTTCAAATGCTTCTTAAAAAGAGATATTGCATCTCTTATCTATGTTTCATGATAAGATATAATATTCATTGCGAAGTGTTATGCATTCCTCGTCTACGATTCAAATGAATGTAAATGCGACACTTCCTTGCAAGGAAATAGCGTTTGCAGATGTCTACGTATCGTAGCAGTAGATTTGTAATGCTTCTTAAAACGCGATATCGCATCTCATTACTATGTTTCATGGTAAGGTATAATATGATTTGCGAAGAATCATGTATTCCTCGTCTACACTTCGAATGAATGTGAATGCGACACTTGCTCGCTAGGAAATGGCGTTTGCAGATGTCTGCGTATCGTAGCAATTGTCACGTCCGGGACCGGGAGAATTTCCGGAGTCGACCGTACGAAACGAAATATAAAACACAGGGCCGATCACTCGATTGTGATGGGTACCGTGGTTTCCTTTTATGGGACGCGAGCGGTAATTTTACCCTTTTCGATGCGGTAAAGTGAAATTTACTTACCTTTCGTCGATTAACACCTTAATATCCCCTTTCCAGGTACCGCTGTCGTCGAGGGTCACCGGCTGGGACAGTGGACGCGTAAGATGGGCGTTGAGGGAGCGTCAATGGAGTGAGGGTCCAGCGACGTTGACCGGACTCGGATGCTGGCGTCGGAGATGTCGGTGGTGCTGCAGGAGGCTGGATGCGGACAGCAGTAACAGCAATCACGGAATGGTAGGCTGGGCACGCCTGGGATCCGTTATATTCCCGCACAAGTTGTCGCAAGAAATTCTTTCTACCGGCGCGGCGCGTCTTCTTGGTAGCGGTGCGACACATACGAGATCTTCTTCTCCTAACTAGATTCGAGTCGGATAAGCGGCGGTCCGCTCTATCGTCGTCGGTCCAGGAGGGCGAAGAATGATCGTCCACTCGGGAGATCTTCCACTTGTATTCGGCACAGATAAGCGGCGGTCCGCTCTATCTAATGCAGAGGTTCAAGTATCTGTATCTCCGCAAAGTAGCGCTGTGTATGGTTGTACGCGAGAACCGGAGGGTGTCGCGTAGATATAAAATGAATAAGGAATCGAATGTAGAAATAAAATAAAGATATATTCTTGATTAATCCTAGCTATACACTTACTTCCCTATCTAGATTTAGAGTAACTTAATGAACTAGAAATAGAACTTAGATTTAGAAATAGAATAGGAACTTGAATACGATTTGAACTAGAAGTCGAGGTTTGAGAGAGATCCGAAGTCGGGCGATGCCCGGGATGAAGTCGGAAGAGAACCGGAGCCGGGCGATGCCCGGGACGAAGTGACGATCCACTCGCGTGCACGAGACCTCCTCGGTTCTCGTGGCGCGCGAGTCGCTGAGCCCTTCGAGTGGGGCGGACGGTAGGAGTAGGGCGGACGGCCCTTGCGGTGGGGCGCGGCTCGCGTTACGCGTGAGCCGCGCGCGTCGAATGCGCGCGCGAGCGCATCGTTTCTTAGAGAATATTGATTATAAATATATCTTAAAATTATGTGTGAGTGTTGTTCGTGTTACATCGAATAGTGTCGTGTGTACTTAGATCTAGAATTAATATGTATAGTTATATATATTAGAAAAAATGAAGTATGGCTGAGTTACGGTAGGCGATTCGGTGAGTCGTTGTTGCGAAGGTGGATCGTGGGTGTTGTGATTTGCGCGGTAGCGCAAATGGTTGGTCCATCTCCGGGGCGTGATTTGCGGGTCGGCTGCCTTGGCTCGGCGAAAGGGGTGTTTACCCGTGCGCTTGGTCGTGGACGGCTGCAGGTAATTCGTCCCTGCTCTCTGTGGGAGGCGTCGGGGGGTGGACGGCGATACGCCGGACGTCACACCTCCCCCCCTCGAAAAGGAATCTTGGCGGGGCCAAGATCTCCTGACTGGCTGATACCTGTCGGGGCGGGCCTCGAAGTTTGCTGCGCTGCCGGTTGGCTGCCGTGGTACCGCTGAGTCCCTGCGTTTATTGGTGTACCGGGCTCGTTCTGCCTCTATGGAGTGGCCTCTTTTGTTATGGATTGCACCTTCGTCTCTCATTGGATCGGAACTAGCACTGTCACTGTCTTTGTCAGTTGTACTGATACGATTAGCACTAATTCTCGCACCTGTCTCGCTCTCACTCGTTTCATTTTCAGTCTTTTTCTTTTCGAATTCATTCATGCGTTTACACAGTTTCAATTTGTTCGCGTGGACAATTTTTGTTTTCCCTTTGATTGACAATTTGACATTATTATTGCTTAGAACTTCGAGAATCCGATATGGGCCCACGTATTGTGATTGGAACTTGTGTTTGAGTGGTTCTCTTAATAGGAACACCCATTGTCCGGTCTCGAATTTCTGTACATTTTGTTTTTTATCATAATAATGCTTCGCTCGCTGTTTTGCACGGTCCAGATTTTCTTTCGCTATTTTCTGAGAGTTAGAAATTTTCTGATTGAGTTCGATTAAATAATCCGAGTATGTCTCGTTTTCCGACAGATCTTGGAACGGTGTTTCCGAAGGTGTTCTGGCGATACGCCCGAAAACTAACTCGTGGGGTGTGTACAAAGTGCCTTCGTGAACGCTGGTGTTATATGAAAACATGGCGTATGGGAGCCATCTTTCCCAATCGCCACTGGTGCTGATGAAATGTTTAAGATATTCAGCGAGCACGTGGTGGGATCTTTCCACCGAACCGTTTGTCTGAGGGTGGAATGCAGTTGATTTATATTGTTTAATTCGAAATTTGATTGCTATTGCTTTTATAAGGCTGTTTATGAAGTTTGTGCCTTGGTCGGTTAAAATCCCTTTTGGGCATCCGAACTTGCATATAAATTGGGTAATCAAGGCATCTGCAATATCGACCGCAGATGTCTGTTTGAGTGGAATTGCGACGGAGTATTTTGTTAATAGATCTTGTATTGTTAGGATATTTGTAAAACCTTCGGGAGTGGTTGGAAGCGGACCCATGACGTCCATCGATATTTTATCGAAGGCGCATCCTGGAGTATCCGTTAAGGTTAAAGGTTGTTTGGTTTTGACTCGGACTAGTTTTTCGGATTGGCAGCTCTTGCATTTACTTATATACTCTTGAATTTGGGCCTTCATGTTTGGCCAATAATAACGTTCTCTGACGCGCGAGTATGTTTTGTTTACGCCTTTATGTCCGCCAACCGGTGTATCGTGATTTGTTTTTATGATACTCTCTCTATGTTGTTCGGGTGGAATGAGTATCAAGCCTTGGCAAACGGTAATTTGAAGTGGGGTTTCGTAAAATAAATCTTGTAATATTTTCTGAATTCGCGACCATGAAATTGAATCTAAGTACGTTTGAGCTATGCTTATTGAAGTTAGTTGTAATTCTGAAACGACATCGAAGAGAGAACGTAGAGCTTCTACTACTAAATCGAAATCGATTGCGCGTTTTTCGTGTTCTACGACTGGCAATTGGATTTGGTAAAAATTATCGACTTGGACTACTTTGGCTTTTGTGAGGTTGATTCCCGTTTTATGTGAAAAGAATTTTCCCGCTTCATCAATTTGTTTAGCTCCTGCGTCGTAAGGCTGTCCGGACTTGGTAATGAAGAGAACAACGTTATCACGTCTCATGGCGATATTGTCGCGTGTGAATTTAAACAATGGTTCGTATCTCGTGTGTTCCGTCGGTAAGTTATCCGAGGTGGGTTGATCCGTAGCGGGTGAAGGTGGAGGAGGCGGAGGAGGCAGAGACATTGTGGATTCTTGTTGTTTTCGAGATTTTGGAGGAATATCAAATATGTCTTCGTCGGAAGAGGATGGTTGAATCAAGGGACAGACTTTCGCTGGATTTCGCGATAATGCATCTGCGTTTAAATTCGTTTTACCCGATTTGTATACAATTTCATAATCGTACTCCGCGAGTTTTAATCTCCACCTGACGAGACGGCTGGATGGGTCCTTAACAGAGTTCATCCACACCAGTGGACGATGGTCTGTTACCAGCTTGAATTGATTGCCATAGACGTATGGCCTGAATTGATGAACTGCGTAAATGATAGCGAGACACTCCTTTTCTATCGTCGAATAATTTCTCTCGGCTGAATTTAAGAGTCTAGACGTATACGCTATCGGTAAATCGCGACCTATTTGCCCTTGGCTCAGTACGGCGCCTATCGCATCCGTTGATGCATCTGTGGTGATAACAAATGGGAGTTTGAAATTAGGATATTGAAGAATTGGCGCCTCGCATAGCGCATCTCGGAGTTTTACAAAAGCGTTTTGCTGTTCGTTACGCCAGACGAACGGTGCGTCTTTCTTCAATAGATTAGTTAGTGGTTTCGCCGTGTTTGAAAAATTTGGGATGAAGCGTCTATAGTATCCCGCTAAGCCTAGAAATTGTTTGATCTGTTTTTGGTTATTCGGACGTGGAAAATTCTGGACTGCGCTTATTTTACCCGGATCGGGTTTCACACCATTCTCGCTTATGATGTGTCCCAAGTAGCTTACTTCTCGCCGGAGGAACTCGCACTTATCGGGCTGCAGGGATAGGTTAGCCTCTCTGAGTTTATTTACGAGTTTCGAGTACTTCGCAGCGTGCTCTTGGAGAGAGCTGGCATACACAACAATATCGTCGAGATATACGAACAATTCGTTTCCCTGTAGGCCTGAGAGCGCGCTGTCCATAAGACGTTGAAAGGTTGCCGGTGCGTTTTTCAAACCGAATGGCATTCGAGTGAATTCGTAATGACCGTTGGGTGTTGAAAATGCTGTTTTGTGCGCGTCAGTGGGTTCCATGGGAATCTGGTGGAAGCCACTGGCCAGATCGAACGTGCTAAAATATTTTGCACTCCCGAGTTGATCTAATATCTCGGTTATGCATGGCAATGGGTACGCGTCCGCGATCGACTTTTCATTCAGTGCGCGGTAATCTATAACTACCCTCCATCTCTTTTTTCCCTGGGAATCCGCCTTTTTGGGGACGACCCAAAGAGGAGAATTATAAGGGGATTTAGAATCTTTAATAATGCCGTTATGTAGAAGAGACTCTATTTGCTTTCGAATTTCCTCCTTGTGAGCGGGTGGGAATCGGTATTGCTTAACATTAATCGGTTTTTCGTCAACCGTAGGAATTTTGTGCGACGCTGCCGTGGTATGGCCTAACCTATCTCCCTCGATATAAAACAAATCTTGACTCTTATCTATTAATTCTATTACATGGTTTCTCTCTTCTATATTTAAGTGTTCGAGTCGAAGTGATTCTATTATTTTGTGGAGTCGAGATTTCGTCGAGTTGTCTTTCACGGCAGATTTCGTCACTTGTGCGTACGTTCGTTTGTTTTCCGCTGAAGGAGGGAATCCGTGCTCAAGACGTGGCGTTGAAATGGAATTGGAAAGATTCGAATTACCCTTCTGGGTTTTGCCGGACCGTTCGGCAGAAATAGAATTAGAATTTGAACGAATATTTGTCGTTCGTGAGAACGTTGGAAACAGCGTGTTATTCTTCTCCGTTGGGTTATCCGATATTTCCAACGGTTCGAGTTCGATCGGAGATAAAGCGAATTCGACTGTCTGGTCGGTGGAGTTTGTAATTCTCGCGATCGCCTTATCTCCGTTTACTTTGACTAATGCGTCACCGAAATAAACACCCGGCGCGATGTCGATTCGGGGAATTATTCCCTCGGAAATATGAGTATTTATTATACGAACTTTAATACCGACATTTGCGCGTGGTGGAATGGAGAATTTGTCTTTTTTGAAAAAATTTTTCGCGGTTTTCCGCGGCTCTTTTTGCGATTTCGTAGTAGGTTTAGGATTCGGAACTGGTACTGGTGGCTTTTCGACTGTCGGTTTCGGTATTTCGCGATTTCTCGGAATGATTTGTCCTGAATTAGGATTTTGTATTATTTCCGTGGAAATTATATCGCGACAAAACGGTATAGTCGTTCCGTGCCACCTGACTTGTTTCTTAATGAAGGAAATTTCTGCGTCGGCGCAGAAACCTGACCCTAGGATACCGTCTGGTTTTAGTGGAAAATCGTTGTTAACAACGTTAAACGGTACTACGCGGCCGAATAAGACGATATTTACGGAACCTATCGTATTGGTTTGCCCGTTGGTTACACCGGTAATAACTAATATTTCGGACCGGTCTACACGTGCGGAAGGAGCTAGTGCCGATTTTTTTATAATGTTAATTTCCGCGCCCGTGTCTATCATAAATTCCGTGTCTTTTAATAAGGCGGCTGAACGTAGAATTACGCTGGGAGTATTAGTTTTCCCAGTCAGTTTTATTGAGGCGCTGGGTTGTCTATTATAGATTGTGGGTCGTTTATCGCGAGAGTCTTTATATTCCGGGCGGCCTCGCGACCTGTCTCGCGGCGCGGCTGGAGGCCGTATTCGTTTCCCGATTGCCGAAGATTATTGTTGAATTGCCTTTTGCGGCACTCTTCGATGGTATGGCCCGGATTTTTGCAGTATCTGCAGTATCTGTCCTGTGACGTTAAAGGACGCGGATTTTCGTAGGATGTTCTATACGTGGGGACTTCGCGTGGAATAATCGGACGAGGCGCGTTCGAGATTTGTCGCGGCATGGATCTGGAACGACAGTCTCTAGCGTAGTGACCAATATTGTTGCAAACCGAACAAATTACTTCGTTGCGAATAATTTTTGGCTCAGCGCGGGGTCGAGACGATGTTAAACGTTCACAATCTAGAATATGACGCTTATAGAGTTCTCGAGCGCGCGCGAACGCGTCTTGCGGAGACTGTACCTGCGACAACGGAATTTGCAATCTAATTTCGGGGATCAATCCGTCTATAAAACAACGAAGCGTCAGCTCATCCACGTTGGAGGCTGATTGCGAAACGTATGGGGAAAGTCTCTCGCAATCAATTATCGCTGACCGAAGGTCTTTAACTCTACTAACGTAATCAAGGATATGTTCTCCGGGCTTCATAAAGATGTTCGTTAGTTCACCTCTATAGTGATCGGCGGATCGAATAGCTCCGAATGAATTCCTAAGTATGTCTGTCAGCTCAAGAATGGAATTGCATGGCTCATCCTCTACGGCTAAATATGCGCGACCTTTCAATTTACTTTTTACGAGACGCGTAAATGTGCGCTCGCATCCGTTCGGGATCAAGTCGTACGCGCGCTTACATGCACGCGTAAATTGCAACACGGGTATATTTTGGCCATCGTACTGCGGAACGGATTCTAGTGCCTGTTTTAAAGATAGCTCGTCGTGGGAATTCGGATTATCCGTGTACGCGCTTCGCGGTGGCGTTGAATTAAGACCGGGAAATTCGAGAGATGCTGTATCGGTCCTAGTAAGATTTTGAGAACGTCGGAGCGCTTCCAGTTCGCGACGCATCTGATCTAACTGTTGAAGCAACGCGATAGTGTTATCAGCGGCCCGATTACTTTCTGCTGTATCGGTAGTTCGCGGAAGAGGCTCGGCAAGTGCGTCTTGGAAGTCTATTGTTCGAGCTGCGTGGTGCTCTTTGTCGGTTTCACTAGTCGCGGCGGTGCCTCGAGGCGGCTGGTGACGGGTCTTTACCGGCGTTCGCGTCGCCATAGTTGGTCGCGTTCCCGATCGAGCGGAATTTCTGACGGAAATCGCGAGGCTTATCCCACCGCTGTCACCAAATTCGTGTCACGTCCGGGACCGGGAGAATTTCCGGAGTCGACCGTACGAAACGAAATATAAAACACAGGGCCGATCACTCGATTGTGATGGGTACCGTGGTTTCCTTTTATGGGACGCGAGCGGTAATTTTACCCTTTTCGATGCGGTAAAGTGAAATTTACTTACCTTTCGTCGATTAACACCTTAATATCCCCTTTCCAGGTACCGCTGTCGTCGAGGGTCACCGGCTGGGACAGTGGACGCGTAAGATGGGCGTTGAGGGAGCGTCAATGGAGTGAGGGTCCAGCGACGTTGACCGGACTCGGATGCTGGCGTCGGAGATGTCGGTGGTGCTGCAGGAGGCTGGATGCGGACAGCAGTAACAGCAATCACGGAATGGTAGGCTGGGCACGCCTGGGATCCGTTATATTCCCGCACAAGTTGTCGCAAGAAATTCTTTCTACCGGCGCGGCGCGTCTTCTTGGTAGCGGTGCGACACATACGAGATCTTCTTCTCCTAACTAGATTCGAGTCGGATAAGCGGCGGTCCGCTCTATCGTCGTCGGTCCAGGAGGGCGAAGAATGATCGTCCACTCGGGAGATCTTCCACTTGTATTCGGCACAGATAAGCGGCGGTCCGCTCTATCTAATGCAGAGGTTCAAGTATCTGTATCTCCGCAAAGTAGCGCTGTGTATGGTTGTACGCGAGAACCGGAGGGTGTCGCGTAGATATAAAATGAATAAGGAATCGAATGTAGAAATAAAATAAAGATATATTCTTGATTAATCCTAGCTATACACTTACTTCCCTATCTAGATTTAGAGTAACTTAATGAACTAGAAATAGAACTTAGATTTAGAAATAGAATAGGAACTTGAATACGATTTGAACTAGAAGTCGAGGTTTGAGAGAGATCCGAAGTCGGGCGATGCCCGGGATGAAGTCGGAAGAGAACCGGAGCCGGGCGATGCCCGGGACGAAGTGACGATCCACTCGCGTGCACGAGACCTCCTCGGTTCTCGTGGCGCGCGAGTCGCTGAGCCCTTCGAGTGGGGCGGACGGTAGGAGTAGGGCGGACGGCCCTTGCGGTGGGGCGCGGCTCGCGTTACGCGTGAGCCGCGCGCGTCGAATGCGCGCGCGAGCGCATCGTTTCTTAGAGAATATTGATTATAAATATATCTTAAAATTATGTGTGAGTGTTGTTCGTGTTACATCGAATAGTGTCGTGTGTACTTAGATCTAGAATTAATATGTATAGTTATATATATTAGAAAAAATGAAGTATGGCTGAGTTACGGTAGGCGATTCGGTGAGTCGTTGTTGCGAAGGTGGATCGTGGGTGTTGTGATTTGCGCGGTAGCGCAAATGGTTGGTCCATCTCCGGGGCGTGATTTGCGGGTCGGCTGCCTTGGCTCGGCGAAAGGGGTGTTTACCCGTGCGCTTGGTCGTGGACGGCTGCAGGTAATTCGTCCCTGCTCTCTGTGGGAGGCGTCGGGGGGTGGACGGCGATACGCCGGACGTCACACAATAGATTTCTAATGCTTCTTAAATAGCGATATCGCATCTCATTTCTATGTTTCATGGTAAGATATAATATGATTTGCGAAGTGTTATGTATTCCACGTCTACACTTCAAATGAATGTAAATGCGACACTACCTTGCAAGGAAATAGCGTTTGCAGATGTCTACGTATCGAAGCAATAGAGTTCAAATGCTTCTTAAAACGAGATATTGCATCTCTTATCTATGTCTCATGATAAGATATTATATTCTTTGCGAAGTGTTATGCATTCCTCGTCTACGATTCAAATGAATGTAAATGCGACACTACCTTGCAAGGAAATAGCGTTTCCAGATGTCTACGTATCGAAGCAATAGTGTTCAAATGCTTCTTAAAACAAGATATCGCATCTCATTTCTATGTTTCATGGTAAGATATAATATGATTTGCGAAGTGTCATGTATTCCTCGTCTACACTTCAAATGAATGTAAATGCGACACTTCCTTGCAAGGAAATAGCGTCTGCAGATGTCTAGGTACCGTAGCAATAGTGTTCTTATGATTCTTAAAACGCGATATCGCAACTCATTTCCATGTTTCATGGTAAGATATAATATGATTTGCGATGTGTTATGTATTCCTCGTCTACACTGCAAACGAATGTAAATGCGACACTTCCTTCCAAGGAAATAGCGTTTGCAAATTTCTACCTATCGTAGCAATAGTGTTCTAATGCTTCTTAAAACGCGATATCGCATCTCATGTCTATGTTTCATGGTAGGATATAATATGATTTGCGAAGTGTCATGTATTCCTCGTCTACACTTCAAATGAATGTAAATGCGACACTTCCTTGCAAGGAAATAGCGTCTGCAGATGTCTAGGTACCGTAGCAATAGTGTTCTAATACTTCTTAAAACGCGATATCGTATCTCATTTCTATGTCTCTTGGTAAGATATAGTATGATTTGCGAAGTGTTATGTATTCCTCGTCTACACTTCAAATGAATGTAAATGCGACACTTCCTTGCTAGGAAATAGCGTCTGCAGATGTCTACGTATCGTAGCAATGGAGTTCATATGATTCTTAAAACGAGATAATGCTTCTCATATCTATGTTTCCTGATAAGATATAATATTCATTGCGAAGTGTTATGCATTCCTCGTCTACGATTCAAATGAATGTAAATGCGACACTTCCTTGCAAGGAAATAGCGTTTGCAGATGTCTACGTATCGTAGCAATAGTGTTCTAATGCTTCTTAAAACGCGATATCGCATCTCATTTCTATGTTTCATGGTAAGATATAATATGATTCGCGACGTATTATGTATTCCTCGTCTATACTTCAAATGAATGTGAATGCGACACTTCCTCGCTAGGAAATAGCGTTTGCAGATGTCTACGTATCGTAGCAATAGAATTCTAATGCTTCTTAAAACGCGATATCGCATCTCATTTCTATGTTTCATGGTAAGATATAATATGATTTGCGAAGTGTCATGTATCCCTCGTCTACACTTCAAATGAATGTAAATGCGACACTTCGTTGCTAGGAAATAGCGTTTGCAGATGTCTACGTATCGAAGCAATAGAGTTCAAATGCTTCTTAAAAAAGAGATATTGCATCTCTTATCTATGTTTCATGGTAAGATATAATATGATTTGCGAAGTGTCATGTATTCCTCGTCTACACTTCAAATGAATGTAAATGCGACACTTCCTTGCAAGGAAATAGCGTCTGCAGATGTCTAGGTATCGTAGCAATAGAGTTCTAATGCTTCTTAAAACACGATATCGCATCTCATTTCTATGTTTCATGGTAAGATATAATATGATTTGCGAAGTGTTATGTATTCCACGTCTACACTTCAAATGAATGTAAATGCGACACTACCTTGCAAGGAAATAGCGTTTGCAGATGTCTACGTATCGAAGCAATAGAGTTCAAATGCTTCTTAAAACAAGATACCGCATCTCATTTTTATGTTTCATGATAAGATGTAATATTCATTGCGAAGTATTATGTATTCCTCGTCTACACTTCAAATGAATGTAAATGCGACACTTCCTTGCTAGGAAAGAGCGTTTGCAGATGTCTACCTATCGTAGCAATAGGGTTCTAATGCTTCTTAAAACGCGATATCGCATCTCATTTCTATGTTACATAGTAAGATATAATATGATTTGCGAAGAGTTATGTATTCCTCGTCCACACTTCAAATGAATGTAAATGCGACACTTCCTTGCTAGGAAATAGCGTCTGCAGATGTCTAGGTATCGTAGCAATAGAGTTCTAATGCTTCTTAAAACGCGATATCGCATCCCATTTCTATGTTTCATGGTAAGATGTAATATGATTTGCGAAGTGTCATGTATTCCACGTCTACACTTCAAATGAATGTAAATGCGACACTACCTTGCAAGGAAATAGCGTTTGCAGATGTCTACGTATCGAAGCAATAGAGTTCAAATGCTTCTTAAAACAAGATATCGCATCTCATTTCTATGTTTCATGATAAGATGTAATATTCACTGCGAAGTATTATGTATTCCTCGTCTACACTTCAAATGAATGTAAATGCGACACATCCTTGCTAGGAAATAGCGTTTCCAGATGTCTACGCATCGAAGCAATAGAGTTCAAATGCTTCTTAAAACGAGATATTGCATCTCATATCTATGTTTCTTGATAAGATATAATATTCATTGCGAACTGTTATGCATTCCTCGTCTACGATTCAAATGAATGTAAATGCGACACTTCCTTGCAAGGAAATAGCGTTTGCAGATGTCTACGTATCGTAGCAATAGAGTTCTAATGCTTCTTAAAACGCGAGATCGCATCTCATTTCTATGTTTCATGGTAAGATATAATATGATTTGCGAAGTGTTATGTATTCCTCGTCTACACTTCAGATGAATGTAAATGCGACACTTCCTTGCACGGAAATAGCGATTGCAGATGTCTACGTATCGTAGCAATAGAGTTCATATGATTCCTAAAACGCGATATCGCATCTCATTTCTATGTTTCATGGTAAGATATAACATGATTTGCGAAGTGTTATGTATTCCTCGTCTACACTTCAAATGAATGTGAATGCGATACTTCCTCGCTAGGAAATAGCGTTTGCAGATGTCTACGTATCGTAGCAATAGCTTCCTAATGTTTCTTAAAATGCGATATCGAATCTCATTTCTATGTTTCATGGTAAGATATAATATGATTTGCGAAGTGTTATGTATTCCTCGTCTACACTTCAAATGAAAGTAAATGCGACACTTCCTTGCTAGGAAATAGCGTTTGCAGATGTCTACGTATCGAAGCAATAGAGTTCAAATGCTTCTTAAAACGAGATATTGCATCTCATATCCATGTTTCATAATAAGATATAATATTCATTGCGAAGTGTTATGCATTCCTCGTCTACGATTCAAATGAATGCAAATGCGACACTTCCTTGCAAGGAAATAGCGTTTGCAGATGTCTACGTATCGTAGCAATAGAGTTCAAATGCTTCTTAAAACGAGATATTGCATCTCATATCCATGTTTCATAATAAGATATAATATTCATTGCGAAGTGTTATGCATTCCTCGTCTACGATTCAAATGAATGTAAATGCGACACTTCCTTGCAAGGAAATAGCGTTTGCAGATGTCTACGTATCGTAGCAATAGAGTTCATATGATTCTTAAAACGAGATATTGCTTCTCATATCTATGATTCCTGATAAGATATAATATTCATTGCGAAGTGTTATGCATTCCTCGTCTACGATTCAAATGAATGTAAATGCGACACTTCCTTGCAAGGAAATAGCGTTTGCAGATGTCTACGTATCGTAGCAATAGAGTTCTTATGATTCTTAAAACGCGAATGCACATCTCATTTCTATGTTTCATGGTAAGATATAATATGATTCGCGACGTATTATGTATTCCTCGTCTATACTTCAAATGAATGTGAATGCGACACTACCTTGCTAGGAAATAGCGTCTGCAGATGTATAGGTATCGTAGCAATAGAGTTCTAATGGCTCTTAAAACGCGATATCACATCTCATTTCTATGTTTCATGGTAAGATATAATATGATTTGCGAAGTGTTATGTTGTCCTCGTCTACACTTCAAATGAATGTAAATGCGACACTTCGTTGCTAGGAAATAGCGTTTGCAGATGTCTACGTATCGAAGCAATAGAGTTGAAATGCTTCTTAAAACGAGATATTGCATCTCTTATCTATGTCTCATGATAAGATATTATATTCTTTGCGAAGTGTTATGCATTGCTCGTCTACGATTCAAATGAATGTATATGCGACACTACCTTGCAAGGAAATAGCGTTTCCAGATGTCTACGTATCGAAGCAATAGAGTTCTAATGCTTCTTAAAACGCGATATCGCATCTCATTTCAATGTTTCATGCTAAGATATAATATGATTTGCGAAGTGTTATGTATTCCTCGTCTACACTTCAAATGAATGTAAATGCGACACTTCTTTGCTAGGAAATAGCGTTTGCAAATTTCTACCTATCGTAGCAATAGTGTTCTAATGCTTCTTAAAACGCGATATCGCATCTCATTTCTATGTTTCATGGTAAGATATAATATGATGTGCGAAGTGTTATGTATTCCTCGTCTACACTTCAAATGAATGTAAATGCGACACTACCTTGCTAGGAAATAGCGTCTGCTGATGTATAGGTATCGTAGCAATAGAGTTCTAATGGCTCTTAGAACGCGATATCGCATCTCATTTCTATGTTTCATGGTAAGATATAATTTGATTTGCGAAGTGTTATGTAGTCCTCGTCTACACTTCAAATGAATGTAAATGCGACACTTCGTTGCTAGGAAATAGCGTTTGCAGATGTCTACGTATCGAAGCAATAGAGTTCAAATGCTTCTTAAAAGGAGATATTGCATCTCTTATCTATGTCTCATGATAAGATATTATATTCTTTGCAAAGTGTTATGCATTCCTCGTCTACACTTCAAATGAATGTAAATGCGACACTTCCTTGCAAGGAAATAGCGTCTGCAGATGTCTAGGTACCGTAGCAATAGTGTTCTAATACTTCTTAAAACGCGATATCGTATCTCATTTCTATGTCTCTTGGTAAGATATAGTATGATTTGCGAAGTGTTATGTATTCCTCGTCTACACTTCAAATGAATGTAAATGCGACACTTCCTTGCTAGGAAATAGCGTCTGCAGATGTCTACGTATCGTAGCAATGGAGTTCATATGATTCTTAAAACGAGATAATGCTTCTCATATCTATGTTTCCTGATAAGATATAATATTCATAGCGAAGTGTTATGCATTCCTCGTCTACGATTCAAATGAATGTAAATGCGACACTTTCTTGCAAGGAAATAGCGTTTGCAGATGTCTACGTATCGTAGCAATAGTGTTCTAATGCTTCTTAAAACGCGATATCGCATCTCATTTCTATGTTTCATGGTAAGATATAATATGATTTGCGAAGTGTCATGTATCCCTCGTCTACACTTCAAATGAATGTAAATGCGACACTTCGTTGCTAGGAAATAGCGTTTGCAGATGTCTACGTATCGAAGCAATAGAGTTCAAATGCTTCTTAAAAAAGAGATATTGCATCTCTTATCTATGTTTCATGGTAAGATATAATATGATTTGCGAAGTGTCATGTATTCCTCGTCTACACTTCAAATGAATGTAAATGCGACACTTCCTTGCAAGGAAATAGCGTCTGCAGATGTCTAGGTACCGTAGCAATACTGTTCTTATGATTCTTAAAACGCGATATCGTATCTCATTTCTATGTCTCTTGGTAAGATATAGTATGATTTGCGAAGTGTTATGTATTCCTCGTCTACACTTCAAATGAATGTAAATGCGACACTTCCTTGCTAGGAAATAGCGTTTGCAGATGTCTACGTATCGTAGCAATAGAATTCTAATGCTTCTTAAAACGCGATATCGCATCTCATTTCTATGTTTCATGGTAAGATATAATATGATTTGCGAAGTGTCATGTATTCCACGTCTACACTTCAAATGAATGTAAATGCGATACTACCTTGCAAGGAAATAGCGTTTGCAGATGTCTAGTATCGTAGCAATAGAGTTCTAATGCTACTTAAAACGCGATATCGCATCTCATTTCTATGTTTCATGGTAAGATATAATATGATTTGCGAAGTGTTATGTATTCCTCGTTTACACTTCAAATGAATGTAAATGCGACACTTCCTTGCAAGGAAATAGCGATTGCAGATGTCTACGTATCGAAGCAATAGAGTTCATATGATTCCTAAAACGCGATATCGCATCTCATTTCTATGTTTCATGGTAAGATATAATATGATTTGCGAAGTGTTATGTATTCCTCGTCTACACTTCAAATGAATGTAAATGCGACACTACCTTGCTAGGAAATAGCGTCTGCAAATGTATAGGTATCGTAGCAATAGAGTTCTAATGGCTCTTAAAACGCGATATCGCATCTCATTTCTATGTTTCATGGTAAGATATAATATGATTTGCGAAGTGTTATGTAGTCCTCGTCTACACTTCAAATGAATGTAAATGCGACACTTCGTTGCTAGGAAATAGCGTTTGCAGATGTCTACGTATCGAAGCAATAGAGTTCAAATGCTTCTTAAAACGAGATATTGCATCTCTTATCTATGTCTCATGATAAGATATTATATTCTTTGCGAAGTGTTATGCATTCCTCGTCTACGATTCAAATGAATGTAAATGCGACACTACCTTGCAAGGAAATAGCGCTTCCAGATGTCTACGTTTCGAAGCAATAGAGTTCAAATGCTTCTTAAAACAAGATATCGCATCTCATTCCTATGTTTCATGATAAGATGTAATATTCATTGCGAAGTGTTATATATTCCTCGTCTACACTTCAAATGAATGTAAATGCGACACTTCCTTGCAAGGAAATAGCGATTGCAGATGTCTACGTATCGTAGCAATAGAGTCCATATGATTCCTAAAACGCGATATCGCATCTCATTTCTATATTTCATGGTAAGATGTAATATGGTTTGCGAAGTGTTATGTATTCCTCGTCTACACTTCAACTGAATGTAAATGCGACACTTCCTTGCAAGGAAATAGCGATTGCAGATGTCTACGTATCGTAGCAATAGAGTCCATATGATTCCTAAAACGCGATATCGCATCTCATTTCTATGTTTCATGGTAAGATATAACATGATTTGCGAAGTGTTATGTATTCCTCGTCTACATTTCAAATGAATGTGAATGCGATACTTCCTCGCTAGGAAATAGCGTTTGCAGATGTCTACGTATCGTAGCAATAGCTTTCTAATGCTTCTTAAAACGCGATATCGAACTCATTTCTATGTTTCATGGTAAGATATAATATGATTTGCGAAGTGTTATGTATTCCTCGTCTACACTTCAAATGAATGTAAATGCGACACTTCCTCGCTAGGAAATAGCGTTTGCAGATGTCTACGTATCGAAGCAATAGAGTTCAAATGCTTCTTAAAACGAGATATTGCATCTCTTATCTATGTCTCATGATAAGATATTATATTCTTTGCGAAGTGTTATGCATTCCTCGTCTACGATTCAAATGAATGTAAATGCGACACTACCTTGCAAGGAAATAGCGTTTCCAGATGTCTACGTATCGAAGCAATAGAGTTCAAATGATTCTTAAAACGAGATATTGCATCTCTTATCTATGTCTCATGATAAGATATTATATTCTTTGCGAAGTGTTATGCATTCCTCGTCTACGATTCAAATGAATGTAAATGCGACACTACCTTGCAAGGAAATAGCGTTTCCAGATGTCTACGTATCGAAGCAATAGAGTTCAAATGCTTCTTAAAACGAGATATTGCATCTCATATCTATGTTTCTTGATAAGATATAATATTCATTGCGAAGTGTTATGCATTCCTCTTCTACGTTTCAAATGAATGTAAATGCGACACTTCCTTGCAAGGAAATAGCGTTTGCAGATGTCTACGTATCGTAGCAATAGAGTTCTAATGCTTCTTAAAACGCGATATCGCATCTCATTTCTATGTTTCATGGTAAGATATAATATGATTTGCGAAGTGTTATGTATTCCTCGTCTACACTTCAAATGAATGTAAATGCGACACTTCCTTGCAAGGAAATAGCGTTTGCAAATATCTACATATCGTAGCAATGGTGTTCTAATGCTTCTTAAAACGCGATATCGCATCTCATTTCTATGTTTCATGGTAAGATATAATATGATTGGCGAAGTGTTATGTATTCCTCGTCTACACTTCAAATGAATGTAAATGCAACACTTCTTTGCTAGGAAATAGCGTTTGTAAATGTCTACCTATCGTAGCAATTGTGTTCTAATGCTTCTTAAAACGCGATATCGCATCTCATTTCTATGTTTCATGGTAAGATATAATATGATTTGCGAAGTATCATGTATTCCTCGTCTACACTTCAAATGAATGTTAATGCAACACTTCCTTGCTAGGAAATAGCATCTGCAGATGTCTAGGTATCGTAGCAATAGAGTTCTAATGCTTCTTAAAACGCGATACCGCATCTCATTTCTATGTTTCATGGTAAGATATAATATGACTTGCGAAGTGTTATGTATTCCTCGTCTACATTTCAAATGAAAGTAGATGCGACACTTCCTTGCAAGTGTCACGTCCGGGACCGGGAGAATTTCCGGAGTCGACCGTACGAAACGAAATATAAAACACAGGGCCGATCACTCGATTGTGATGGGTACCGTGGTTTCCTTTTATGGGACGCGAGCGGTAATTTTACCCTTTTCGATGCGGTAAAGTGAAATTTACTTACCTTTCGTCGATTAACACCTTAATATCCCCTTTCCAGGTACCGCTGTCGTCGAGGGTCACCGGCTGGGACAGTGGACGCGTAAGATGGGCGTTGAGGGAGCGTCAATGGAGTGAGGGTCCAGCGACGTTGACCGGACTCGGATGCTGGCGTCGGAGATGTCGGTGGTGCTGCAGGAGGCTGGATGCGGACAGCAGTAACAGCAATCACGGAATGGTAGGCTGGGCACGCCTGGGATCCGTTATATTCCCGCACAAGTTGTCGCAAGAAATTCTTTCTACCGGCGCGGCGCGTCTTCTTGGTAGCGGTGCGACACATACGAGATCTTCTTCTCCTAACTAGATTCGAGTCGGATAAGCGGCGGTCCGCTCTATCGTCGTCGGTCCAGGAGGGCGAAGAATGATCGTCCACTCGGGAGATCTTCCACTTGTATTCGGCACAGATAAGCGGCGGTCCGCTCTATCTAATGCAGAGGTTCAAGTATCTGTATCTCCGCAAAGTAGCGCTGTGTATGGTTGTACGCGAGAACCGGAGGGTGTCGCGTAGATATAAAATGAATAAGGAATCGAATGTAGAAATAAAATAAAGATATATTCTTGATTAATCCTAGCTATACACTTACTTCCCTATCTAGATTTAGAGTAACTTAATGAACTAGAAATAGAACTTAGATTTAGAAATAGAATAGGAACTTGAATACGATTTGAACTAGAAGTCGAGGTTTGAGAGAGATCCGAAGTCGGGCGATGCCCGGGATGAAGTCGGAAGAGAACCGGAGCCGGGCGATGCCCGGGACGAAGTGACGATCCACTCCCGTGCACGAGACCTCCTCGGTTCTCGTGGCGCGCGAGTCGCTGAGCCCTTCGAGTGGGGCGGACGGTAGGAGTAGGGCGGACGGCCCTTGCGGTGGGGCGCGGCTCGCGTTACGCGTGAGCCGCGCGCGTCGAATGCGCGCGCGAGCGCATCGTTTCTTAGAGAATATTGATTATAAATATATCTTAAAATTATGTGTGAGTGTTGTTCGTGTTACATCGAATAGTGTCGTGTGTACTTAGATCTAGAATTAATATGTATAGTTATATATATTAGAAAAAATGAAGTATGGCTGAGTTACGGTAGGCGATTCGGTGAGTCGTTGTTGCGAAGGTGGATCGTGGGTGTTGTGATTTGCGCGGTAGCGCAAATGGTTGGTCCATCTCCGGGGCGTGATTTGCGGGTCGGCTGCCTTGGCTCGGCGAAAGGGGTGTTTACCCGTGCGCTTGGTCGTGGACGGCTGCAGGTAATTCGTCCCTGCTCTCTGTGGGAGGCGTCGGGGGGTGGACGGCGATACGCCGGACGTCACACCTCCCCCCCTCGAAAAGGAATCTTGGCGGGGCCAAGATCTCCTGACTGGCTGATACCTGTCGGGGCGGGCCTCGAAGTTTGCTGCGCTGCCGGTTGGCTGCCGTGGTACCGCTGAGTCCCTGCGTTTATTGGTGTACCGGGCTCGTTCTGCCTCTATGGAGTGGCCTCTTTTGTTATGGATTGCACCTTCGTCTCTCATTGGATCGGAACTAGCACTGTCACTGTCTTTGTCAGTTGTACTGATACGATTAGCACTAATTCTCGCACCTGTCTCGCTCTCACTCGTTTCATTTTCAGTCTTTTTCTTTTCGAATTCATTCATGCGTTTACACAGTTTCAATTTGTTCGCGTGGACAATTTTTGTTTTCCCTTTGATTGACAATTTGACATTATTATTGCTTAGAACTTCGAGAATCCGATATGGGCCCACGTATTGTGATTGGAACTTGTGTTTGAGTGGTTCTCTTAATAGGAACACCCATTGTCCGGTCTCGAATTTCTGTACATTTTGTTTTTTATCATAATAATGCTTCGCTCGCTGTTTTGCACGGTCCAGATTTTCTTTCGCTATTTTCTGAGAGTTAGAAATTTTCTGATTGAGTTCGATTAAATAATCCGAGTATGTCTCGTTTTCCGACAGATCTTGGAACGGTGTTTCCGAAGGTGTTCTGGCGATACGCCCGAAAACTAACTCGTGGGGTGTGTACAAAGTGCCTTCGTGAACGCTGGTGTTATATGAAAACATGGCGTATGGGAGCCATCTTTCCCAATCGCCACTGGTGCTGATGAAATGTTTAAGATATTCAGCGAGCACGTGGTGGGATCTTTCCACCGAACCGTTTGTCTGAGGGTGGAATGCAGTTGATTTATATTGTTTAATTCGAAATTTGATTGCTATTGCTTTTATAAGGCTGTTTATGAAGTTTGTGCCTTGGTCGGTTAAAATCCCTTTTGGGCATCCGAACTTGCATATAAATTGGGTAATCAAGGCATCTGCAATATCGACCGCAGATGTCTGTTTGAGTGGAATTGCGACGGAGTATTTTGTTAATAGATCTTGTATTGTTAGGATATTTGTAAAACCTTCGGGAGTGGTTGGAAGCGGACCCATGACGTCCATCGATATTTTATCGAAGGCGCATCCTGGAGTATCCGTTAAGGTTAAAGGTTGTTTGGTTTTGACTCGGACTAGTTTTTCGGATTGGCAGCTCTTGCATTTACTTATATACTCTTGAATTTGGGCCTTCATGTTTGGCCAATAATAACGTTCTCTGACGCGCGAGTATGTTTTGTTTACGCCTTTATGTCCGCCAACCGGTGTATCGTGATTTGTTTTTATGATACTCTCTCTATGTTGTTCGGGTGGAATGAGTATCAAGCCTTGGCAAACGGTAATTTGAAGTGGGGTTTCGTAAAATAAATCTTGTAATATTTTCTGAATTCGCGACCATGAAATTGAATCTAAGTACGTTTGAGCTATGCTTATTGAAGTTAGTTGTAATTCTGAAACGACATCGAAGAGAGAACGTAGAGCTTCTACTACTAAATCGAAATCGATTGCGCGTTTTTCGTGTTCTACGACTGGCAATTGGATTTGGTAAAAATTATCGACTTGGACTACTTTGGCTTTTGTGAGGTTGATTCCCGTTTTATGTGAAAAGAATTTTCCCGCTTCATCAATTTGTTTAGCTCCTGCGTCGTAAGGCTGTCCGGACTTGGTAATGAAGAGAACAACGTTATCACGTCTCATGGCGATATTGTCGCGTGTGAATTTAAACAATGGTTCGTATCTCGTGTGTTCCGTCGGTAAGTTATCCGAGGTGGGTTGATCCGTAGCGGGTGAAGGTGGAGGAGGCGGAGGAGGCAGAGACATTGTGGATTCTTGTTGTTTTCGAGATTTTGGAGGAATATCAAATATGTCTTCGTCGGAAGAGGATGGTTGAATCAAGGGACAGACTTTCGCTGGATTTCGCGATAATGCATCTGCGTTTAAATTCGTTTTACCCGATTTGTATACAATTTCATAATCGTACTCCGCGAGTTTTAATCTCCACCTGACGAGACGGCTGGATGGGTCCTTAACAGAGTTCATCCACACCAGTGGACGATGGTCTGTTACCAGCTTGAATTGATTGCCATAGACGTATGGCCTGAATTGATGAACTGCGTAAATGATAGCGAGACACTCCTTTTCTATCGTCGAATAATTTCTCTCGGCTGAATTTAAGAGTCTAGACGTATACGCTATCGGTAAATCGCGACCTATTTGCCCTTGGCTCAGTACGGCGCCTATCGCATCCGTTGATGCATCTGTGGTGATAACAAATGGGAGTTTGAAATTAGGATATTGAAGAATTGGCGCCTCGCATAGCGCATCTCGGAGTTTTACAAAAGCGTTTTGCTGTTCGTTACGCCAGACGAACGGTGCGTCTTTCTTCAATAGATTAGTTAGTGGTTTCGCCGTGTTTGAAAAATTTGGGATGAAGCGTCTATAGTATCCCGCTAAGCCTAGAAATTGTTTGATCTGTTTTTGGTTATTCGGACGTGGAAAATTCTGGACTGCGCTTATTTTACCCGGATCGGGTTTCACACCATTCTCGCTTATGATGTGTCCCAAGTAGCTTACTTCTCGCCGGAGGAACTCGCACTTATCGGGCTGCAGGGATAGGTTAGCCTCTCTGAGTTTATTTACGAGTTTCGAGTACTTCGCAGCGTGCTCTTGGAGAGAGCTGGCATACACAACAATATCGTCGAGATATACGAACAATTCGTTTCCCTGTAGGCCTGAGAGCGCGCTGTCCATAAGACGTTGAAAGGTTGCCGGTGCGTTTTTCAAACCGAATGGCATTCGAGTGAATTCGTAATGACCGTTGGGTGTTGAAAATGCTGTTTTGTGCGCGTCAGTGGGTTCCATGGGAATCTGGTGGAAGCCACTGGCCAGATCGAACGTGCTAAAATATTTTGCACTCCCGAGTTGATCTAATATCTCGGTTATGCATGGCAATGGGTACGCGTCCGCGATCGACTTTTCATTCAGTGCGCGGTAATCTATAACTACCCTCCATCTCTTTTTTCCCTGGGAATCCGCCTTTTTGGGGACGACCCAAAGAGGAGAATTATAAGGGGATTTAGAATCTTTAATAATGCCGTTATGTAGAAGAGACTCTATTTGCTTTCGAATTTCCTCCTTGTGAGCGGGTGGGAATCGGTATTGCTTAACATTAATCGGTTTTTCGTCAACCGTAGGAATTTTGTGCGACGCTGCCGTGGTATGGCCTAACCTATCTCCCTCGATATAAAACAAATCTTGACTCTTATCTATTAATTCTATTACATGGTTTCTCTCTTCTATATTTAAGTGTTCGAGTCGAAGTGATTCTATTATTTTGTGGAGTCGAGATTTCGTCGAGTTGTCTTTCACGGCAGATTTCGTCACTTGTGCGTACGTTCGTTTGTTTTCCGCTGAAGGAGGGAATCCGTGCTCAAGACGTGGCGTTGAAATGGAATTGGAAAGATTCGAATTACCCTTCTGGGTTTTGCCGGACCGTTCGGCAGAAATAGAATTAGAATTTGAACGAATATTTGTCGTTCGTGAGAACGTTGGAAACAGCGTGTTATTCTTCTCCGTTGGGTTATCCGATATTTCCAACGGTTCGAGTTCGATCGGAGATAAAGCGAATTCGACTGTCTGGTCGGTGGAGTTTGTAATTCTCGCGATCGCCTTATCTCCGTTTACTTTGACTAATGCGTCACCGAAATAAACACCCGGCGCGATGTCGATTCGGGGAATTATTCCCTCGGAAATATGAGTATTTATTATACGAACTTTAATACCGACATTTGCGCGTGGTGGAATGGAGAATTTGTCTTTTTTGAAAAAATTTTTCGCGGTTTTCCGCGGCTCTTTTTGCGATTTCGTAGTAGGTTTAGGATTCGGAACTGGTACTGGTGGCTTTTCGACTGTCGGTTTCGGTATTTCGCGATTTCTCGGAATGATTTGTCCTGAATTAGGATTTTGTATTATTTCCGTGGAAATTATATCGCGACAAAACGGTATAGTCGTTCCGTGCCACCTGACTTGTTTCTTAATGAAGGAAATTTCTGCGTCGGCGCAGAAACCTGACCCTAGGATACCGTCTGGTTTTAGTGGAAAATCGTTGTTAACAACGTTAAACGGTACTACGCGGCCGAATAAGACGATATTTACGGAACCTATCGTATTGGTTTGCCCGTTGGTTACACCGGTAATAACTAATATTTCGGACCGGTCTACACGTGCGGAAGGAGCTAGTGCCGATTTTTTTATAATGTTAATTTCCGCGCCCGTGTCTATCATAAATTCCGTGTCTTTTAATAAGGCGGCTGAACGTAGAATTACGCTGGGAGTATTAGTTTTCCCAGTCAGTTTTATTGAGGCGCTGGGTTGTCTATTATAGATTGTGGGTCGTTTATCGCGAGAGTCTTTATATTCCGGGCGGCCTCGCGACCTGTCTCGCGGCGCGGCTGGAGGCCGTATTCGTTTCCCGATTGCCGAAGATTATTGTTGAATTGCCTTTTGCGGCACTCTTCGATGGTATGGCCCGGATTTTTGCAGTATCTGCAGTATCTGTCCTGTGACGTTAAAGGACGCGGATTTTCGTAGGATGTTCTATACGTGGGGACTTCGCGTGGAATAATCGGACGAGGCGCGTTCGAGATTTGTCGCGGCATGGATCTGGAACGACAGTCTCTAGCGTAGTGACCAATATTGTTGCAAACCGAACAAATTACTTCGTTGCGAATAATTTTTGGCTCAGCGCGGGGTCGAGACGATGTTAAACGTTCACAATCTAGAATATGACGCTTATAGAGTTCTCGAGCGCGCGCGAACGCGTCTTGCGGAGACTGTACCTGCGACAACGGAATTTGCAATCTAATTTCGGGGATCAATCCGTCTATAAAACAACGAAGCGTCAGCTCATCCACGTTGGAGGCTGATTGCGAAACGTATGGGGAAAGTCTCTCGCAATCAATTATCGCTGACCGAAGGTCTTTAACTCTACTAACGTAATCAAGGATATGTTCTCCGGGCTTCATAAAGATGTTCGTTAGTTCACCTCTATAGTGATCGGCGGATCGAATAGCTCCGAATGAATTCCTAAGTATGTCTGTCAGCTCAAGAATGGAATTGCATGGCTCATCCTCTACGGCTAAATATGCGCGACCTTTCAATTTACTTTTTACGAGACGCGTAAATGTGCGCTCGCATCCGTTCGGGATCAAGTCGTACGCGCGCTTACATGCACGCGTAAATTGCAACACGGGTATATTTTGGCCATCGTACTGCGGAACGGATTCTAGTGCCTGTTTTAAAGATAGCTCGTCGTGGGAATTCGGATTATCCGTGTACGCGCTTCGCGGTGGCGTTGAATTAAGACCGGGAAATTCGAGAGATGCTGTATCGGTCCTAGTAAGATTTTGAGAACGTCGGAGCGCTTCCAGTTCGCGACGCATCTGATCTAACTGTTGAAGCAACGCGATAGTGTTATCAGCGGCCCGATTACTTTCTGCTGTATCGGTAGTTCGCGGAAGAGGCTCGGCAAGTGCGTCTTGGAAGTCTATTGTTCGAGCTGCGTGGTGCTCTTTGTCGGTTTCACTAGTCGCGGCGGTGCCTCGAGGCGGCTGGTGACGGGTCTTTACCGGCGTTCGCGTCGCCATAGTTGGTCGCGTTCCCGATCGAGCGGAATTTCTGACGGAAATCGCGAGGCTTATCCCACCGCTGTCACCAAATTCGTGTCACGTCCGGGACCGGGAGAATTTCCGGAGTCGACCGTACGAAACGAAATATAAAACACAGGGCCGATCACTCGATTGTGATGGGTACCGTGGTTTCCTTTTATGGGACGCGAGCGGTAATTTTACCCTTTTCGATGCGGTAAAGTGAAATTTACTTACCTTTCGTCGATTAACACCTTAATATCCCCTTTCCAGGTACCGCTGTCGTCGAGGGTCACCGGCTGGGACAGTGGACGCGTAAGATGGGCGTTGAGGGAGCGTCAATGGAGTGAGGGTCCAGCGACGTTGACCGGACTCGGATGCTGGCGTCGGAGATGTCGGTGGTGCTGCAGGAGGCTGGATGCGGACAGCAGTAACAGCAATCACGGAATGGTAGGCTGGGCACGCCTGGGATCCGTTATATTCCCGCACAAGTTGTCGCAAGAAATTCTTTCTACCGGCGCGGCGCGTCTTCTTGGTAGCGGTGCGACACATACGAGATCTTCTTCTCCTAACTAGATTCGAGTCGGATAAGCGGCGGTCCGCTCTATCGTCGTCGGTCCAGGAGGGCGAAGAATGATCGTCCACTCGGGAGATCTTCCACTTGTATTCGGCACAGATAAGCGGCGGTCCGCTCTATCTAATGCAGAGGTTCAAGTATCTGTATCTCCGCAAAGTAGCGCTGTGTATGGTTGTACGCGAGAACCGGAGGGTGTCGCGTAGATATAAAATGAATAAGGAATCGAATGTAGAAATAAAATAAAGATATATTCTTGATTAATCCTAGCTATACACTTACTTCCCTATCTAGATTTAGAGTAACTTAATGAACTAGAAATAGAACTTAGATTTAGAAATAGAATAGGAACTTGAATACGATTTGAACTAGAAGTCGAGGTTTGAGAGAGATCCGAAGTCGGGCGATGCCCGGGATGAAGTCGGAAGAGAACCGGAGCCGGGCGATGCCCGGGACGAAGTGACGATCCACTCCCGTGCACGAGACCTCCTCGGTTCTCGTGGCGCGCGAGTCGCTGAGCCCTTCGAGTGGGGCGGACGGTAGGAGTAGGGCGGACGGCCCTTGCGGTGGGGCGCGGCTCGCGTTACGCGTGAGCCGCGCGCGTCGAATGCGCGCGCGAGCGCATCGTTTCTTAGAGAATATTGATTATAAATATATCTTAAAATTATGTGTGAGTGTTGTTCGTGTTACATCGAATAGTGTCGTGTGTACTTAGATCTAGAATTAATATGTATAGTTATATATATTAGAAAAAATGAAGTATGGCTGAGTTACGGTAGGCGATTCGGTGAGTCGTTGTTGCGAAGGTGGATCGTGGGTGTTGTGATTTGCGCGGTAGCGCAAATGGTTGGTCCATCTCCGGGGCGTGATTTGCGGGTCGGCTGCCTTGGCTCGGCGAAAGGGGTGTTTACCCGTGCGCTTGGTCGTGGACGGCTGCAGGTAATTCGTCCCTGCTCTCTGTGGGAGGCGTCGGGGGGTGGACGGCGATACGCCGGACGTCACACAAGGAAATAGCGATTACAGATGTCTACGTATCGTAGCAATAGAGTTCATATGATTCTTAAAACGCGATATCAAATCTCATTTCTATGTTTCATGGTAAGACATAACATGATTTGCGAAGTGTTATGTATTCCTCGTCTACACTTCAAATGAATGTGAATGCGATACTTCCTCGCTAGGAAATAGCGTTTGCAGATGTCTACGTATCGTAGCAATAGCTTTCTAATGCTTCTTAAAACGCGATATCGAATCTCATTTCTATGTTTCATGGTAAAATATAATATGATTTGCGAAGTGTCACGTATTCCTCGCCTACACTTCAAATGAATGTAAATGCGACACTTCCTTGCTAGGAAATAGCGTTTGCAGATGTCTACGTATCGAAGCAATAGAGTTCAAATGCTTCTTAAAACGAGATATTGCATCTCATATCTATGTTTCCTGATAAGATATAATATTCATTGCGAAGTGTTATGCATTCCTCGTCTACGATTCAAATGAATGTAAATGCGACACTTCCTTGCTAGGAAATAGCGTCTGCAGATGTCTACGTATCGTAGCAATAGAGTTCATATGATTCTTAAAACGCGATATCACATCTCATTTCTATGTTTCATGGTAAGACATAACATGATTTGCGAAGTGTTATGTATTCCTCGTCTACACTTCAAATGAATGTGAATGCGATACTTCCTCGCTAGGAAATAGCGTTTGCAGATGTCTACGTATCGTAGCAATAGCTTTCTAATGCTTCTTAAAACGCGATATCGAATCTCATTTCTATGTTTCATAGTAAGATATAATATGATTTGCGAAGTGATATGTATTCCTCGTCTACAATTCAAATGAATGTAAATGCGACACTTCCTTGCTAGGAAATAGCGTCTGCAGATGTCTAGGTATCGTAGCAATAGTGTTCTAATGCTTCTTAAAACGCGATATCGCATCTCATTTCTATGTTTCATGGTAAGATACAATATGATTTGCGAAGTGTTATCTATTCCTCGTCTACACTTCAAATGAATGTAAATGCGACAATTCCTTGCAAGGGAATAGCGATTGCAGATGTCTACGTATCGTAGCAATAGAGTTCAAATGCTTCTTAAAACGAGATATTGCATCTCATATCTATGTTTCATGATAAGAAATAATATTCATTGCGAAGTGTTATGCATTCCTCGTCTACGTTTCAAATGAATGTAAATGCGACACTTCCTTGCTAGTAAATAGCGTCTGCAGATGTCTAGGTATCGTAGCAATAGAGTTCTAATGCTACTTAAAACGCGATATCGCATCTCATTCCTATGTATCATGGTAAGATATAATATTCACTGCGAAGTGTTATGCATTCCTCGTCTACGATTCAAATGAATGTAAATGCGACACTTACTTGCAAGGAAATAGCGTTTGCAGATGTCTACGTATCGTAGCAATAGAGTTCTTATGATTCTTAAAACGCGATATCGCATCTCATTTCTATGTTTCATGGTAAGATATAATATGATTTGCGAAGTGTTATGTATTCCTCGTCTACACTTCAAATGAAAGTAAATGCGACACTTCCTTGCAAAGAAATAGCGATTGCAGATGTCTACGTATCGTAGCAATAGAGTTCATATGATACTTAAAACGCGATATCGCATCTCATTTCTATGTTTCATGGTAAGATATAATATGAATCGCGAAGTGTCATGTATTCCTCGCCTACACTTCAAATGAATGCAAATGCGACACTTCTTTGCTAGGAAATAGCGTTTGCAAGTATCTACCTATCGTAGCAATAGTGTTCTAATGCTTCTTAAAACGCGATATCGCATCTCATTTCTATGTTTCATGGTAAGATATAATTTGATTTGCGAAGTGTTATGTAGTCCTCGTCTACACTTCAAATGAATGTAAATGCGACACTTCGTTGCTAGGAAATAGCGTTTGCAGATGTCTACGTATCGAAGCAATAGAGTTCAAATGCTTCTTAAAACGAGATATTGCATCTCTTATCTATGTCTCATGATAAGATATTATATTCTTTGCGAAGTGTTATGCATTCCTCGTCTACGATTCAAATGAATGTAAATGCGACACTACCTTGCAAGGAAATAGCGTTTCCAGATGTCTACGTATCGAAGCAATAGAGTTCAAGTGCTTCTTAAAACGAGATATTGCATCTCATATCTATGTTTCTTGATAAGATATAATATTCATTGCGAAGTGTTATGCATTCCTCGTCTACGATTCAAATGAATGTAAATGCGACACTTCCTTGCTAGGAAATAGCGTTTGCAGATGTCTACGTATCGAAGCAATAGAGGTCAAATGCTTCTTAAAAGGAGATATTGCATCTCATATCTATGTTTCCTGATAAGATATAATATTCATTGCGAAATGTTAATCATTACTCGTCTACGATTCATATGAATGTAAATGCGACACTTCCTTGCAAGGAAATAGCGTTTTGTCACGTCCGGGACCGGGAGAATTTCCGGAGTCGACCGTACGAAACGAAATATAAAACACAGGGCCGATCACTCGATTGTGATGGGTACCGTGGTTTCCTTTTATGGGACGCGAGCGGTAATTTTACCCTTTTCGATGCGGTAAAGTGAAATTTACTTACCTTTCGTCGATTAACACCTTAATATCCCCTTTCCAGGTACCGCTGTCGTCGAGGGTCACCGGCTGGGACAGTGGACGCGTAAGATGGGCGTTGAGGGAGCGTCAATGGAGTGAGGGTCCAGCGACGTTGACCGGACTCGGATGCTGGCGTCGGAGATGTCGGTGGTGCTGCAGGAGGCTGGATGCGGACAGCAGTAACAGCAATCACGGAATGGTAGGCTGGGCACGCCTGGGATCCGTTATATTCCCGCACAAGTTGTCGCAAGAAATTCTTTCTACCGGCGCGGCGCGTCTTCTTGGTAGCGGTGCGACACATACGAGATCTTCTTCTCCTAACTAGATTCGAGTCGGATAAGCGGCGGTCCGCTCTATCGTCGTCGGTCCAGGAGGGCGAAGAATGATCGTCCACTCGGGAGATCTTCCACTTGTATTCGGCACAGATAAGCGGCGGTCCGCTCTATCTAATGCAGAGGTTCAAGTATCTGTATCTCCGCAAAGTAGCGCTGTGTATGGTTGTACGCGAGAACCGGAGGGTGTCGCGTAGATATAAAATGAATAAGGAATCGAATGTAGAAATAAAATAAAGATATATTCTTGATTAATCCTAGCTATACACTTACTTCCCTATCTAGATTTAGAGTAACTTAATGAACTAGAAATAGAACTTAGATTTAGAAATAGAATAGGAACTTGAATACGATTTGAACTAGAAGTCGAGGTTTGAGAGAGATCCGAAGTCGGGCGATGCCCGGGATGAAGTCGGAAGAGAACCGGAGCCGGGCGATGCCCGGGACGAAGTGACGATCCACTCGCGTGCACGAGACCTCCTCGGTTCTCGTGGCGCGCGAGTCGCTGAGCCCTTCGAGTGGGGCGGACGGTAGGAGTAGGGCGGACGGCCCTTGCGGTGGGGCGCGGCTCGCGTTACGCGTGAGCCGCGCGCGTCGAATGCGCGCGCGAGCGCATCGTTTCTTAGAGAATATTGATTATAAATATATCTTAAAATTATGTGTGAGTGTTGTTCGTGTTACATCGAATAGTGTCGTGTGTACTTAGATCTAGAATTAATATGTATAGTTATATATATTAGAAAAAATGAAGTATGGCTGAGTTACGGTAGGCGATTCGGTGAGTCGTTGTTGCGAAGGTGGATCGTGGGTGTTGTGATTTGCGCGGTAGCGCAAATGGTTGGTCCATCTCCGGGGCGTGATTTGCGGGTCGGCTGCCTTGGCTCGGCGAAAGGGGTGTTTACCCGTGCGCTTGGTCGTGGACGGCTGCAGGTAATTCGTCCCTGCTCTCTGTGGGAGGCGTCGGGGGGTGGACGGCGATACGCCGGACGTCACACCTCCCCCCCTCGAAAAGGAATCTTGGCGGGGCCAAGATCTCCTGACTGGCTGATACCTGTCGGGGCGGGCCTCGAAGTTTGCTGCGCTGCCGGTTGGCTGCCGTGGTACCGCTGAGTCCCTGCGTTTATTGGTGTACCGGGCTCGTTCTGCCTCTATGGAGTGGCCTCTTTTGTTATGGATTGCACCTTCGTCTCTCATTGGATCGGAACTAGCACTGTCACTGTCTTTGTCAGTTGTACTGATACGATTAGCACTAATTCTCGCACCTGTCTCGCTCTCACTCGTTTCATTTTCAGTCTTTTTCTTTTCGAATTCATTCATGCGTTTACACAGTTTCAATTTGTTCGCGTGGACAATTTTTGTTTTCCCTTTGATTGACAATTTGACATTATTATTGCTTAGAACTTCGAGAATCCGATATGGGCCCACGTATTGTGATTGGAACTTGTGTTTGAGTGGTTCTCTTAATAGGAACACCCATTGTCCGGTCTCGAATTTCTGTACATTTTGTTTTTTATCATAATAATGCTTCGCTCGCTGTTTTGCACGGTCCAGATTTTCTTTCGCTATTTTCTGAGAGTTAGAAATTTTCTGATTGAGTTCGATTAAATAATCCGAGTATGTCTCGTTTTCCGACAGATCTTGGAACGGTGTTTCCGAAGGTGTTCTGGCGATACGCCCGAAAACTAACTCGTGGGGTGTGTACAAAGTGCCTTCGTGAACGCTGGTGTTATATGAAAACATGGCGTATGGGAGCCATCTTTCCCAATCGCCACTGGTGCTGATGAAATGTTTAAGATATTCAGCGAGCACGTGGTGGGATCTTTCCACCGAACCGTTTGTCTGAGGGTGGAATGCAGTTGATTTATATTGTTTAATTCGAAATTTGATTGCTATTGCTTTTATAAGGCTGTTTATGAAGTTTGTGCCTTGGTCGGTTAAAATCCCTTTTGGGCATCCGAACTTGCATATAAATTGGGTAATCAAGGCATCTGCAATATCGACCGCAGATGTCTGTTTGAGTGGAATTGCGACGGAGTATTTTGTTAATAGATCTTGTATTGTTAGGATATTTGTAAAACCTTCGGGAGTGGTTGGAAGCGGACCCATGACGTCCATCGATATTTTATCGAAGGCGCATCCTGGAGTATCCGTTAAGGTTAAAGGTTGTTTGGTTTTGACTCGGACTAGTTTTTCGGATTGGCAGCTCTTGCATTTACTTATATACTCTTGAATTTGGGCCTTCATGTTTGGCCAATAATAACGTTCTCTGACGCGCGAGTATGTTTTGTTTACGCCTTTATGTCCGCCAACCGGTGTATCGTGATTTGTTTTTATGATACTCTCTCTATGTTGTTCGGGTGGAATGAGTATCAAGCCTTGGCAAACGGTAATTTGAAGTGGGGTTTCGTAAAATAAATCTTGTAATATTTTCTGAATTCGCGACCATGAAATTGAATCTAAGTACGTTTGAGCTATGCTTATTGAAGTTAGTTGTAATTCTGAAACGACATCGAAGAGAGAACGTAGAGCTTCTACTACTAAATCGAAATCGATTGCGCGTTTTTCGTGTTCTACGACTGGCAATTGGATTTGGTAAAAATTATCGACTTGGACTACTTTGGCTTTTGTGAGGTTGATTCCCGTTTTATGTGAAAAGAATTTTCCCGCTTCATCAATTTGTTTAGCTCCTGCGTCGTAAGGCTGTCCGGACTTGGTAATGAAGAGAACAACGTTATCACGTCTCATGGCGATATTGTCGCGTGTGAATTTAAACAATGGTTCGTATCTCGTGTGTTCCGTCGGTAAGTTATCCGAGGTGGGTTGATCCGTAGCGGGTGAAGGTGGAGGAGGCGGAGGAGGCAGAGACATTGTGGATTCTTGTTGTTTTCGAGATTTTGGAGGAATATCAAATATGTCTTCGTCGGAAGAGGATGGTTGAATCAAGGGACAGACTTTCGCTGGATTTCGCGATAATGCATCTGCGTTTAAATTCGTTTTACCCGATTTGTATACAATTTCATAATCGTACTCCGCGAGTTTTAATCTCCACCTGACGAGACGGCTGGATGGGTCCTTAACAGAGTTCATCCACACCAGTGGACGATGGTCTGTTACCAGCTTGAATTGATTGCCATAGACGTATGGCCTGAATTGATGAACTGCGTAAATGATAGCGAGACACTCCTTTTCTATCGTCGAATAATTTCTCTCGGCTGAATTTAAGAGTCTAGACGTATACGCTATCGGTAAATCGCGACCTATTTGCCCTTGGCTCAGTACGGCGCCTATCGCATCCGTTGATGCATCTGTGGTGATAACAAATGGGAGTTTGAAATTAGGATATTGAAGAATTGGCGCCTCGCATAGCGCATCTCGGAGTTTTACAAAAGCGTTTTGCTGTTCGTTACGCCAGACGAACGGTGCGTCTTTCTTCAATAGATTAGTTAGTGGTTTCGCCGTGTTTGAAAAATTTGGGATGAAGCGTCTATAGTATCCCGCTAAGCCTAGAAATTGTTTGATCTGTTTTTGGTTATTCGGACGTGGAAAATTCTGGACTGCGCTTATTTTACCCGGATCGGGTTTCACACCATTCTCGCTTATGATGTGTCCCAAGTAGCTTACTTCTCGCCGGAGGAACTCGCACTTATCGGGCTGCAGGGATAGGTTAGCCTCTCTGAGTTTATTTACGAGTTTCGAGTACTTCGCAGCGTGCTCTTGGAGAGAGCTGGCATACACAACAATATCGTCGAGATATACGAACAATTCGTTTCCCTGTAGGCCTGAGAGCGCGCTGTCCATAAGACGTTGAAAGGTTGCCGGTGCGTTTTTCAAACCGAATGGCATTCGAGTGAATTCGTAATGACCGTTGGGTGTTGAAAATGCTGTTTTGTGCGCGTCAGTGGGTTCCATGGGAATCTGGTGGAAGCCACTGGCCAGATCGAACGTGCTAAAATATTTTGCACTCCCGAGTTGATCTAATATCTCGGTTATGCATGGCAATGGGTACGCGTCCGCGATCGACTTTTCATTCAGTGCGCGGTAATCTATAACTACCCTCCATCTCTTTTTTCCCTGGGAATCCGCCTTTTTGGGGACGACCCAAAGAGGAGAATTATAAGGGGATTTAGAATCTTTAATAATGCCGTTATGTAGAAGAGACTCTATTTGCTTTCGAATTTCCTCCTTGTGAGCGGGTGGGAATCGGTATTGCTTAACATTAATCGGTTTTTCGTCAACCGTAGGAATTTTGTGCGACGCTGCCGTGGTATGGCCTAACCTATCTCCCTCGATATAAAACAAATCTTGACTCTTATCTATTAATTCTATTACATGGTTTCTCTCTTCTATATTTAAGTGTTCGAGTCGAAGTGATTCTATTATTTTGTGGAGTCGAGATTTCGTCGAGTTGTCTTTCACGGCAGATTTCGTCACTTGTGCGTACGTTCGTTTGTTTTCCGCTGAAGGAGGGAATCCGTGCTCAAGACGTGGCGTTGAAATGGAATTGGAAAGATTCGAATTACCCTTCTGGGTCTTGCCGGACCGTTCGGCAGAAATAGAATTAGAATTTGAACGAATATTTGTCGTTCGTGAGAACGTTGGAAACAGCGTGTTATTCTTCTCCGTTGGGTTATCCGATATTTCCAACGGTTCGAGTTCGATCGGAGATAAAGCGAATTCGACTGTCTGGTCGGTGGAGTTTGTAATTCTCGCGATCGCCTTATCTCCGTTTACTTTGACTAATGCGTCACCGAAATAAACACCCGGCGCGATGTCGATTCGGGGAATTATTCCCTCGGAAATATGAGTATTTATTATACGAACTTTAATACCGACATTTGCGCGTGGTGGAATGGAGAATTTGTCTTTTTTGAAAAAATTTTTCGCGGTTTTCCGCGGCTCTTTTTGCGATTTCGTAGTAGGTTTAGGATTCGGAACTGGTACTGGTGGCTTTTCGACTGTCGGTTTCGGTATTTCGCGATTTCTCGGAATGATTTGTCCTGAATTAGGATTTTGTATTATTTCCGTGGAAATTATATCGCGACAAAACGGTATAGTCGTTCCGTGCCACCTGACTTGTTTCTTAATGAAGGAAATTTCTGCGTCGGCGCAGAAACCTGACCCTAGGATACCGTCTGGTTTTAGTGGAAAATCGTTGTTAACAACGTTAAACGGTACTACGCGGCCGAATAAGACGATATTTACGGAACCTATCGTATTGGTTTGCCCGTTGGTTACACCGGTAATAACTAATATTTCGGACCGGTCTACACGTGCGGAAGGAGCTAGTGCCGATTTTTTTATAATGTTAATTTCCGCGCCCGTGTCTATCATAAATTCCGTGTCTTTTAATAAGGCGGCTGAACGTAGAATTACGCTGGGAGTATTAGTTTTCCCAGTCAGTTTTATTGAGGCGCTGGGTTGTCTATTATAGATTGTGGGTCGTTTATCGCGAGAGTCTTTATATTCCGGGCGGCCTCGCGACCTGTCTCGCGGCGCGGCTGGAGGCCGTATTCGTTTCCCGATTGCCGAAGATTATTGTTGAATTGCCTTTTGCGGCACTCTTCGATGGTATGGCCCGGATTTTTGCAGTATCTGCAGTATCTGTCCTGTGACGTTAAAGGACGCGGATTTTCGTAGGATGTTCTATACGTGGGGACTTCGCGTGGAATAATCGGACGAGGCGCGTTCGAGATTTGTCGCGGCATGGATCTGGAACGACAGTCTCTAGCGTAGTGACCAATATTGTTGCAAACCGAACAAATTACTTCGTTGCGAATAATTTTTGGCTCAGCGCGGGGTCGAGACGATGTTAAACGTTCACAATCTAGAATATGACGCTTATAGAGTTCTCGAGCGCGCGCGAACGCGTCTTGCGGAGACTGTACCTGCGACAACGGAATTTGCAATCTAATTTCGGGGATCAATCCGTCTATAAAACAACGAAGCGTCAGCTCATCCACGTTGGAGGCTGATTGCGAAACGTATGGGGAAAGTCTCTCGCAATCAATTATCGCTGACCGAAGGTCTTTAACTCTACTAACGTAATCAAGGATATGTTCTCCGGGCTTCATAAAGATGTTCGTTAGTTCACCTCTATAGTGATCGGCGGATCGAATAGCTCCGAATGAATTCCTAAGTATGTCTGTCAGCTCAAGAATGGAATTGCATGGCTCATCCTCTACGGCTAAATATGCGCGACCTTTCAATTTACTTTTTACGAGACGCGTAAATGTGCGCTCGCATCCGTTCGGGATCAAGTCGTACGCGCGCTTACATGCACGCGTAAATTGCAACACGGGTATATTTTGGCCATCGTACTGCGGAACGGATTCTAGTGCCTGTTTTAAAGATAGCTCGTCGTGGGAATTCGGATTATCCGTGTACGCGCTTCGCGGTGGCGTTGAATTAAGACCGGGAAATTCGAGAGATGCTGTATCGGTCCTAGTAAGATTTTGAGAACGTCGGAGCGCTTCCAGTTCGCGACGCATCTGATCTAACTGTTGAAGCAACGCGATAGTGTTATCAGCGGCCCGATTACTTTCTGCTGTATCGGTAGTTCGCGGAAGAGGCTCGGCAAGTGCGTCTTGGAAGTCTATTGTTCGAGCTGCGTGGTGCTCTTTGTCGGTTTCACTAGTCGCGGCGGTGCCTCGAGGCGGCTGGTGACGGGTCTTTACCGGCGTTCGCGTCGCCATAGTTGGTCGCGTTCCCGATCGAGCGGAATTTCTGACGGAAATCGCGAGGCTTATCCCACCGCTGTCACCAAATTCGTGTCACGTCCGGGACCGGGAGAATTTCCGGAGTCGACCGTACGAAACGAAATATAAAACACAGGGCCGATCACTCGATTGTGATGGGTACCGTGGTTTCCTTTTATGGGACGCGAGCGGTAATTTTACCCTTTTCGATGCGGTAAAGTGAAATTTACTTACCTTTCGTCGATTAACACCTTAATATCCCCTTTCCAGGTACCGCTGTCGTCGAGGGTCACCGGCTGGGACAGTGGACGCGTAAGATGGGCGTTGAGGGAGCGTCAATGGAGTGAGGGTCCAGCGACGTTGACCGGACTCGGATGCTGGCGTCGGAGATGTCGGTGGTGCTGCAGGAGGCTGGATGCGGACAGCAGTAACAGCAATCACGGAATGGTAGGCTGGGCACGCCTGGGATCCGTTATATTCCCGCACAAGTTGTCGCAAGAAATTCTTTCTACCGGCGCGGCGCGTCTTCTTGGTAGCGGTGCGACACATACGAGATCTTCTTCTCCTAACTAGATTCGAGTCGGATAAGCGGCGGTCCGCTCTATCGTCGTCGGTCCAGGAGGGCGAAGAATGATCGTCCACTCGGGAGATCTTCCACTTGTATTCGGCACAGATAAGCGGCGGTCCGCTCTATCTAATGCAGAGGTTCAAGTATCTGTATCTCCGCAAAGTAGCGCTGTGTATGGTTGTACGCGAGAACCGGAGGGTGTCGCGTAGATATAAAATGAATAAGGAATCGAATGTAGAAATAAAATAAAGATATATTCTTGATTAATCCTAGCTATACACTTACTTCCCTATCTAGATTTAGAGTAACTTAATGAACTAGAAATAGAACTTAGATTTAGAAATAGAATAGGAACTTGAATACGATTTGAACTAGAAGTCGAGGTTTGAGAGAGATCCGAAGTCGGGCGATGCCCGGGATGAAGTCGGAAGAGAACCGGAGCCGGGCGATGCCCGGGACGAAGTGACGATCCACTCGCGTGCACGAGACCTCCTCGGTTCTCGTGGCGCGCGAGTCGCTGAGCCCTTCGAGTGGGGCGGACGGTAGGAGTAGGGCGGACGGCCCTTGCGGTGGGGCGCGGCTCGCGTTACGCGTGAGCCGCGCGCGTCGAATGCGCGCGCGAGCGCATCGTTTCTTAGAGAATATTGATTATAAATATATCTTAAAATTATGTGTGAGTGTTGTTCGTGTTACATCGAATAGTGTCGTGTGTACTTAGATCTAGAATTAATATGTATAGTTATATATATTAGAAAAAATGAAGTATGGCTGAGTTACGGTAGGCGATTCGGTGAGTCGTTGTTGCGAAGGTGGATCGTGGGTGTTGTGATTTGCGCGGTAGCGCAAATGGTTGGTCCATCTCCGGGGCGTGATTTGCGGGTCGGCTGCCTTGGCTCGGCGAAAGGGGTGTTTACCCGTGCGCTTGGTCGTGGACGGCTGCAGGTAATTCGTCCCTGCTCTCTGTGGGAGGCGTCGGGGGGTGGACGGCGATACGCCGGACGTCACAGTTTGCAGATGTCTACGTATCGTAGCAATAGAGTTCTTATGATTCTTAAAACGCGATATCGCATCCCATTTCGATGTTTCATGGTAAGATATAATATGATTTGCAAATTATCATGTATTCCTCGTCTACACTTCAAATGAATGTAAATGCGACACTTCCTTGCTAGGAAATAGCGTCTGCAGATGTCTAGGTATCGTAGCAATAGAGTTCTAATGCTTCTTAAAACGCGATATCGCATCTCATTTCTATGTTTCATGGTAAAATATAATATGATTTGCGAAGTGTCACGTATTCCTCGCCTACACTTCAAATGAATGTAAATGCGACACTTCCTTGCTAGGAAATAGCGTTTGCAGATGTCTACGTATCGAAGCAATAGAGTTCAAATGCTTCTTAAAACGAGATATTGCATCTCTTATCTATGTCTCATGATAAGATATTATATTCTTTGCGAAGTGTTATGCATTCCTCGTCTACGATTCAAATGAATGTAAATGCGACAACCTTGCAAGGAAATAGCGTTTCCAGATGTCTACGTATCGAAGCAATAGAGTTCAAGTGCTTCTTAAAACGAGATATTGCATCTCATATCTATGTTTCTTGATAAGATATAATATTCATTGCGAAGTGTTATGCATTCCTCGTCTACGATTCAAATGAATGTAAATGCGACACTTCCTTGCTAGGAAATAGCGTTTGCAGATGTCTACGTATCGAAGCAATAGAGGTCAAATGCTTCTTAAAAGGAGATATTGCATCTCATATCTATGTTTCCTGATAAGATATAATATTCATTGCGAAATGTTAATCATTACTCGTCTACGATTCATATGAATGTAAATGCGACACTTCCTTGCAAGGAAATAGCGTTTGCAGATGTCTACGTATCGTAGCAATAGAGTTCTTATGATTCTTAAAACGCGATATCGCATCCCATTTCGATGTTTCATGGTAAGATATAATATGATTTGCAAATTATCATGTATTCCTCGTCTACACTTCAAATGAATGTAAATGCGACACTTCCTTGCTAGGAAATAGCGTCTGCAGATGTCTAGGTATCGTAGCAATAGAGTTCTAATGCTTCTTAAAACGCGATATCGCATCTCATTTCTATGTTTCATGGTAAAATATAATATGATTTGCGAAGTGTCACGTATTCCTCGCCTACACTTCAAATGAATGTAAATGCGACACTTCCTTGCTAGGAAATAGCGTTTGCAGATGTCTACGTATCGAAGCAATAGAGTTCAAATGCTTCTTAAAACGAGATATTGCATCTCATATCTATGTTTCCTGATAAGATATAATATTCATTGCGAAGTGTTATGCATTCCTCGTCTACGATTCAAATGAATGTAAATGCGACACTTCCTTGCAAGGAAATAGCGATTGCACATGTCTACGTCTCGTAGCAATAGAGTTCATATGATTCTTAAAACGCGATATCGCATCTCATTTCTATGTTTCATGGTAAGATGTAATATGATTTGCGAAGTGTTATGTATTCCTCGTCTACACTTCAAATGAATGTAACTGCGACACTTCCTTGCTAGGAAATAGCGTCTGCAGATGTCTACGTCGCGAAGCAATAGAGTTCAAATGCTTCTTAAAACGAGATTTTGCATCTCATATCTATGTTTCATGATAAGATATAATATTCAATGCGAAGTGTTATGCATTCCTCGTCTACAATTAAAATGAATGTAAATGCAACACTTCCTTCCAAGGAAATAGCGTTTGCAGATGTCTACGTATCGTAGCAATAGAGTTCTAATGCTTCTTAAAACGCGATATCGCATCTCATTTCGATGTTTCATGGTAAGATATAATATGATTTGCGAATTATCATGTATTCCTCGTCTACACTTCAAATGAATGTAAATGCGACACTTCCTTGCTAGGAAATAGCGTCTGCAGATGTCTAGGTATCGTAGCAATAGAGTTCTAATGCTTCTTAAAACGCGATATCGCATCTCATTTCTATGTTTCATGGTAAAATATAATATGATTTGCGAAGTGTCACGTATTCCTCGCCTACACTTCAAATGAATGTAAATGCGACACTTCCTTGCTAGGAAATAGCGTTTGCAGATGTCTACGTATCGAAGCAATAGAGTTCAAATGCTTCTTAAAACGAGATATTGCATCTCATATCTATGTTTCCTAATAAGATATAATATTCATTGCGAAGTGTTATGCATTCCTCGTCTACGATTCAAATGAATGTAAATGCGACACTTCCTTGCTAGGAAATAGCGTCTGCAGATGTCTAGGTATCGTAGCAATAGAGTTCTAATGCTTCTTAAAACGCGATATCGCACCTCATTTCTATGTTTCATGGTAAACTATAATATGATTTGCGAAGTGTCACGTATTCCTCGCCTACACTTCAAATGAATGTAAATGCGACACTTCCTTGCTAGGAAATAGCTTCTGCAGATGTCTAGGTATCGTAGCAATAGAGTTCTAATGCTTCTTAAAACGCGATATCGCATCTCATTTCTATGTTTCATGGTAAGATATAATATGATTTGCGAAGTGTTATGTATTCCTCGTCTACACTTCAAATGAATGTAAATGCGACACTTCCTTGCAAGGGAATAGCGATTGCAGATGTCTACTTCTCGTAGCAATAGTGTTCTAATGCTTCATAAAACGCGATATCGCATCTCATTTCTATGTTTCATGGTAAGATATAATATGATTTGCGAAGTGTCATGTATTCCTCGTCTACACTACAAATGATTGTAAATGCGATACTTCCTTGCTAGGAAATAGCGTCTGCAGATGTCTAGGTATCGTAGCAATAGTGTTCTAATGCTTCTTAAAACGCGATATCGCATCTCATTTCTGTGTTTCATGGTAAGATATAATATCATTTGTGAAGTGTTATGTATTCCTCGTCTACACTTCAAATGAATGTAAATGCGACACCTCCTTGCAAGGAAATAGCGATTGCAGATGTCTACGTCTCGTAGCAATAGAGTTCATATGATCCTTAAAACGCGATATCGCATCTCATTTCTATGTTCCATGGTAAGATATAACATGATTTGCGAAGTGTTATGTATTCCTTGTCTACACTTCAAATGAATGTGAATGCGATACTTCCTCGCTAGGAAATAGCATTTGCAGATGTCTACGTATCGTAGCAATAGCTTTCTAATGCTTCTTAAAACGCGATATCGATTCTCATTTCTATATTTCATGGTGAGATATAATATGATTTGCGAAGTGTCACGTATTCCTCGCCTACACTTCAAATGAATGTAAATGCGACACTTCCTTGCTAGGAAATAGCGTTTGCAGATGTCTACGTATTGTAGCAATAGCTTTTTAATGCTTCTTAAAACGCGATGTCGAATCTCATTTCTATGTTTCATGGTAAGATATAATATGATTTGCGAAGTGTCATGTATTCCTCGTCTACACTTCAAATGAATGTAAATGCGACACTTCCTTGCAAGGAAATAGCGATTGCAGATGTCTACGTCTCGTAGCAATAGAGTTCATATGATTCTTAAAACGCGATATCGCATCTCATTTCTATGTTTCATGGTAAGATATAATATGATTTGCGAAGTGTTATGTTTTCCTCGTCTACACTTAAAATGAATGTAAATGCAACACTTCCTTCCAAGGAAATAGCGTTTGCAGATGTCTACGTATCGTAGCAATAGAGTTCTAATGCTTCTTAAAACGCGATATCGCATCTCATTTCGATGTTTCATGGTAAGATATAATATGATTTGCGAATTATCATGTATTCCTCGTCTACACTTCAAATGAATGTAAATGCGACACTTCCTTGCTAGGAAATAGCGTCTGCAGATGTCTAGGTATCGTAGCAATAGAGTTCTAATGCTTCTTAAAACGCGATATCGCATCTCATTTCTATGTTTCATGGTAAAATATAATATGATTTGCGAAGTGTCACGTATTCCTCGCCTACACTTCAAATGAATGTAAATGCGACACTTCCTTGCTAGGAAATAGCGTTTGCAGATGTCTACGTATCGAAGCAATAGAGTTCAAATGCTTCTTAAAACGAGATATTGCATCTCATATCTATGTTTCCTAATAAGATATAATATTCATTGCGAAGTGTTATGCATTCCTCGTCTACGATTCAAATGAATGTAAATGCGACACTTCCTTGCTAGGAAATAGCGTCTGCAGATGTCTAGGTATCGTAGCAATAGAGTTCTAATGCTTCTTAAAACGCGATATCGCACCTCATTTCTATGTTTCATGGTAAACTATAATATGATTTGCGAAGTGTCACGTATTCCTCGCCTACACTTCAAATGAATGTAAATGCGACACTTCCTTGCTAGGAAATAGCTTCTGCAGATGTCTAGGTATCGTAGCAATAGAGTTCTAATGCTTCTTAAAACGCGATATCGCATCTCATTTCTATGTTTCATGGTAAGATATAATATGATTTGCGAAGTGTTATGTATTCCTCGTCTACACTTCAAATGAATGTAAATGCGACACTTCCTTGCAAGGGAATAGCGATTGCAGATGTCTACTTCTCGTAGCAATAGTGTTCTAATGCTTCATAAAACGCGATATCGCATCTCATTTCTATGTTTCATGGTAAGATATAATATGATTTGCGAAGTGTCATGTATTCCTCGTCTACACTACAAATGATTGTAAATGCGATACTTCCTTGCTAGGAAATAGCGTCTGCAGATGTCTAGGTATCGTAGCAATAGTGTTCTAATGCTTCTTAAAACGCGATATCGCATCTCATTTCTGTGTTTCATGGTAAGATATAATATCATTTGTGAAGTGTTATGTATTCCTCGTCTACACTTCAAATGAATGTAAATGCGACACCTCCTTGCAAGGAAATAGCGATTGCAGATGTCTACGTCTCGTAGCAATAGAGTTCATATGATCCTTAAAACGCGATATCGCATCTCATTTCTATGTTCCATGGTAAGATATAACATGATTTGCGAAGTGTTATGTATTCCTTGTCTACACTTCAAATGAATGTGAATGCGATACTTCCTCGCTAGGAAATAGCATTTGCAGATGTCTACGTATCGTAGCAATAGCTTTCTAATGCTTCTTAAAACGCGATATCGATTCTCATTTCTATGTTTCATGGTGAGATATAATATGATTTGCGAAGTGTCACGTATTCCTCGCCTACACTTCAAATGAATGTAAATGCGACACTTCCTTGCTAGGAAATAGCGTTTGCAGATGTCTACGTATTGTAGCAATAGCTTTTTAATGCTTCTTAAAACGCGATGTCGAATCTCATTTCTATGTTTCATGGTAAGATATAATATGATTTGCGAAGTGTCATGTATTCCTCGTCTACACTTCAAATGAATGTAAATGCGACACTTCCTTGCAAGGAAATAGCGATTGCAGATGTCTACGTCTCGTAGCAATAGAGTTCATATGATTCTTAAAACGCGATATCGCATCTCATTTCTATGTTTCATGGTAAGATATAATATGATTTGCGAAGTGTTATGTTTTCCTCGTCTACACTTAAAATGAATGTAAATGCGACACTTCCTTGCTAGGAAATAGCGATTGCAGAAGTCTACGTATCGTAGCAATAGAGTTCTAATGCTTCTTAAAACGCGATATCGCATCTCATTTCTATGTTTCCTGGTAAGATATAATATGATTTGCGAAGTGTTATGTATTCCTCGTCTACACTTCAAATGAATGTAAATGCGACACTTCCTTGCTAGGAAATAGCGTCTGCAGATGTCTAGGTATCGTAGCAATAGAGTTCTAATGCTTCTTAAAACGCGATATCGCATCTCATTTCTATGTTTCATGGTAAAATATAATATGATTTGCGAAGTGTCATGTATTCCTTGTCTACACTTCAAATGAATGTAAATGCGACACTTCCTTGCAAGGAAATAGCGATTGCAGATGTCTACGTCTCGTAGCAATAGAGTTCATATGATTCTTAAAACGCGATATCGCATCTCATTTCTATGTTTCATGGTAAGATATAACATGATTTGCGAAGTGTTATGTATTCCTTGTCTACACTTCAAGTGAATGTGAATGCGATACTTCCTCGCTAGGAAATAGCGTTTGCAGATGTCTACGTATCGTAGCAATAGCTTTCTAATGCTTTTTAAAACGCGATATCGAATCTCATTTCTATGTTTCATGGTAAGATATAATATGATTTGCGAAGTGTCATGTATTCCTCACCTACACTTCAAATGAATGTAAATGCGACACTTCCTTGCTAGGAAATAGCGTTTGCAGATGTCTACGTATCGAAGCAATAGAGTTCAAATGCTTCTTAAAACGATATATTGCATCTCATATTTATGTTTCCTGATAAGATATAATATTCATTGCGAAGTGTTATGCATTCCTCGTCTACGATTCAAATGAATGTAAATGCGTCACTTCCTTGCAAGGAAATAGCGTTTGCAGATATCTACGTATCGTAGCAATAGAGTTCTTATGATTCTTAAAACGCGATATCGCATCTCATTTCTATGTTTCATGGTAAGATAGAATATGATTTGCGAAGTGTCATGTATTCCTCGTCTACACTTCAAATGAATGTAAATGCGACACTTCCTTGCAAGGAAATAGCGTTTGCAGATGTCTACGGATCGTAGCAATAGAGTTCTAATGCTTCTTAAAACGCGATATCGCATCTCATTTCTATGTTTCATGGTAAGATATAATATGATTTGCGAAGTGTTATGTACTCCTCGTCTACACATCAACTAAATGTAAGTGCGCACTTCCTTGCAAGGAAATAGCGTTTGCAGATGTCAACGTATCGTAGCAATAGAGTTCTTATGATTCTTAAAACGCGATATCGCATCTCATTTCTATGTTTCATGGTAAGATATAATATGATTTGCGAAGTGTTATGTATTCCTCGTCTACACTTCAAATGAATGTAAACGCGACACATCCTTGCTAGGAAATAGCGTTTGCAGATGTCTACGTATCGAAGCAATAGAGTTCAAATGCTTCTTAAAACGAGATAATGCATCTCATATCTGTTTCCTGATAAGATATAATATTCATTGCGAAGTGTTATGCATTCCTCGCCTACGATTCAAATGAATGTAAATGCGACACTTCCTTGCTAGGAAATAGCGTCTGCGGATGTCTAGGTATCGTAGCAATAGAGTTCTAATGCTTCTTAAAACGCGACATCGCATCTCATTTCTATGTTTCATGGTAAGATATAATATGATTTGCGGAGTGTTATGTATTCCTCGTCTACACTTCAAATGAATGTAAATGCGACACTTCCTTGCAAGGAAATAGCGTTTGCAAATATCTACCTATCGTAGCAGTAGTGTTCTAATGCTTCTTAGAACGCAATGTCGCATCTCATTTCTATGTTTCATGGTAAGATATAATATGATTTGCGAAGTGTTATGTATTCCTCGTCTACACTTCAAATGAATGTAAATGCGACACTTCCTTGCAAGGAAATAGCGTTTGCAGATGTCTACGTATCGAAGCAATAGAGTTCAAATGCTTCTTAAAACGAGATATTGCATCTCATATCTATGTTTCATGATAAATATAATATTCATTGCGAAGTGTTATGCATTCCTCGCCTACGATTCAAATGAATGTAAATGCGACACTTCCTTGCTAGGAAATAGCGTTTGCAGAAGTCTACGTATCGTAGCAATAGAGTTCTAATGCTTCTTAAAACGCGATATCGCATCTCATTTCTCTGTTTCATGGTAAGATGCAATATTATTTGCGAAGTGTTATGTATTCCTCGCCTATACATCAAATGAATGTAAATGCGAGACTTCTTTCCTAGGAAATAGCGTTTGCAAATGTGTACCTATCGTAGCAATAGTGTTCTAATGCTTCTTAAAACGCGATATCGCATCTCATTTCTATGTTTCATGGTAAGATATAATATGATTTGCGAAGTATCATGTATTCCTCGTCTACACATCAACTAAATGTAAGTGCGCACTTCCTTGCAAGGAAATAGCGTTTGCAGATGTCAACGTATCGTAGCAATAGAGTTCTTATGATTCTTAAAACGCGATATCGCATCTCATTTCTATGTTTCATGGTAAGATATAATATGATTTGCGAAGTGTTATGTATTCCTCGTCTACACTTCAAATGAATGTAAACGCGACACTTCCTTGCTAGGAAATAGCGTTTGCAGATGTCTACGTATCGAAGCAATAGAGTTCAAATGCTTCTTAAAACGAGATATTGCATCTCATATCTATGTTTCCTGATAAGATATAATATTCATTGCGAAGTGTTATGCATTCCTCGCCTACGATTCAAATGAATGTAAATGCGACACTTCCTTGCTAGGAAATAGCGTCTGCGGATGTCTAGGTATCGTAGCAATAGAGTTCTAATGCTTCTTAAAACGCGACATCGCATCTCATTTCTATGTTTCATGGTAAGATATAATATGATTTGCGGAGTGTTATGTATTCCTCGTCTACACTTCAAATGAATGTAAATGCGACACTTCCTTGCAAGGAAATAGCGTTTGCAAATATCTACCTATCGTAGCAGTAGTGTTCTAATGCTTCTTAGAACGCAATGTCGCATCTCATTTCTATGTTTCATGGTAAGATATAATATGATTTGCGAAGTGTTATGTATTCCTCGTCTACACTTCAAATGAATGTAAATGCGACACTTCCTTGCAAGGAAATAGCGTTTGCAGATGTCTACGTATCAAGGCAATAGAGTTCAAATGCTTCTTAAAACGAGATATTGCATCTCATATCTATGTTTCATGATAAGATATAATATTCATTGCGAAGTGTTATGCATTCCTCGCCTACGATTCAAATGAATGTAAATGCGACACTTCCTTGCTAGGAAATAGCGTTTGCAGAAGTCTACGTATCGTAGCAATAGAGTTCTAATGCTTCTTAAAAAGCGATATCGCATCTCATTTCTCTGTTTCATGGTAAGATGCAATATTATTTGCGAAGTGTTATGTATTCCTCGCCTATACATCAAATGAATGTAAATGCGAGACTTCTTTCCTAGGAAATAGCGTTTGCAAATGTGTACCTATCGTAGCAATAGTGTTCTAATGCTTCTTAAAACGCGATATCGCATCTCATTTCTATGTTTCATGGTAGGTTATAATATGATTTGCGAAGTGTTATGCATTCCTCGCCTACGATTCAAATGAATGTAAATGCGACACTTCCTTGCTAGGAAATAGCGTCTGCAGATGTCTAGGTATCGTAGCAATAGAGTTCTAATGCTTCTTAAAACGCGATATCGCATCTCATTTCTATGTTTCATGGTAAGATATAATATGATTTGTGGAGTGTTATGTATTCCTCGTCTACACTTCAAATGAATGTAAATGCGACACTTCCTTGCTAGGAAATAGCGTTTGCAGATGTCTACGTATCGTAGCAATAGAGTTCAAATGCTTCTTATAACGACATATTGCATCTCATATCTATGTTTCATGATAAGATATAATATTCATTGCGAAGTGTTATGCATTCCTCGCCTACGATTCAAATGAATGTAAATGCGACACTTCCTTGCTAGGAAATAGCGTTTGCAGAAGTCTACGTATCGTAGCAATAGAGTTCTAATGCTTCTTAAAACGCGATATCGCATCTCATTTCTATGTTTCATGGTAAGATGTAATATTATTTGCGAAGTGTTATGTATTCCTCGCCTATACTTCAAATGAATGTAAATGCGAGACTTCTTTCCTAGGAAATAGCGTTTGCAAATGTCTACCTATCGTAGCAATAGTGTTCTAATGCTTCTTAAAACGCGATATCGCATCTCATTTCTATGTTTCATGGTAAGATATAATATGATTTGCGAAGTATCTTGAATTCCTCGTTTACACTTCAAATGAATGTAAATGCGACATTTCCTTGCTAGGAAATAGCATCTGCAGATGTCTAGGTATCGTAGCAATAGAGTTCTAATGCTTCTTAAAACGCGATATCGCATCTCATTTCTATGTTTCATGGTAAGATATAATATGATTTGCGAAGTATCATGTATTCCTCGTCTACACTTCAAATGAATGTAAATGCGACACTTCCTTGCTAGGAAATAGCGTCTGCAGATGTCTAGGTATCGTAGCAATAGAGTTCTAATGCTTCTTAAAACGCGATATCGCATCTCATTTCTATGTTTCATGGTAAGATGTAATATTATTTGCGAAGTGTTATGTATTCCTCGCCTATAATTCAAATGAATGTAAATGCGAGACTTCTTTGCTAGGAAATAGCGTCTGCAGATGTCTACGTCTCGTAGCAATAGAGCTCATATGATTCTTAAAACGCGATATCGCATCTCATTTCTATGTTTCATGGTAAGTTATAACATGATTTGCGAAGTGTTATGTATTCTTTGTCTACGATTCAAATGAATGTAAATGCGACACTTCCTTGCAAGGAAATAGCGTTTGCAGATGTCTACGTATCGTAGCAATAGAGTTCAAATGCTTCTTAAAACGCGATATCGCATCTCATTTCTATGTTTCATGGTAAGATATAATATGATTTGCGAAGTGTTATGTATTCCTCGTCTACACATCAACTAAATGTAAATGCGCACTTCCTTGCAAGGAAATAGCGTTTGCAGATGTCTACGTATCGTAGCAATAGAGTTCTTATGATTCTTAAAACGCGATATCGCATTTCATTTCTATGTTTCATGGTAAGATATAATATTCATTGCGAAGTGTTATGTATTCCTCGTCTACACTTCAAATGAATGTAAATGCGACACTTCTTTGCAAGGAAATAGCGTTTGCAGATGTCTACGTACCGTAGCAATAGAGTTCCTATGATGCTTAAAACGCGATATCGTATCTCATTTCTATGTTTCATGGTAAGATGTAATATTATTTGCGAAGTGTTATGTATTCCTCGCCTATACTTCAAATGAATGTAAATGCGAGACTTCTTTGCTAGGAAATAGCGTCTGCAGATGTCTACGTCTCGTAGCAATAGAGCTCATATGATTCTTAAAACGCGATATCGCATCTCATTTCTATGTTTCATGGTAAGATATAACATGATTTGCGAAGTGTTATGTATTCCTTGTCTACGATTCAAATGAATGTAAATGCGACACTTCCTTGCAAGGAAATAGCGTTTGCAGATGTCTACGTATCGTAGCAATAGAGTTCAAATGCTTCTTAAAACGCGATATCGCATCTCATTTCTATGTTTCATGGTAAGATATAATATGATTTGCGAAGTGTTATGTATTCCTCGTCTACACTTCAAATGAATGTAAATGCGACACTTCCTTGCAAGGAAATAGCGATTGCAGATGTCTACGTCTCGTAGCAATAGAGTTCATATGATTCTTAAAACGCGATATCGCATCTCAATTCTATGTTTCATGGTAAGATATAACATGATTTGCGAAGTGTTATGTATTCCTTGTCTACACTTCAAATGAATGTGAATGCGATACTTCCTCGCTAGGAAATAGCGTTTGCAGATGTCTACGTATCGTAGCAATAGCTTTCTAATGCTTCTTAAAACGCGATATCGAATCTCATTTCTATGTTTCATGGTGAGATACAATATGATTTGCGAAGTGTCATGTATTCCTCGCCTACACTTCAAATGAATGTAAATGCGACACTTCCTTGCTAGGAAATAGCGTTTGCAGATGTCTACGTATCGAAGCAATAGAGTTCAAATGCTTCTTAAAACGAGATATTGCATCTCATATCTATGTTTCCTGATAAGATATAATATTCATTGCGACGTGTTATGCACTCCTCGTCTACGATTCAAATGAATGTAAATGCGACATTTCCTTGCAAGGAAATAGCGTTTGCAGAAGTCTACGTATCGTAGCAATAGAGTTCTAATGCTTCTTAAAACGCGATATCGCATCTCATTTCTATGTTTCATGGTAAGATGTAATATTATTTGCGAAGTGTTATGTATTCCTCGCCTATACTTCAAATGAATGTAAATGCGAGACTTCTTTGCTAGGAAATAGCGTTTGCAAATGTCTACCTATCGTAGCAATAGTGTTCTAATGCTTCTTAAAACGCGATATCGCATCTCATTTCTATGTTTCATGGTAAGATATAATATGATTTGCGAAGTATCATGTATTCCTCGTTTACACTTCAAATGAATGTAAATGCGACACTTCCTTGCTAGGAAATAGCATCTGCAGATGTCAAGGTATCGTAGCAATAGAGTTCTAATGCTTCTTAAAACGCGATATCGCATCTCATTTCTATGTTTCATGGTAAGATATAATATGATTTGCGAAGTATCATGTATTCCTCGTCTACAATTCAAATGAATGTAAATGCGACACTTCCTTGCAAGGAAATAGCGTCTGCAGATGTCTAGGTATCGTAGCAAGAGAGTTCTAATGCTTCTTAAAACGCGATATCGCATCTCATTTCTATGTTTCATGGTAAGATGTAATATTATTTGCGAAGTGTTATGTATTCCTCGCCTATACTTCAAATGAATGTAAATGCGAGACTTCTTTGCTAGGAAATAGCGTCTGCAGATGTCTAAGTCTCGTAGCAATAGAGCTCATATGATTCTTAAAACGCGATATCGCATCTCATTTCTATGTTTCATGGTAAGATATAACATGATTTGCGAAGTGTTATGTATTCCTTGTCTACGATGCAAATGAATGTAAATGCGACACTTCCTTGCAAGGAAATAGCGTTTGCAGATGTCTACGTATCGTAGCAATAGAGTTCAAATGCTTCTTAAAACGCGATATCGCATCTCATTTCTATGTTTCATGGTAAGATGTAATATTAATTGCGAAGTGTTATGTATTCCTCGCCTATACTTCAAATGAATGTAAATGCGAGACTTCTTTCCTAGGAAATAGCGTTTGCAAATGTCTACCTATCGTGGCAATAGTGTTCTAATGCTTCTTAAAACGCGATATCGCATCTCATTTCTATGTTTCATGGTAAGATATAATATGATTTGCGAAGTGTCATGTATTCCTCGCCTACACTTCAAATGAATGTAAATGCGACACATCCTTGCTAGGAAATAGCGTTTGCAGATGTCTACGTATCGAAGCAATAGAGTTCAAATGCTTCTTAAAACGAGATATTGCATCTCATATCTATGTTTCCTGATAAGATATAATATTCATTGCGAAGTGTTATGCATTCCTCGTCTACGATTCAAATGAATGTAAATGCGACATTTTCTTGCTAGGAAATAGCGTTTGCAGATGTCAACGTATCGTAGCAATAGAGTTCTAATGCTTCTTAAAACGCGATATCGCATCTCATTTCTATGTTTCATGGTAAGATATAGTATGATTTGCGAAGTGTGATGTATTCCTCGTCTACACTTCAAATGAATGTAAATGCGACACATCCTTGCTAGGAAATAGCGTTTGCAGAAATCTACGTATCGTAGCAATAGAGTTCATATGATTCTTAAAACGCGATATCGCATCTCAATTCTATGTTTCATGGTAAGATATAACATGATTTGCGAAGTGTTATGTATTCCTTGTCTACACTTCAAATGAATGTGAATGCGAAACTTCCTCGCTAGGAAATAGCGTTTGCAGATGTCTGCGTATCGTAGCAATTGCTTTCTAATGCTTCTTAAAACGCGATATCGATTCTCATTTCTATGTTTCATGGTGAGATATAATATGATTTGCGAAGTGTCATGTATTCCTCGCCTACACTTCAAATGAATGTAAATGCGACACATCCTTGCTAGGAAATAGCGTTTGCAGATGTCTACGTATCGTAGCAATAGAGTTCTTATGATTCTTAAAACACGATATCGCATCTCATTTCTATGTTCCATGGTAAGATATAATATGATTTGCGAAATATTGTATATTCCTTGTCTACACTTCAAATGAATGTAAATGCGACACTTCTTTGCTAGGAAATAGCGTTTGCAAATGTCTACCTATCGTGGCAATAGTGTTCTAATGCTTCTTAAAACGCGATATCGCATCTCATTTCTATGTTTCATGGTAAGATATAATATGATTTGCGAAGTGTCATGTATTCCTCGTCTACACTACAAATGAATGTAAATGCGACACTTCCTTGCTAGGAAATAGCGTCTGCAGATGTCTAGGTATCGTAGCAATAGAGTTCTAATGCTTCTTAAAACGCGATATCGCATCTCATTTCTATGTTTCATGGTAAGATATAATATGATTTGCGAAGTGTTATGTATTCCTCGCCTACACTTCAAATGAATGTAAATGCGACACATCCTTGCTAGGAAATAGCGTTTGCAGATGTCTACGTATCGAAGCAATAGAGTTCAAATGCTACTTAAAACGAGATATTGCATCTCATATCTATGTTTCCTGATAAGATATAATATTCATTGCGAAGTGTTATGCATTCCTCTTCTACGATTCAAATGAATGTAAATGCGACATTTTCTTGCAAGGAAATAGCGTTTGCAGATGTCAACGTATCGTAGCAATAGAGTTCTAATGCTTCTTAGAACGCGATATCGCATCTCAATTCTATGTTTCATGGTAAGATGTAACATGATTTGCGAAGTATTGTGTATTCCTCGTCTACACTTCAAATGAATGTGAATGCGATACTTCCTCGCTAGGAAATAGCGTTTGCAGATGTCTACGTATCGTAGCAATAGCTTTCTAATGCTACTTAAAACGCGATATCGAATCTCATTTCTATGTTTCATGGTGAGATATAATATGATTTACGAAGTGTCATGTGTCACGTCCGGGACCGGGAGAATTTCCGGAGTCGACCGTACGAAACGAAATATAAAACACAGGGCCGATCACTCGATTGTGATGGGTACCGTGGTTTCCTTTTATGGGACGCGAGCGGTAATTTTACCCTTTTCGATGCGGTAAAGTGAAATTTACTTACCTTTCGTCGATTAACACCTTAATATCCCCTTTCCAGGTACCGCTGTCGTCGAGGGTCACCGGCTGGGACAGTGGACGCGTAAGATGGGCGTTGAGGGAGCGTCAATGGAGTGAGGGTCCAGCGACGTTGACCGGACTCGGATGCTGGCGTCGGAGATGTCGGTGGTGCTGCAGGAGGCTGGATGCGGACAGCAGTAACAGCAATCACGGAATGGTAGGCTGGGCACGCCTGGGATCCGTTATATTCCCGCACAAGTTGTCGCAAGAAATTCTTTCTACCGGCGCGGCGCGTCTTCTTGGTAGCGGTGCGACACATACGAGATCTTCTTCTCCTAACTAGATTCGAGTCGGATAAGCGGCGGTCCGCTCTATCGTCGTCGGTCCAGGAGGGCGAAGAATGATCGTCCACTCGGGAGATCTTCCACTTGTATTCGGCACAGATAAGCGGCGGTCCGCTCTATCTAATGCAGAGGTTCAAGTATCTGTATCTCCGCAAAGTAGCGCTGTGTATGGTTGTACGCGAGAACCGGAGGGTGTCGCGTAGATATAAAATGAATAAGGACTCGAATGTAGAAATAAAATAAAGATATATTCTTGATTAATCCTAGCTATACACTTACTTCCCTATCTAGATTTAGAGTAACTTAATGAACTAGAAATAGAACTTAGATTTAGAAATAGAATAGGAACTTGAATACGATTTGAACTAGAAGTCGAGGTTTGAGAGAGATCCGAAGTCGGGCGATGCCCGGGATGAAGTCGGAAGAGAACCGGAGCCGGGCGATGCCCGGGACGAAGTGACGATCCACTCGCGTGCACGAGACCTCCTCGGTTCTCGTGGCGCGCGAGTCGCTGAGCCCTTCGAGTGGGGCGGACGGTAGGAGTAGGGCGGACGGCCCTTGCGGTGGGGCGCGGCTCGCGTTACGCGTGAGCCGCGCGCGTCGAATGCGCGCGCGAGCGCATCGTTTCTTAGAGAATATTGATTATAAATATATCTTAAAATTATGTGTGAGTGTTGTTCGTGTTACATCGAATAGTGTCGTGTGTACTTAGATCTAGAATTAATATGTATAGTTATATATATTAGAAAAAATGAAGTATGGCTGAGTTACGGTAGGCGATTCGGTGAGTCGTTGTTGCGAAGGTGGATCGTGGGTGTTGTGATTTGCGCGGTAGCGCAAATGGTTGGTCCATCTCCGGGGCGTGATTTGCGGGTCGGCTGCCTTGGCTCGGCGAAAGGGGTGTTTACCCGTGCGCTTGGTCGTGGACGGCTGCAGGTAATTCGTCCCTGCTCTCTGTGGGAGGCGTCGGGGGGTGGACGGCGATACGCCGGACGTCACACCTCCCCCCCTCGAAAAGGAATCTTGGCGGGGCCAAGATCTCCTGACTGGCTGATACCTGTCGGGGCGGGCCTCGAAGTTTGCTGCGCTGCCGGTTGGCTGCCGTGGTACCGCTGAGTCCCTGCGTTTATTGGTGTACCGGGCTCGTTCTGCCTCTATGGAGTGGCCTCTTTTGTTATGGATTGCACCTTCGTCTCTCATTGGATCGGAACTAGCACTGTCACTGTCTTTGTCAGTTGTACTGATACGATTAGCACTAATTCTCGCACCTGTCTCGCTCTCACTCGTTTCATTTTCAGTCTTTTTCTTTTCGAATTCATTCATGCGTTTACACAGTTTCAATTTGTTCGCGTGGACAATTTTTGTTTTCCCTTTGATTGACAATTTGACATTATTATTGCTTAGAACTTCGAGAATCCGATATGGGCCCACGTATTGTGATTGGAACTTGTGTTTGAGTGGTTCTCTTAATAGGAACACCCATTGTCCGGTCTCGAATTTCTGTACATTTTGTTTTTTATCATAATAATGCTTCGCTCGCTGTTTTGCACGGTCCAGATTTTCTTTCGCTATTTTCTGAGAGTTAGAAATTTTCTGATTGAGTTCGATTAAATAATCCGAGTATGTCTCGTTTTCCGACAGATCTTGGAACGGTGTTTCCGAAGGTGTTCTGGCGATACGCCCGAAAACTAACTCGTGGGGTGTGTACAAAGTGCCTTCGTGAACGCTGGTGTTATATGAAAACATGGCGTATGGGAGCCATCTTTCCCAATCGCCACTGGTGCTGATGAAATGTTTAAGATATTCAGCGAGCACGTGGTGGGATCTTTCCACCGAACCGTTTGTCTGAGGGTGGAATGCAGTTGATTTATATTGTTTAATTCGAAATTTGATTGCTATTGCTTTTATAAGGCTGTTTATGAAGTTTGTGCCTTGGTCGGTTAAAATCCCTTTTGGGCATCCGAACTTGCATATAAATTGGGTAATCAAGGCATCTGCAATATCGACCGCAGATGTCTGTTTGAGTGGAATTGCGACGGAGTATTTTGTTAATAGATCTTGTATTGTTAGGATATTTGTAAAACCTTCGGGAGTGGTTGGAAGCGGACCCATGACGTCCATCGATATTTTATCGAAGGCGCATCCTGGAGTATCCGTTAAGGTTAAAGGTTGTTTGGTTTTGACTCGGACTAGTTTTTCGGATTGGCAGCTCTTGCATTTACTTATATACTCTTGAATTTGGGCCTTCATGTTTGGCCAATAATAACGTTCTCTGACGCGCGAGTATGTTTTGTTTACGCCTTTATGTCCGCCAACCGGTGTATCGTGATTTGTTTTTATGATACTCTCTCTATGTTGTTCGGGTGGAATGAGTATCAAGCCTTGGCAAACGGTAATTTGAAGTGGGGTTTCGTAAAATAAATCTTGTAATATTTTCTGAATTCGCGACCATGAAATTGAATCTAAGTACGTTTGAGCTATGCTTATTGAAGTTAGTTGTAATTCTGAAACGACATCGAAGAGAGAACGTAGAGCTTCTACTACTAAATCGAAATCGATTGCGCGTTTTTCGTGTTCTACGACTGGCAATTGGATTTGGTAAAAATTATCGACTTGGACTACTTTGGCTTTTGTGAGGTTGATTCCCGTTTTATGTGAAAAGAATTTTCCCGCTTCATCAATTTGTTTAGCTCCTGCGTCGTAAGGCTGTCCGGACTTGGTAATGAAGAGAACAACGTTATCACGTCTCATGGCGATATTGTCGCGTGTGAATTTAAACAATGGTTCGTATCTCGTGTGTTCCGTCGGTAAGTTATCCGAGGTGGGTTGATCCGTAGCGGGTGAAGGTGGAGGAGGCGGAGGAGGCAGAGACATTGTGGATTCTTGTTGTTTTCGAGATTTTGGAGGAATATCAAATATGTCTTCGTCGGAAGAGGATGGTTGAATCAAGGGACAGACTTTCGCTGGATTTCGCGATAATGCATCTGCGTTTAAATTCGTTTTACCCGATTTGTATACAATTTCATAATCGTACTCCGCGAGTTTTAATCTCCACCTGACGAGACGGCTGGATGGGTCCTTAACAGAGTTCATCCACACCAGTGGACGATGGTCTGTTACCAGCTTGAATTGATTGCCATAGACGTATGGCCTGAATTGATGAACTGCGTAAATGATAGCGAGACACTCCTTTTCTATCGTCGAATAATTTCTCTCGGCTGAATTTAAGAGTCTAGACGTATACGCTATCGGTAAATCGCGACCTATTTGCCCTTGGCTCAGTACGGCGCCTATCGCATCCGTTGATGCATCTGTGGTGATAACAAATGGGAGTTTGAAATTAGGATATTGAAGAATTGGCGCCTCGCATAGCGCATCTCGGAGTTTTACAAAAGCGTTTTGCTGTTCGTTACGCCAGACGAACGGTGCGTCTTTCTTCAATAGATTAGTTAGTGGTTTCGCCGTGTTTGAAAAATTTGGGATGAAGCGTCTATAGTATCCCGCTAAGCCTAGAAATTGTTTGATCTGTTTTTGGTTATTCGGACGTGGAAAATTCTGGACTGCGCTTATTTTACCCGGATCGGGTTTCACACCATTCTCGCTTATGATGTGTCCCAAGTAGCTTACTTCTCGCCGGAGGAACTCGCACTTATCGGGCTGCAGGGATAGGTTAGCCTCTCTGAGTTTATTTACGAGTTTCGAGTACTTCGCAGCGTGCTCTTGGAGAGAGCTGGCATACACAACAATATCGTCGAGATATACGAACAATTCGTTTCCCTGTAGGCCTGAGAGCGCGCTGTCCATAAGACGTTGAAAGGTTGCCGGTGCGTTTTTCAAACCGAATGGCATTCGAGTGAATTCGTAATGACCGTTGGGTGTTGAAAATGCTGTTTTGTGCGCGTCAGTGGGTTCCATGGGAATCTGGTGGAAGCCACTGGCCAGATCGAACGTGCTAAAATATTTTGCACTCCCGAGTTGATCTAATATCTCGGTTATGCATGGCAATGGGTACGCGTCCGCGATCGACTTTTCATTCAGTGCGCGGTAATCTATAACTACCCTCCATCTCTTTTTTCCCTGGGAATCCGCCTTTTTGGGGACGACCCAAAGAGGAGAATTATAAGGGGATTTAGAATCTTTAATAATGCCGTTATGTAGAAGAGACTCTATTTGCTTTCGAATTTCCTCCTTGTGAGCGGGTGGGAATCGGTATTGCTTAACATTAATCGGTTTTTCGTCAACCGTAGGAATTTTGTGCGACGCTGCCGTGGTATGGCCTAACCTATCTCCCTCGATATAAAACAAATCTTGACTCTTATCTATTAATTCTATTACATGGTTTCTCTCTTCTATATTTAAGTGTTCGAGTCGAAGTGATTCTATTATTTTGTGGAGTCGAGATTTCGTCGAGTTGTCTTTCACGGCAGATTTCGTCACTTGTGCGTACGTTCGTTTGTTTTCCGCTGAAGGAGGGAATCCGTGCTCAAGACGTGGCGTTGAAATGGAATTGGAAAGATTCGAATTACCCTTCTGGGTTTTGCCGGACCGTTCGGCAGAAATAGAATTAGAATTTGAACGAATATTTGTCGTTCGTGAGAACGTTGGAAACAGCGTGTTATTCTTCTCCGTTGGGTTATCCGATATTTCCAACGGTTCGAGTTCGATCGGAGATAAAGCGAATTCGACTGTCTGGTCGGTGGAGTTTGTAATTCTCGCGATCGCCTTATCTCCGTTTACTTTGACTAATGCGTCACCGAAATAAACACCCGGCGCGATGTCGATTCGGGGAATTATTCCCTCGGAAATATGAGTATTTATTATACGAACTTTAATACCGACATTTGCGCGTGGTGGAATGGAGAATTTGTCTTTTTTGAAAAAATTTTTCGCGGTTTTCCGCGGCTCTTTTTGCGATTTCGTAGTAGGTTTAGGATTCGGAACTGGTACTGGTGGCTTTTCGACTGTCGGTTTCGGTATTTCGCGATTTCTCGGAATGATTTGTCCTGAATTAGGATTTTGTATTATTTCCGTGGAAATTATATCGCGACAAAACGGTATAGTCGTTCCGTGCCACCTGACTTGTTTCTTAATGAAGGAAATTTCTGCGTCGGCGCAGAAACCTGACCCTAGGATACCGTCTGGTTTTAGTGGAAAATCGTTGTTAACAACGTTAAACGGTACTACGCGGCCGAATAAGACGATATTTACGGAACCTATCGTATTGGTTTGCCCGTTGGTTACACCGGTAATAACTAATATTTCGGACCGGTCTACACGTGCGGAAGGAGCTAGTGCCGATTTTTTTATAATGTTAATTTCCGCGCCCGTGTCTATCATAAATTCCGTGTCTTTTAATAAGGCGGCTGAACGTAGAATTACGCTGGGAGTATTAGTTTTCCCAGTCAGTTTTATTGAGGCGCTGGGTTGTCTATTATAGATTGTGGGTCGTTTATCGCGAGAGTCTTTATATTCCGGGCGGCCTCGCGACCTGTCTCGCGGCGCGGCTGGAGGCCGTATTCGTTTCCCGATTGCCGAAGATTATTGTTGAATTGCCTTTTGCGGCACTCTTCGATGGTATGGCCCGGATTTTTGCAGTATCTGCAGTATCTGTCCTGTGACGTTAAAGGACGCGGATTTTCGTAGGATGTTCTATACGTGGGGACTTCGCGTGGAATAATCGGACGAGGCGCGTTCGAGATTTGTCGCGGCATGGATCTGGAACGACAGTCTCTAGCGTAGTGACCAATATTGTTGCAAACCGAACAAATTACTTCGTTGCGAATAATTTTTGGCTCAGCGCGGGGTCGAGACGATGTTAAACGTTCACAATCTAGAATATGACGCTTATAGAGTTCTCGAGCGCGCGCGAACGCGTCTTGCGGAGACTGTACCTGCGACAACGGAATTTGCAATCTAATTTCGGGGATCAATCCGTCTATAAAACAACGAAGCGTCAGCTCATCCACGTTGGAGGCTGATTGCGAAACGTATGGGGAAAGTCTCTCGCAATCAATTATCGCTGACCGAAGGTCTTTAACTCTACTAACGTAATCAAGGATATGTTCTCCGGGCTTCATAAAGATGTTCGTTAGTTCACCTCTATAGTGATCGGCGGATCGAATAGCTCCGAATGAATTCCTAAGTATGTCTGTCAGCTCAAGAATGGAATTGCATGGCTCATCCTCTACGGCTAAATATGCGCGACCTTTCAATTTACTTTTTACGAGACGCGTAAATGTGCGCTCGCATCCGTTCGGGATCAAGTCGTACGCGCGCTTACATGCACGCGTAAATTGCAACACGGGTATATTTTGGCCATCGTACTGCGGAACGGATTCTAGTGCCTGTTTTAAAGATAGCTCGTCGTGGGAATTCGGATTATCCGTGTACGCGCTTCGCGGTGGCGTTGAATTAAGACCGGGAAATTCGAGAGATGCTGTATCGGTCCTAGTAAGATTTTGAGAACGTCGGAGCGCTTCCAGTTCGCGACGCATCTGATCTAACTGTTGAAGCAACGCGATAGTGTTATCAGCGGCCCGATTACTTTCTGCTGTATCGGTAGTTCGCGGAAGAGGCTCGGCAAGTGCGTCTTGGAAGTCTATTGTTCGAGCTGCGTGGTGCTCTTTGTCGGTTTCACTAGTCGCGGCGGTGCCTCGAGGCGGCTGGTGACGGGTCTTTACCGGCGTTCGCGTCGCCATAGTTGGTCGCGTTCCCGATCGAGCGGAATTTCTGACGGAAATCGCGAGGCTTATCCCACCGCTGTCACCAAATTCGTGTCACGTCCGGGACCGGGAGAATTTCCGGAGTCGACCGTACGAAACGAAATATAAAACACAGGGCCGATCACTCGATTGTGATGGGTACCGTGGTTTCCTTTTATGGGACGCGAGCGGTAATTTTACCCTTTTCGATGCGGTAAAGTGAAATTTACTTACCTTTCGTCGATTAACACCTTAATATCCCCTTTCCAGGTACCGCTGTCGTCGAGGGTCACCGGCTGGGACAGTGGACGCGTAAGATGGGCGTTGAGGGAGCGTCAATGGAGTGAGGGTCCAGCGACGTTGACCGGACTCGGATGCTGGCGTCGGAGATGTCGGTGGTGCTGCAGGAGGCTGGATGCGGACAGCAGTAACAGCAATCACGGAATGGTAGGCTGGGCACGCCTGGGATCCGTTATATTCCCGCACAAGTTGTCGCAAGAAATTCTTTCTACCGGCGCGGCGCGTCTTCTTGGTAGCGGTGCGACACATACGAGATCTTCTTCTCCTAACTAGATTCGAGTCGGATAAGCGGCGGTCCGCTCTATCGTCGTCGGTCCAGGAGGGCGAAGAATGATCGTCCACTCGGGAGATCTTCCACTTGTATTCGGCACAGATAAGCGGCGGTCCGCTCTATCTAATGCAGAGGTTCAAGTATCTGTATCTCCGCAAAGTAGCGCTGTGTATGGTTGTACGCGAGAACCGGAGGGTGTCGCGTAGATATAAAATGAATAAGGACTCGAATGTAGAAATAAAATAAAGATATATTCTTGATTAATCCTAGCTATACACTTACTTCCCTATCTAGATTTAGAGTAACTTAATGAACTAGAAATAGAACTTAGATTTAGAAATAGAATAGGAACTTGAATACGATTTGAACTAGAAGTCGAGGTTTGAGAGAGATCCGAAGTCGGGCGATGCCCGGGATGAAGTCGGAAGAGAACCGGAGCCGGGCGATGCCCGGGACGAAGTGACGATCCACTCGCGTGCACGAGACCTCCTCGGTTCTCGTGGCGCGCGAGTCGCTGAGCCCTTCGAGTGGGGCGGACGGTAGGAGTAGGGCGGACGGCCCTTGCGGTGGGGCGCGGCTCGCGTTACGCGTGAGCCGCGCGCGTCGAATGCGCGCGCGAGCGCATCGTTTCTTAGAGAATATTGATTATAAATATATCTTAAAATTATGTGTGAGTGTTGTTCGTGTTACATCGAATAGTGTCGTGTGTACTTAGATCTAGAATTAATATGTATAGTTATATATATTAGAAAAAATGAAGTATGGCTGAGTTACGGTAGGCGATTCGGTGAGTCGTTGTTGCGAAGGTGGATCGTGGGTGTTGTGATTTGCGCGGTAGCGCAAATGGTTGGTCCATCTCCGGGGCGTGATTTGCGGGTCGGCTGCCTTGGCTCGGCGAAAGGGGTGTTTACCCGTGCGCTTGGTCGTGGACGGCTGCAGGTAATTCGTCCCTGCTCTCTGTGGGAGGCGTCGGGGGGTGGACGGCGATACGCCGGACGTCACACATGTATTCCACGTCTACACTACAAATGAATGTAAATGCGACACTTCCTTGCTAGGAAATAGCGTTTGCAGATGTCTACGTATCGAAGCAATAGAGTTCAAATGCTTCTTAAAACGAGATATTGCATCTCATATCTATGTTTCCTGATAAGATATAATATTCATTGCGACGTGTTATGCATTCCTCGTCTACGGTTCAAATAAATGTAAATGCGACATTTCCTTCCAAGGAAATAGCGTCTGCGGATGTCTAGGTATCGTAGCAATAGAGTTCTAATGCTTCTTAAAACGCGATATCGCATCTCATTACTATGTTTCATGGTAAGATATAATATGATTTGCGAAGTGTGATGTATTCCTCGTCTACACTTCAAATGAATGTAAATGCGACACTTCCTTGCAAGGAAATAGCGATTGCAGATGTCTACGTCTCGTAGCAATAGAGTTCATATGTTCTTAAAACGCTATATCGCATCTCAATTCTATGTTCCATGGTAAGATATAACATGATTTGCGAAGTGTTATGTATTCCTTGTCTACACTTCAAATGAATGTGAATGCGATACTTCCTCGCTAGGAAATAGCGTCTGCAGATGTCTAGGTATCGTAGCAATAGAGTTCTAATGCTTCTTAAAACGCGATATCGCATCTCATTTCTATGTTTCATGGTAAGATATAACATGATTTGCGAAGTATTGTGTATTCCTCGTCTACACTTCAAATGAATGTAAATGCGACACTTCCTTGCATGGAAATAGCGATTGCAGATGTTTCCGTCTCGTAGCAAAAGAGTTCATATGTTCTTAAAACGCGATATCGCATCTCAATTCTATGTTTCATGGTAAGATATAACATGATTTGCGAAGTGTTATGTGTCACGTCCGGGACCGGGAGAATTTCCGGAGTCGACCGTACGAAACGAAATATAAAACACAGGGCCGATCACTCGATTGTGATGGGTACCGTGGTTTCCTTTTATGGGACGCGAGCGGTAATTTTACCCTTTTCGATGCGGTAAAGTGAAATTTACTTACCTTTCGTCGATTAACACCTTAATATCCCCTTTCCAGGTACCGCTGTCGTCGAGGGTCACCGGCTGGGACAGTGGACGCGTAAGATGGGCGTTGAGGGAGCGTCAATGGAGTGAGGGTCCAGCGACGTTGACCGGACTCGGATGCTGGCGTCGGAGATGTCGGTGGTGCTGCAGGAGGCTGGATGCGGACAGCAGTAACAGCAATCACGGAATGGTAGGCTGGGCACGCCTGGGATCCGTTATATTCCCGCACAAGTTGTCGCAAGAAATTCTTTCTACCGGCGCGGCGCGTCTTCTTGGTAGCGGTGCGACACATACGAGATCTTCTTCTCCTAACTAGATTCGAGTCGGATAAGCGGCGGTCCGCTCTATCGTCGTCGGTCCAGGAGGGCGAAGAATGATCGTCCACTCGGGAGATCTTCCACTTGTATTCGGCACAGATAAGCGGCGGTCCGCTCTATCTAATGCAGAGGTTCAAGTATCTGTATCTCCGCAAAGTAGCGCTGTGTATGGTTGTACGCGAGAACCGGAGGGTGTCGCGTAGATATAAAATGAATAAGGAATCGAATGTAGAAATAAAATAAAGATATATTCTTGATTAATCCTAGCTATACACTTACTTCCCTATCTAGATTTAGAGTAACTTAATGAACTAGAAATAGAACTTAGATTTAGAAATAGAATAGGAACTTGAATACGATTTGAACTAGAAGTCGAGGTTTGAGAGAGATCCGAAGTCGGGCGATGCCCGGGATGAAGTCGGAAGAGAACCGGAGCCGGGCGATGCCCGGGACGAAGTGACGATCCACTCGCGTGCACGAGACCTCCTCGGTTCTCGTGGCGCGCGAGTCGCTGAGCCCTTCGAGTGGGGCGGACGGTAGGAGTAGGGCGGACGGCCCTTGCGGTGGGGCGCGGCTCGCGTTACGCGTGAGCCGCGCGCGTCGAATGCGCGCGCGAGCGCATCGTTTCTTAGAGAATATTGATTATAAATATATCTTAAAATTATGTGTGAGTGTTGTTCGTGTTACATCGAATAGTGTCGTGTGTACTTAGATCTAGAATTAATATGTATAGTTATATATATTAGAAAAAATGAAGTATGGCTGAGTTACGGTAGGCGATTCGGTGAGTCGTTGTTGCGAAGGTGGATCGTGGGTGTTGTGATTTGCGCGGTAGCGCAAATGGTTGGTCCATCTCCGGGGCGTGATTTGCGGGTCGGCTGCCTTGGCTCGGCGAAAGGGGTGTTTACCCGTGCGCTTGGTCGTGGACGGCTGCAGGTAATTCGTCCCTGCTCTCTGTGGGAGGCGTCGGGGGGTGGACGGCGATACGCCGGACGTCACACCTCCCCCCCTCGAAAAGGAATCTTGGCGGGGCCAAGATCTCCTGACTGGCTGATACCTGTCGGGGCGGGCCTCGAAGTTTGCTGCGCTGCCGGTTGGCTGCCGTGGTACCGCTGAGTCCCTGCGTTTATTGGTGTACCGGGCTCGTTCTGCCTCTATGGAGTGGCCTCTTTTGTTATGGATTGCACCTTCGTCTCTCATTGGATCGGAACTAGCACTGTCACTGTCTTTGTCAGTTGTACTGATACGATTAGCACTAATTCTCGCACCTGTCTCGCTCTCACTCGTTTCATTTTCAGTCTTTTTCTTTTCGAATTCATTCATGCGTTTACACAGTTTCAATTTGTTCGCGTGGACAATTTTTGTTTTCCCTTTGATTGACAATTTGACATTATTATTGCTTAGAACTTCGAGAATCCGATATGGGCCCACGTATTGTGATTGGAACTTGTGTTTGAGTGGTTCTCTTAATAGGAACACCCATTGTCCGGTCTCGAATTTCTGTACATTTTGTTTTTTATCATAATAATGCTTCGCTCGCTGTTTTGCACGGTCCAGATTTTCTTTCGCTATTTTCTGAGAGTTAGAAATTTTCTGATTGAGTTCGATTAAATAATCCGAGTATGTCTCGTTTTCCGACAGATCTTGGAACGGTGTTTCCGAAGGTGTTCTGGCGATACGCCCGAAAACTAACTCGTGGGGTGTGTACAAAGTGCCTTCGTGAACGCTGGTGTTATATGAAAACATGGCGTATGGGAGCCATCTTTCCCAATCGCCACTGGTGCTGATGAAATGTTTAAGATATTCAGCGAGCACGTGGTGGGATCTTTCCACCGAACCGTTTGTCTGAGGGTGGAATGCAGTTGATTTATATTGTTTAATTCGAAATTTGATTGCTATTGCTTTTATAAGGCTGTTTATGAAGTTTGTGCCTTGGTCGGTTAAAATCCCTTTTGGGCATCCGAACTTGCATATAAATTGGGTAATCAAGGCATCTGCAATATCGACCGCAGATGTCTGTTTGAGTGGAATTGCGACGGAGTATTTTGTTAATAGATCTTGTATTGTTAGGATATTTGTAAAACCTTCGGGAGTGGTTGGAAGCGGACCCATGACGTCCATCGATATTTTATCGAAGGCGCATCCTGGAGTATCCGTTAAGGTTAAAGGTTGTTTGGTTTTGACTCGGACTAGTTTTTCGGATTGGCAGCTCTTGCATTTACTTATATACTCTTGAATTTGGGCCTTCATGTTTGGCCAATAATAACGTTCTCTGACGCGCGAGTATGTTTTGTTTACGCCTTTATGTCCGCCAACCGGTGTATCGTGATTTGTTTTTATGATACTCTCTCTATGTTGTTCGGGTGGAATGAGTATCAAGCCTTGGCAAACGGTAATTTGAAGTGGGGTTTCGTAAAATAAATCTTGTAATATTTTCTGAATTCGCGACCATGAAATTGAATCTAAGTACGTTTGAGCTATGCTTATTGAAGTTAGTTGTAATTCTGAAACGACATCGAAGAGAGAACGTAGAGCTTCTACTACTAAATCGAAATCGATTGCGCGTTTTTCGTGTTCTACGACTGGCAATTGGATTTGGTAAAAATTATCGACTTGGACTACTTTGGCTTTTGTGAGGTTGATTCCCGTTTTATGTGAAAAGAATTTTCCCGCTTCATCAATTTGTTTAGCTCCTGCGTCGTAAGGCTGTCCGGACTTGGTAATGAAGAGAACAACGTTATCACGTCTCATGGCGATATTGTCGCGTGTGAATTTAAACAATGGTTCGTATCTCGTGTGTTCCGTCGGTAAGTTATCCGAGGTGGGTTGATCCGTAGCGGGTGAAGGTGGAGGAGGCGGAGGAGGCAGAGACATTGTGGATTCTTGTTGTTTTCGAGATTTTGGAGGAATATCAAATATGTCTTCGTCGGAAGAGGATGGTTGAATCAAGGGACAGACTTTCGCTGGATTTCGCGATAATGCATCTGCGTTTAAATTCGTTTTACCCGATTTGTATACAATTTCATAATCGTACTCCGCGAGTTTTAATCTCCACCTGACGAGACGGCTGGATGGGTCCTTAACAGAGTTCATCCACACCAGTGGACGATGGTCTGTTACCAGCTTGAATTGATTGCCATAGACGTATGGCCTGAATTGATGAACTGCGTAAATGATAGCGAGACACTCCTTTTCTATCGTCGAATAATTTCTCTCGGCTGAATTTAAGAGTCTAGACGTATACGCTATCGGTAAATCGCGACCTATTTGCCCTTGGCTCAGTACGGCGCCTATCGCATCCGTTGATGCATCTGTGGTGATAACAAATGGGAGTTTGAAATTAGGATATTGAAGAATTGGCGCCTCGCATAGCGCATCTCGGAGTTTTACAAAAGCGTTTTGCTGTTCGTTACGCCAGACGAACGGTGCGTCTTTCTTCAATAGATTAGTTAGTGGTTTCGCCGTGTTTGAAAAATTTGGGATGAAGCGTCTATAGTATCCCGCTAAGCCTAGAAATTGTTTGATCTGTTTTTGGTTATTCGGACGTGGAAAATTCTGGACTGCGCTTATTTTACCCGGATCGGGTTTCACACCATTCTCGCTTATGATGTGTCCCAAGTAGCTTACTTCTCGCCGGAGGAACTCGCACTTATCGGGCTGCAGGGATAGGTTAGCCTCTCTGAGTTTATTTACGAGTTTCGAGTACTTCGCAGCGTGCTCTTGGAGAGAGCTGGCATACACAACAATATCGTCGAGATATACGAACAATTCGTTTCCCTGTAGGCCTGAGAGCGCGCTGTCCATAAGACGTTGAAAGGTTGCCGGTGCGTTTTTCAAACCGAATGGCATTCGAGTGAATTCGTAATGACCGTTGGGTGTTGAAAATGCTGTTTTGTGCGCGTCAGTGGGTTCCATGGGAATCTGGTGGAAGCCACTGGCCAGATCGAACGTGCTAAAATATTTTGCACTCCCGAGTTGATCTAATATCTCGGTTATGCATGGCAATGGGTACGCGTCCGCGATCGACTTTTCATTCAGTGCGCGGTAATCTATAACTACCCTCCATCTCTTTTTTCCCTGGGAATCCGCCTTTTTGGGGACGACCCAAAGAGGAGAATTATAAGGGGATTTAGAATCTTTAATAATGCCGTTATGTAGAAGAGACTCTATTTGCTTTCGAATTTCCTCCTTGTGAGCGGGTGGGAATCGGTATTGCTTAACATTAATCGGTTTTTCGTCAACCGTAGGAATTTTGTGCGACGCTGCCGTGGTATGGCCTAACCTATCTCCCTCGATATAAAACAAATCTTGACTCTTATCTATTAATTCTATTACATGGTTTCTCTCTTCTATATTTAAGTGTTCGAGTCGAAGTGATTCTATTATTTTGTGGAGTCGAGATTTCGTCGAGTTGTCTTTCACGGCAGATTTCGTCACTTGTGCGTACGTTCGTTTGTTTTCCGCTGAAGGAGGGAATCCGTGCTCAAGACGTGGCGTTGAAATGGAATTGGAAAGATTCGAATTACCCTTCTGGGTCTTGCCGGACCGTTCGGCAGAAATAGAATTAGAATTTGAACGAATATTTGTCGTTCGTGAGAACGTTGGAAACAGCGTGTTATTCTTCTCCGTTGGGTTATCCGATATTTCCAACGGTTCGAGTTCGATCGGAGATAAAGCGAATTCGACTGTCTGGTCGGTGGAGTTTGTAATTCTCGCGATCGCCTTATCTCCGTTTACTTTGACTAATGCGTCACCGAAATAAACACCCGGCGCGATGTCGATTCGGGGAATTATTCCCTCGGAAATATGAGTATTTATTATACGAACTTTAATACCGACATTTGCGCGTGGTGGAATGGAGAATTTGTCTTTTTTGAAAAAATTTTTCGCGGTTTTCCGCGGCTCTTTTTGCGATTTCGTAGTAGGTTTAGGATTCGGAACTGGTACTGGTGGCTTTTCGACTGTCGGTTTCGGTATTTCGCGATTTCTCGGAATGATTTGTCCTGAATTAGGATTTTGTATTATTTCCGTGGAAATTATATCGCGACAAAACGGTATAGTCGTTCCGTGCCACCTGACTTGTTTCTTAATGAAGGAAATTTCTGCGTCGGCGCAGAAACCTGACCCTAGGATACCGTCTGGTTTTAGTGGAAAATCGTTGTTAACAACGTTAAACGGTACTACGCGGCCGAATAAGACGATATTTACGGAACCTATCGTATTGGTTTGCCCGTTGGTTACACCGGTAATAACTAATATTTCGGACCGGTCTACACGTGCGGAAGGAGCTAGTGCCGATTTTTTTATAATGTTAATTTCCGCGCCCGTGTCTATCATAAATTCCGTGTCTTTTAATAAGGCGGCTGAACGTAGAATTACGCTGGGAGTATTAGTTTTCCCAGTCAGTTTTATTGAGGCGCTGGGTTGTCTATTATAGATTGTGGGTCGTTTATCGCGAGAGTCTTTATATTCCGGGCGGCCTCGCGACCTGTCTCGCGGCGCGGCTGGAGGCCGTATTCGTTTCCCGATTGCCGAAGATTATTGTTGAATTGCCTTTTGCGGCACTCTTCGATGGTATGGCCCGGATTTTTGCAGTATCTGCAGTATCTGTCCTGTGACGTTAAAGGACGCGGATTTTCGTAGGATGTTCTATACGTGGGGACTTCGCGTGGAATAATCGGACGAGGCGCGTTCGAGATTTGTCGCGGCATGGATCTGGAACGACAGTCTCTAGCGTAGTGACCAATATTGTTGCAAACCGAACAAATTACTTCGTTGCGAATAATTTTTGGCTCAGCGCGGGGTCGAGACGATGTTAAACGTTCACAATCTAGAATATGACGCTTATAGAGTTCTCGAGCGCGCGCGAACGCGTCTTGCGGAGACTGTACCTGCGACAACGGAATTTGCAATCTAATTTCGGGGATCAATCCGTCTATAAAACAACGAAGCGTCAGCTCATCCACGTTGGAGGCTGATTGCGAAACGTATGGGGAAAGTCTCTCGCAATCAATTATCGCTGACCGAAGGTCTTTAACTCTACTAACGTAATCAAGGATATGTTCTCCGGGCTTCATAAAGATGTTCGTTAGTTCACCTCTATAGTGATCGGCGGATCGAATAGCTCCGAATGAATTCCTAAGTATGTCTGTCAGCTCAAGAATGGAATTGCATGGCTCATCCTCTACGGCTAAATATGCGCGACCTTTCAATTTACTTTTTACGAGACGCGTAAATGTGCGCTCGCATCCGTTCGGGATCAAGTCGTACGCGCGCTTACATGCACGCGTAAATTGCAACACGGGTATATTTTGGCCATCGTACTGCGGAACGGATTCTAGTGCCTGTTTTAAAGATAGCTCGTCGTGGGAATTCGGATTATCCGTGTACGCGCTTCGCGGTGGCGTTGAATTAAGACCGGGAAATTCGAGAGATGCTGTATCGGTCCTAGTAAGATTTTGAGAACGTCGGAGCGCTTCCAGTTCGCGACGCATCTGATCTAACTGTTGAAGCAACGCGATAGTGTTATCAGCGGCCCGATTACTTTCTGCTGTATCGGTAGTTCGCGGAAGAGGCTCGGCAAGTGCGTCTTGGAAGTCTATTGTTCGAGCTGCGTGGTGCTCTTTGTCGGTTTCACTAGTCGCGGCGGTGCCTCGAGGCGGCTGGTGACGGGTCTTTACCGGCGTTCGCGTCGCCATAGTTGGTCGCGTTCCCGATCGAGCGGAATTTCTGACGGAAATCGCGAGGCTTATCCCACCGCTGTCACCAAATTCGTGTCACGTCCGGGACCGGGAGAATTTCCGGAGTCGACCGTACGAAACGAAATATAAAACACAGGGCCGATCACTCGATTGTGATGGGTACCGTGGTTTCCTTTTATGGGACGCGAGCGGTAATTTTACCCTTTTCGATGCGGTAAAGTGAAATTTACTTACCTTTCGTCGATTAACACCTTAATATCCCCTTTCCAGGTACCGCTGTCGTCGAGGGTCACCGGCTGGGACAGTGGACGCGTAAGATGGGCGTTGAGGGAGCGTCAATGGAGTGAGGGTCCAGCGACGTTGACCGGACTCGGATGCTGGCGTCGGAGATGTCGGTGGTGCTGCAGGAGGCTGGATGCGGACAGCAGTAACAGCAATCACGGAATGGTAGGCTGGGCACGCCTGGGATCCGTTATATTCCCGCACAAGTTGTCGCAAGAAATTCTTTCTACCGGCGCGGCGCGTCTTCTTGGTAGCGGTGCGACACATACGAGATCTTCTTCTCCTAACTAGATTCGAGTCGGATAAGCGGCGGTCCGCTCTATCGTCGTCGGTCCAGGAGGGCGAAGAATGATCGTCCACTCGGGAGATCTTCCACTTGTATTCGGCACAGATAAGCGGCGGTCCGCTCTATCTAATGCAGAGGTTCAAGTATCTGTATCTCCGCAAAGTAGCGCTGTGTATGGTTGTACGCGAGAACCGGAGGGTGTCGCGTAGATATAAAATGAATAAGGAATCGAATGTAGAAATAAAATAAAGATATATTCTTGATTAATCCTAGCTATACACTTACTTCCCTATCTAGATTTAGAGTAACTTAATGAACTAGAAATAGAACTTAGATTTAGAAATAGAATAGGAACTTGAATACGATTTGAACTAGAAGTCGAGGTTTGAGAGAGATCCGAAGTCGGGCGATGCCCGGGATGAAGTCGGAAGAGAACCGGAGCCGGGCGATGCCCGGGACGAAGTGACGATCCACTCGCGTGCACGAGACCTCCTCGGTTCTCGTGGCGCGCGAGTCGCTGAGCCCTTCGAGTGGGGCGGACGGTAGGAGTAGGGCGGACGGCCCTTGCGGTGGGGCGCGGCTCGCGTTACGCGTGAGCCGCGCGCGTCGAATGCGCGCGCGAGCGCATCGTTTCTTAGAGAATATTGATTATAAATATATCTTAAAATTATGTGTGAGTGTTGTTCGTGTTACATCGAATAGTGTCGTGTGTACTTAGATCTAGAATTAATATGTATAGTTATATATATTAGAAAAAATGAAGTATGGCTGAGTTACGGTAGGCGATTCGGTGAGTCGTTGTTGCGAAGGTGGATCGTGGGTGTTGTGATTTGCGCGGTAGCGCAAATGGTTGGTCCATCTCCGGGGCGTGATTTGCGGGTCGGCTGCCTTGGCTCGGCGAAAGGGGTGTTTACCCGTGCGCTTGGTCGTGGACGGCTGCAGGTAATTCGTCCCTGCTCTCTGTGGGAGGCGTCGGGGGGTGGACGGCGATACGCCGGACGTCACATATGTATTCCTTGTCTACACTTCAAATGAATGTGAATGCGATACTTCCTCGCTAGGTAATAGCGTTTGCAGATCTCTACGTATCGTAGCAACAGCTTTCTAATGCTTCTTAAAACGCGATATCGAATCTCAATTCTATGTTTCATGGTGAGATATAATATGATTTGCGAAGTGTCATGTATTCCTCGCCTACACTTCAAATGAATGTAAAAGCGACACTTCCTTGCTAGGAAATAGCGTTTGCAGATGTCTACGTATCGAAGCAATAGAGTTCAAATGCTTCTTAAAACGAGATATTGCATCTCATATCTATGTTTCCTGATAAGATATAATATTCATTGCGAAGTGTTATGCATTCCTCGTCTACGATTCAAATGAATGTAAATGCGACATTTCCTTCCAAGGAAATAGCGCTTGCAGATGTCAACGTCTCGTAGCAATAGAGTTCTAATGCTTCTTAAAACGCGATATCGCATCTCATTTCTATGTTTCATGGTAAGATATAATATGATTTGCGAAGTGTGATGTATTCCTCGTCTACACTTCAAATGAATGTAAATGCGACATTTCCTTGCAAGGAAATAGCGTCTGCAGATGTCTAGGTATCGTAGCAATAGAGTTCTAATGCTTCTTAAAACGCGATATCGCACCTCATTTCTATGTTTCATGGTAAACTATAATATGATTTGCGAAGTGTCACGTATTCCTCGCCTACACTTCAAATGAATGTAAATGCGACACTTCCTTGCTAGGAAATAGCTTCTGCAGATGTCTAGGTATCGTAGCAATAGAGTTCTAATGCTTCTTAAAACGCGATATCGCATCTCATTTCTATGTTTCATGGTAAGATGTAATATTAATTGCGAAGTGTTATGTATTCCTCGCCTATACTTCAAATGAATGTAAATGCGAGACTTCTTTCCTAGGAAATAGCGTTTGCAAATGTCTACCTATCGTGGCAATAGTGTTCTAATGCTTCTTAAAACGCGATATCGCATCTCATTTCTATGTTTCATGGTAAGATATAATATGATTTGCGAAGTGTCATGTATTCCTCGCCTACACTTCAAATGAATGTAAATGCGACACATCCTTGCTAGGAAATAGCGTTTGCAGATGTCTACGTATCGAAGCAATAGAGTTCAAATGCTTCTTAAAACGAGATATTGCATCTCATATCTATGTTTCCTGATAAGATATAATATTCATTGCGAAGTGTTATGCATTCCTCGTCTACACTTCAAATGAATGTGAATGCGATACTTCCTCGCTAGGAAATAGCGTCTGCAGATGTCTAGGTATCGTAGCAACAGAGTTCTAATGCTTCTTAAAACGCGATATCGCATCTCATTTCTATGTTTCATGGTAAGATATAATATGATTTGCGAAGTGTGATGTATTCCTCGTCTACACTTCAAATGAATGTAAATGCGACACTTCCTTGCAAGGAAATAGCGATTGCAGATGTTTCCGTCTCGTAGTAATAGAGTTCTAATGCTTCTTAAAACGCGATATCGCATCTCATTTCTATGTTTCATGGTGAGATATAATATGATTTGCGAAGTGTCATGTATTCCTCGCCTACACTTCAAATGAATGTAAATGCGACACTTCCTTGCTAGGAAATAGCGTTTGCAGATGTCTACGTATCGAAGCAATAGAGTTCAAATGCTTCTTAAAACGAGATATTGCATCTCATATCTATGTTTCCCGATAAGATATAATATTCATTGCGAAGTGTTATGCATTCCTCGTCTACGATTCAAATGAATGTAAATGCGACACTTCCTTGCAAGGAAATAGCGTTTGCAGATGTCTACGTTTCGTAGCAATAGACTTCTAATGCTTCTTAAAACGCGATATCGCATCTCATTTCTATGTTTCATGGTGAGATATAATATGATTTGCGAAGTGTCATGTATTCCTCGCCTACACTTCAAATGAATGTAAATGCGACACTTCCTTGCTAGGAAATAGCGTTTGCAGATGTCCACGTATCAAAGCAATAGAGTTCAAATGCTTCTTAAAACGAGATATTGCATCTCATATCTATGTTTCCTGATAAGATATAATATTCATTGCGAAGTGTTATGCATTCCTCGTCTACGATTCAAATGAATGTAAATGCGCACTTCCTTGCAAGGAAATAGCGTTCGCAGATGTCTACGTATCGTAGCAATAGCTTTCTAATGCTACTTAAAACGCGATATCGAATCTCATTTCTATGTTTCATGGTAAGATATAATATGATTTGCGAAGTGTCATGTATTCCTCGTCTACACTACAAATGAATGTAAATGCGACACTTCCTTGCAAGGAAATAGCGTTTGCAGATGTCTACGTATCAAAGCAATAGTGTTCAAATGCTTCTTAAAACGCGATATCGCATCTCATCTCTATGTTTCATGGTAAGATATAATATGATTTGCGAAGTATCATGTATTCCTCGTCTACACTTCAAATGAATGTAAATGCGACACTACCTTGCAAGGAAATAGCGTTTGCAGATGTCTACGTATCGTAGCAATAGAGTTCTAATGCTTCTTAAAACGCGATATCGCATCTCATTTCTATGTTTCATAGTAAGATATAAAATGATTTGCGAAGTGTTATGTATTCCTCGTCTACACTTCAAATGAATGTAAATGCGACACTTCTTAGCTAGGAAATAGCGTTTGCAAATGTCTACCTATCGTAGCAATAGTGTTCTAATGCTTCTTAAAACGCGATATCGCTTCTCATTTCTATGTTTCATGGTAAGATATAATATGATTTGCGAAGTGTCATGTATTCCTCGTCTACACTACAAATGAATGTAAATGCGACACTTCCTTGCTAGGAAATAGCGTCTGCAGATATCTAGGTATCGTAGCAATAGAGTTCTAATGCTTCTTAAAACGCGATATCGCATCTCATTTCTATGTTTCATGGTAAGATATAATATGATTTGCGAAGTATCATGTATTCCTTGTCTACACTTCAAATGAATGTAAATGCGACACTTCCTTGCTAGGAAATAGCGTCTGCAGATGTCTAGGTATCGTAGCAATAGAGTTCTAATGCTTCTTAAAACGCGATATCGCATCTCATTTCTATGTTTCATGGTAAGATATAATATGATTTGCGAAGTGTGATGTATTCCTCGTCTACACTTCAAATGAATGTAAATGCGACACTTCCTTGCAAGGAAATAGCAATTGCAGATGTCTACGTCTCGTAGCAATAGAGTTCATATGTTCTTAAAACGCGATATCGCATCTCAATTCTATGTTTCATGATAAGATATAACATGATTTGCGAAGTGTTATGTATTCCTTGTCTACACTTCAAATGAATGTGAATGCGACACTTCCTTGCTAGGAAATAGCGTCTGCAGATATCTAGGTATCGTAGCAATAGAGTTCTAATGCTTCTTAAAACGCGATATCGCATCTCATTTCTATGTTTCAAGGTAAGATGTAATATTATTTGCAAAGTGTTATGTATTCCTCGCCTATACTTCAAATGAATGTAAATGCGAGACTTCTTTGCAAGGAAATAGCGTTTGCAAATGTCTACCTATCGTAGCAATAGTGTTCAAATGCTTCCTAAAACGAGATATTGCATCTCATATCTATGTTTCCTGATAAGATATAATATTCATTGCGAAGTGTTATGCATTCCTCGTCTACGATTCAAATGAATGTAAATGCGACACTTCCTTGCAAGGAAATAGCGTTTGCAGATGTCTACGTATCGTAGCAATAGAGTTCTTATGCTTCTTAAAACGCGATATCGCATCTCATTTCTATGTTTCATAGTAAGATATAATATGATTTGCGAAGTGTTATGTATTCCTCGTCTACACTTCAAATGAATGTAAATGCGACACTTCTTTGCTAGGAAATAGCGTTTGCAAATATCTACCTATCGTAGCAGTAGTGTTCTAATGCTTCTTAAAACGCGATATCGTATCTCATTTCTATGTTTCATGGTAAGATATAATATGATTTGCGAAGTGTTATGTATTCCTCGTCTACACATCAACTAAATGTAAATGCGCACTTCCTTGCAAGGAAATAGCGTTTGCAGATGTCAACGTATCGTAGCAATAGATTTCTAATGCCTCTTAGAACGAGATATCGCACCTCATTTCTATGTTTCATGGTAAGATATAATATTCATTGCGAAGTGTTATGCTTTCCTCGTCTACGATTCAAATGAATGTAAATGCGACACTTCCATGCAAGGAAATAGCGTTTGCAGATGTCTACGTATCGTAGCAATAGAGTTCTTATGATTCTTAAAACGCTATATTGCATCTCATTTCTGCGTTTCATGGTAAGATATAATATGATTTGCGAAGTGTCATGTATTCGTCGTCTACAATTCAAATGAATGTGAATGCGACACTTCCTCGCTAGGAAATAGCGTTTGCAGATGTCTACGTATCGTAGCAATAGAGTTCTAATGCTTCTTAAAACGCGATATCGCATCTCATTTCCATGTTTCATGGTAAGATATAATATGATTTGCGAAGTATCATGTATTCCTCGTCTACACTTCAAATGAATGTAAATGCGACACTTCCTTGCTAGGAAATAAGCGTCTGCAGATTACTAGGTATCGTAGCAATAGAGTTCTAATGCTTCTTAAAACGCGATATCGCATCTCACTTCCATGTTTCATGGTAAGATATAATATGATTTGCGAAGTGTTATGTATTCCTCGTCCTCACTTCAAATGAAAGTAAATGCGACACTTCCTTGCAAGGAAATAGCGATTGCATATGTCTACGTATCGTAGCAATAGAGTTCATATGATTCTTAAAACGCGATATCGCATCTCATTTCTATGTTTCATGGTAAGATATAACATGATTTGCGAAGTATCATGTATTCCTCGTCTACACTTCAAATGAATGTGAATGCGATACTTCCTCACTAGGAAATAGCGTTTGCAGATGTCTACGTATCGTAGCAATAGCTTTTTAATGCTTCTTAAAACGCGATATCGAATCTCATTTCTATGTTTCATGGTAAGATGTAATATGATTTGCGAAGTGTTATGTATTCCTCGTCTACACATCAACTAAATGTAAATGCGCACTTCTTTGCTAGGAAATAGCGTCTGCAGATGTCTAGGTATCGTAGCAATAGAGTTCTAATGCTTCTTAAAACGCGATATCGCATCTCATTTCTATGTTTCATGGTAAAATATAATATGATTTGCGAAGTGTTATTTATTCCTCCTCTACACTTCATATGAATGTAAATGCGACACTTCCTTGCAAGGAAATAGCGATTGCAGATGTCTACGTCTCGTAGCAATAGAGCTCATATGATTCTTAAAACGCGATATCGCATCTCATTTCTATGTTTCATGGTAAGATATAACATGATTTGCGAAGTGTTATGTATTCCTTGTCTACGATTCAAATGAATGTAAATGCGACACTTGCTTGCAAGGAAATAGCGTTTGCAGATGTCTACGTATCAGAGCAATAGAGTTCCTATGATTCTTAAAACGCGATATCGCATCTCATTTCTATGTTTCATGGTAAGATATAATATGATTTGCGAAGTGTTATGTATTCCTCGTCTACACTTCAAATGAATGTAAATGCGACACTTCTTTGCTAGGAAATAGCGTTTGCAGATGTCTACGTATCGTAGCAATAGAGTTCCTATGATTCTTAAAACGCGATATCGTATCTCATTTCTATGTTTCATGGTAAGATATAATATGATTTGCGAAGTGTTATGTATTCCTCGTCTACACTTCAAATGAATGTAAATGCGACACTTCCTTGCAAGGAAATAGCGTTTGCAAATGTCTACCTATCGTAGCAGTAGTGTTCTAATGCTTCTTAGAACGCGATGTCGCATCTCATTTCTATGTTTCATGGTAAGATATAATATGATTTGCGAAGTGTTATGTATTCCTCGTCTACACTTCAAATGAATGTAAATGCGACACTTCCTTGCAAGGAAATAGCGTTTGCAGATGTCTACGTATCGAAGCAATAGAGTTCAAATGCTTCTTAAAACGAGATATTGCATCTCATATATATGTTTCATGATAAGATATAATATTCATTGCGAAGTGTTATGCATTCCTCGCCTACGATTCAAATGAAAGTAAATGCGACACTTCCTTGCTAGGAAATAGCGATTGCAGAAGTCTACGTATCGTAGCAATAGAGTTCTAATGCTTCTTAAAACGCGATATCGCATCTCATTTCTATGTTTCATGGTAAGATGTAATATTATTTTCGAAGTGTTATGTATTCCTCGCCTATACTTCGAATGAATGTAAATGCGAGACTTCTTTGCTAGGAAATAGCGTTTGCAAATGTCTACCTATCGTAGCAATAGTGTTCTAATGCTTCTTAAAACGCGATATCGTATCTCATTTCTATGTTTCATGGTAAGATATAATATGATTTGCGAAGTGCTATGTATTCCTCGTCTACACATCAAGTAAATGTAAATGCGCACTTCCTGGCAAGGAAATAGCGTTTGCAGATGTCAACGTATCGTAGCAATAGAGTTCTTATGGTTCTTAAAACGCGATATCGCATCTCATTTCTATGTTTCGTGGTAAGATATAATATGATTTGCGAAGTGTTATGTATTCCTCGTCTACACTTCAAATGAATGTAAATGCTACACTTCCTTGCTAGGAAATAGCGTTTGCAGATGTCTACGTATCGAAGCAATAGAGTTCAAATGCTTCTTAAAACGAGATATTGCATCTCATATCTATGTTTCCTGATAAGATATAATATTCATTGCGATGTGTTATGCATTCCTCGTCTACAATTCAAATGAATGTAAATGCGACACTTCCTTGCGAGGAAATAGCGTTTGCAGATGTCTAGGTATCGTAGCAATAGAGTTCTTATGATTCTTAAAACGCGATATCGCATCTCATTTCTATGTTTCATGGTAAGATATAATATGATTTGCGAAGTATCATGTGTTCCTCGTCTACACTTCAAATGAATGTAAATGCGACACTTCCTTGCTAGGAAATGGCGTCTGCAGATGTCTAGGTATCGTAGCAATAGTGTTCTAATGCTTCTTAAAACGCGATATCGCATCTCAATTCTATGTTTCATGGTAAGATATAATATGATTTGCGAAGTGTTATGTATTCCTCGTCTACACTTCAAATGAATGTAAATGTGACACTTCTTTGCTAGATAATAGCGTTTGCAGATGTCTACGTATCGTAGCAATAGAGTTCCTATGATTCTTAAAACGCGATATCGCATCTCATTTCTATGTTTCATGGTAAGATATAATATGATTTGCGAAGTGTTATGTATTCCTCGTCTACACTTCAAATGAATGTAAATGCGACACTTCCTTGCAAGGAAATAGCGTTTGCAAATGTCTACCTATCGTAGCAGTAGTGTTCTAATGCTTCTTAGAACGCGATGTCGCATCTCATTTCTATGTTTCATGGTAAGATATAATATGATTTGCGAAGTGTTATGTATTCCTCGTCTACACTTCAAATGAATGTAAATGCGACACTTCCTTGCAAGGAAATAGCGTTTGCAGATGTCTACGTATCGAAGCAATAGAGTTCAAATGCTTCTTAAAACGAGATATTGCATCTCATATATATGTTTCATGATAAGATATAATATTCATTGCGAAGTGTTATGCATTCCTCGCCTACGATTCAAATGAAAGTAAATGCGACACTTCCTTGCTAGGAAATAGCGATTGCAGAAGTCTACGTATCGTAGCAATAGAGTTCTAATGCTTCTTAAAACGCGATATCGCATCTCATTTCTATGTTTCATGGTAAGATGTAATATTATTTTCGAAGTGTTATGTATTCCTCGCCTATACTTCGAATGAATGTAAATGCGAGACTTCTTTGCTAGGAAATAGCGTTTGCAAATGTCTACCTATCGTAGCAATAGTGTTCTAATGCTTCTTAAAACGCGATATCGTATCTCATTTCTATGTTTCATGGTAAGATATAATATGATTTGCGAAGTGCTATGTATTCCTCGTCTACACATCAAGTAAATGTAAATGCGCACTTCCTGGCAAGGAAATAGCGTTTGCAGATGTCAACGTATCGTAGCAATAGAGTTCTTATGGTTCTTAAAACGCGATATCGCATCTCATTTCTATGTTTCGTGGTAAGATATAATATGATTTGCGAAGTGTTATGTATTCCTCGTCTACACTTCAAATGAATGTAAATGCTACACTTCCTTGCTAGGAAATAGCGTTTGCAGATGTCTACGTATCGAAGCAATAGAGTTCAAATGCTTCTTAAAACGAGATATTGCATCTCATATCTATGTTTCCTGATAAGATATAATATTCATTGCGATGTGTTATGCATTCCTCGTCTACAATTCAAATGAATGTAAATGCGACACTTCCTTGCGAGGAAATAGCGTTTGCAGATGTCTAGGTATCGTAGCAATAGAGTTCTTATGATTCTTAAAGCGCGATATCGCATCTCATTTCTATGTTTCATGGTAAGATATAATATGATTTGCGAAGTATCATGTGTTCCTCGTCTACACTTCAAATGAATGTAAATGCGACACTTCCTTGCTAGGAAATGGCGTCTGCAGATGTCTAGGTATCGTAGCAATAGTGTTCTAATGCTTCTTAAAACGCGATATCGCATCTCAATTCTATGTTTCATGGTAAGATATAATATGATTTGCGAAGTGTTATGTATTCCTCGTCTACACTTCAAATGAATGTAAATGTGACACTTCTTTGCTAGATAATAGCGTTTGCAGATGTCTACGTATCGTAGCAATAGAGTTCCTATGATTCTTAAAACGCGATATCGCATCTCATTTCTATGTTTCATGGTAAGATATAATATGATTTGCGAAGTGTTATGTATTCCTCGTCTACACTTCAAATGAATGTAAATGCGACACTTCCTTGCAAGGAAATAGCGTTTGCAAATGTCTACCTATCGTAGCAGTAGTGTTCTAATGCTTCTTAGAACGCGATGTCGCATCTCATTTCTATGTTTCATGGTAAGATATAATATGATTTGCGAAGTGTTATGTATTCCTCGTCTACACATCAACTAAATGTAAATGCGCACTTCCTTGCAAGGAAATGGCGTTTGCAGATGTCAACGTATCGTAGCAATAGAGTTCTTATGATACTTAAAACGCGATATCGCAACTCATTTCTATGTTTCATGGTAAGATATAATATGATTTGCGAAGTGTTATGTATTCCTCGTCTACACTTCAAATGAATGTAAATGCGACACTTCCTTGCAAGGAAATAGCGTTTGCAAATGTTTACCTATCGTAGCAGTAGTGTTCTAATGCTTCTTAGAACGCGATGTCGCATCACATTTCTATGTTTCATGGTAAGATATAATATGATTTGCGAAGTGTTATGTATTCCTCGTCTACACTTCAAATGAATGTAAATGCGACACTTCCTTGCAAGGAAATAGCGTTTGCAAATGTCTACCTATCGTAGCAGTAGTGTTCTAATGCTTCTTAGAACGCGATGTCGCATCTCATTTCTATGTTTCATGGTAAGATATAATATGATTTGCGAAGTGTTATGTATTCCTCGTCTACACATCAACTAAATGTAAATGCGCACTTCCTTGCAAGGAAATGGCGTTTGCAGATGTCAACGTATCGTAGCAATAGAGTTCTTATGATACTTAAAACGCGATATCGCAACTCATTTCTATGTTTCATGGCAAGATATAACATGATTTGCGAAGTGTTATGTATTCCTCGTCTACACTTCAAATGAATGTAAATGCGACACTTCCTTGCAAGATAATAGCGTTTGCAAATGTTTACCTATCGTAGCAGTAGTGTTCTAATTCTTCTTAGAACGCGATGTCGCATCACATTTCTATGTTTCATGGTAAGATATAATATGATTTGCGAAGTGTTATGTATTCCTCGTCTACACTTCAAATGAATGTAAATGCGACACTTCCTTGCAAGGAAATAGCGTTTGCAGATGTCTACGTATCTTAGCAATAGAGTTCAAATGCTTCTTAAAACGAGATATTGCATCTCATATCTATGTTTCATGATAAGATATAATATTCATTGCGAAGTGTTATGCATTCCTCGCCTACGATTCAAATGAATGTAAATGCGACACTTCCTTGCTAGTAAATAGCGATTGCAGAAGTCTACGTATCGTAGCAATAGAGTTCTAATGCTTCTTAAAACGCGATATCGCATCTCATTTCTATGTTTCATGGTAAGATGTAATATTATTTGCGAAGTGTTATGTATTCCTCGCCTATACTTCGAATGAATGTAAATGCGAGACTTCTTTGCTAGGAAATAGCGTTTGCAAATGTCTACCTATCGTAGCAATAGTGTTCTAATGCTTCTTAAAACGCGACATCGTACCTCATTTCTATGTTTCATGGTAAGATATAATATGATTTGCGAAGTGTTATGTATTCCTCGTCTACACATCAACTAAATGTAAATGCGCACTTCCCTGCAAGGAAATAGCGTTTGCAGATGTCAACGTATCGTAGCAATAGAGTTCTTATGGTTCTTAAAACGCGATATCGCATCTCATTTCTATGTTTCATGGTAAGATATAATATGATTTGCGAAGTGTTATGTATTCCTCGTCTACACTTCAAATGAATGTAAATGCGACACTTCCTTGCTAGGAAATAGCGTTTGCAGATGTCTACGTATCGAAGCAATAGAGTTCAAATGCTTCTTAAAACGAGATATTGCATCTCATGTCTATGTTTCCTGATAAGATATAATATTCATTGCGATGTGTTATGCATTCCTCGTCTACGATTCAAATGAATGTAAATGCGACACTTCCTTGCGAGGAAATAGCGTTTGCAGATGTCTAGGTATCGTAGCAATAGAGTTCTTATGATTCTTAAAACGCGATATCGCATCTCATTTCTATGTTTCATGGTAAGATATAATATGATTTGCGAAGTATCATGTGTTCCTCGTCTACACTTCAAATGAATGTAAATGCGACACTTCCTTGCAAGGAAATAGCGTTTGCAGATGTCTACGTCTCGTAGCAATAGAGTTCATATGATTCTTAAAACGCGATATCGCATCTCATTTCTATGTTTCATGGTAAGATATAACATGATTTGCGAAGTGTTATGTATTCCTTGTCTACGATTCAAATGAATGTAAATGCGACACTTGCTTGCAAGGAAATAGCGTTTGCGGATGTCTACGTATCAGAGCAATAGAGTTCCTATGATTCTTAAAACGCGATATCGCATCTCATTTCTATGTTTCATGGTAAGATGTAATATTATTTGCGAAGTGTTATGTATTCCTCGCCTATGCTTCAAATGAATGTAAATGCGAGACTTCTTTGCTAGGAAATAGCGTTTGCAAATGTCTACCTATCGTAGCAGTAGTGTTCTAATGCTTCTTAGAACGCGATGTCGCATCTCATTTCTATGTTTCATGGTAAGATATAATATGATTTGCGAAGTGTTATGTATTCCTCGTCTACACTTCAAATGAATGTAAATGCGACACTTCCTTGCAAGGAAATAGCGTTTGCAGATGTCTACGTCTCGTAGCAATAGAGTTCATATGATTCTTAAGACGCGATATCGCATCTCATTTCTATGTTTCATGGTAAGATATAACATGATTTGCGAAGTGTTATGTATTCCTTGTCTACGATTCAAATGAATGTAAATGCGACACTTGCTTGCAAGGAAATAGCGTTTGCAGATGTCTACGTATCAGAGCAATAGAGTTCCTATGATTCTTAAAACGCGATATCGCATCTCATTTCTATGTTTCATGGTAATATATAATATGATTTGCGAAGTGTTATGTATACCTCGTCTACACTTCAAATGAATGTAAATGCGACACTTCTTTGCTAGGAAATAGCGTTTGCAGATGTCTACGTATCGTAGCAATAGAGTTCCTATGATTCTTAAAACGCGATATCGTATCTCATTTCTATGCTTCATGGTAAGATATAATATGATTTGCGAAGTGTTATGTATTCATCGTCTACACTTCAAATGAATGTAAATGCGACACTTCCTTGCAAGGAAATAGCGTTTGCAAATGTCTACCTATCGTAGCAGTAGTGTTCTAATGCTTCTTAGAACGCGATGTCGCATCTCATTTCTATGTTTCATGGTAAGATATAATATGATTTGCGAAGTGTTATGTATTCCTCGTCTACACTTCAAATGAATGTAAATGCGACACTTCCTTGCAAGGAAATAGCGTTTGCAGATGTCTACGTATCGAAGCAATAGAGTTCAGATGCTTCTTAAAACGAGATATTGCATCTCATATATATGTTTCATGATAAGATATAATATTCATTGCGAAGTGTTATGCATTCCTCGCCTACGATTCAAATGAATGTAAATGCGACACTTCCTTGCTAGGAAATAGCGATTGCAGAAGTCTACGTACCGTAGCAATAGAGTTCTAATGCTTCTTAAAACGCGATATCGCATCTCATTTCTATGTTTCATGGTAAGATGTAATATTATTTGCGAAGTGTTATGTATTCCTCGCCTATACTTCGAATGAATGTAAATGCGAGACTTCTTTGCTAGGAAATAGCGTTTGCAAATGTCTACCTATCGTAGCAATAGTGTTCTAATGCTTCTTAAAATGCGATATCGTATCTCATTTCTATGTTTCATGGTAAGATATAATATGATTTGCGAAGTGTTATGTATTCCTCGTCTACACATCAACTAAATGTAAATGCGCACTTCCTTGCAAGGAAATAGCGTTTGCAGATGTCAACGTATCGTAGCAATAGAGTTCTTATGGTTCTTAAAACGCGATATCGCATCTCATTTCTATGTTTCATGGTAAGATATAATATGATTTGCGAAGTATCATGTGTTCCTCGTCTACACTTCAAATGAATGTAAATGCGACACTTCCTTGCTAGGAAATAGCGATTGCAGAAGTCTACGTATCGTAGCAATAGAGTTCTAATGCTTCTTAAAACGCGATATCGCATCTCATTTCTATGTTTCATGGTAAGATGTAATAGTATTTGCGAAGTGTTATGTATTCCTCGCCTATGCTTCAAATGAATGTAAATGCGAGACTTCTTTGCTAGGAAATAGCGTTTGCAAATGTCTACCTATCGTAGCAGTAGTGTTCTAATGCTTCTTAGAACGCGATGTCGCATCTCATTTCTATGTTTCATGGTAAGATATAATATGATTTGCGAAGTGTTATGTATTCCTCGTCTACACTTCAAATGAATGTAAATGCGACACTTCCTTGCAAGGAAATAGCGTTTGCAGATGTCTACGTCTCGTAGCAATAGAGTTCATATGATTCTTAAAACGCGATATCGCATCTCATTTCTATGTTTCATGGTAAGATATAACATGATTTGCGAAGTGTTATGTATTCCTTGTCTACGATTCAAATGAATGTAAATGCGACACTTGCTTGCAACGAACTAGCGTTTGCAGATGTCTACGTATCAGAGCAATAGAGTTCCTATGATTCTTAAAACGCGATATCGCATCTCATTTCTATGTTTCATGGTAAGATATAATATGATTAACGAAGTGTTATGTATACCTCGTCTACACTTCAAATGAATGTAAATGCGACACTTCTTTGCTAGGAAATAGCGTTTGCAGATGTCTACGTATCGTAGCAATAGAGTTCCTATGATTCTTAAAACGCGATATCGTATCTCATTTCTATGTTTCATGGTAAGATATAGTATGATTTGCGAAGTGTTATGTATTCCTCGTCTACACTTCAAATGAATGTAAATGCGACACTTCCTTGCAAGGAAATAGCGTTTGCAAATGTCTACCTATCGTAGCAGTAGTGTTCTAATGCTTCTTAGAACGCGATGTCGCATCTCATTTCTATGTTTCATGGTAAGATATAATATGATTTGCGAAGTGTTATGTATTCCTCGTCTACACTTCAAATGAATGTAAATGCGACACTTCCTTGCAAGGAAATAGCGTTTGCAGATATCTACGTATCGAAGCAATAGAGTTCAAATGCTTCTTAAAACGAGATATTGCATCTCATATATATGTTTCATGATAAGATATAATATTCATTGCGAAGTGTTATGCATTCCTCGCCTACGATTCAAATGAATGTAAATGCGACACTTCCTTGCTAGGAAATAGCGATTGCAGAAGTCTACGTATCGTAGCAATAGAGTTCTAATGCTTCTTAAAACGCGATATCGCATCTCATTTCTATGTTTCATGGTAAGATGTAATATTATTTGCGAAGTGTTATGTATTCCTCGCCTATACTTCGAATGAATGTAAATGCGAGACTTCTTTGCTAGGAAATAGCGTTTGCAAATGTCTACCTATCGTAGCAATAGTGTTCTAATGCTTCTTAAAACGCGATATCGTATCTCATTTCTATGTTTCATGGTAAGATATAATATGATTTGCGAAGTGTTATGTATTCCTCGTCTACACATCAACTAAATGTAAATGCGCACTTCCTTGCAAGGAAATAGCGTTTGCAGATGTCAACGTATCGTAGCAATGGAGTTCTTATGGTTCTTAAAACGCGATATCGCATCTCATTTCTATGTTTCGTGGTAAGATATAATATGATTTGCGAAGTGTTATGTATTCCTCGTCTACACTTCAAATGAATGTAAATGCTACACTTCCTTGCTAGGAAATAGCGTTTGCAGATGTCTACGTATCGAAGCAATAGAGTTCAAATGCTTCTTAAAACGAGATATTGCATCTCATATCTATGTTTCCTGATAAGATATAATATTCATTGCGATGTGTTATGCATTCCTCGTCTACAATTCAAATGAATGTAAATGCGACACTTCCTTGCGAGGAAATAGCGTTTGCAGATGTCTAGGTATCGTAGCAATAGAGTTCTTATGATTCTTAAAACGCGATATCGCATCTCATTTCTATGTTTCATGGTAAGATATAATATGATTTGCGAAGTATCATGTGTTCCTCGTCTACACTTCAAATGAATGTAAATGCGACACTTCCTTGCTAGGAAATAGCGTCTGCAGATGTCTAGGTATCGTAGCAATAGTGTTCTAATGCTTCTTAAAACGCGATATCGCATCTCAATTCTATGTTTCATGGTAAGATATAATATGATTTGCGAAGTGTTATGTATTCCTCGTCTACACATCAACTAAATGTAAATGCGCACTTCCTTGCAAGGAAATGGCGTTTGCAGATGTCAACGTATCGTAGCAATAGAGTTCTTATGATACTTAAAACGCGATATCGCAACTCATTTCTATGTTTCATGGTAAGATATAATATGATTTGCGAAGTGTTATGTATTCCTCGTCTACACATCAACTAAATGTAAATGCGCACTTCCTTGCAAGGAAATAGCGTTTGCAGATGTCAACGTATCGTAGCAATAGAGTTCTTATGGTTCTTAAAACGCGATATCGCATCTCATTTCTATGTTTCATGGTAAGATATAATATGATTTGCGAAGTGTATGTATTCCTCGTCTACACTTCAAATGAATGTAAATGCGACACTTCCTTGCAAGGAAATAGCGTTTGCAGATGTCTACGTATCTTAGCAATAGAGTTCAAATGCTTCTTAAAACGAGATATTGCATCTCATATCTATGTTTCATGATAAGATATAATATTCATTGCGAAGTGTTATGCATTCCTCGCCTACGATTCAAATGAATGTAAATGCGACACTTCCTTGCTAGGAAATAGCGATTGCAGAAGTCTACGTATCGTAGCAATAGAGTTCTAATGCTTCTTAAAACGCGATATCGCATCTCATTTCTATGTTTCATGGTAAGATGTAATATTATTTGCGAACTGTTATGTATTCCTCGCCTATACTTCGAATGAATGTAAATGCGAGACTTCTTTGCTAGGAAATAGCGTTTGCAAATGTCTACCTATCGTAGCAATAGTGTTCTAATGCTTCTTAAAACGCGATATCGTATCTCATTTCTATGTTTCATGGTAAGATATAATATGATTTGCGAAGTGTTATGTATTCCTCGTCTACACATCAACTAAATGTAAATGCGACATTTCCTTCCAAGGAAATAGCGTCTGCGGATGTCTAGGTATCGTAGCAATAGAGTTCTAATGCTTCTTAAAACGCGATATCGCATCTCATTACTATGTTTCATGGTAAGATATAACATGATTTGCGAAGTGTTATGTATTCCTTGTCTACACTTCAAATGAATGTGAATGCGATACTTCCTCGCTAGGAAATAGCGTCTGCAGATGTCTAGGTATCGTAGCAATAGAGTTCTAATGCTTCTTAAAACGCGATATCGCATCTCATTTCTATGTTTCATGGTAAGATATAACATGATTTGCGAAGTATTGTGTATTCCTCGTCTACACTTCAAATGAATGTAAATGCGACACTTCCTTGCATGGAAATAGCGATTGCAGATGTTTCCGTCTCGTAGCAATAGAGTTCATATGTTCTTAAAACGCGATATCGCATCTCAATTCTATGTTTCATGGTAAGATATAACATGTTTTGCGAAGTGTTATGTATTCCTTGTCTACACTTCAAATGAATGTGAATGCGATACTTCCTCGCTAGGAAATAGCGTCTGCAGATGTCTAGGTATCGTAGCAATAGAGTTCTAATGCTTCTTAAAACGCGATATCGCATCTCATTTCTATGTTTCATGGTGAAATATAATATGATTTGCGAAGTGTCATGTATTCCTCGCCTACACTTCAAATGAATGTAAATGCGACACTTCCTTGCTAGGAAATAGCGTTTGCAGATGTCTACGTATCGAAGCAATAGAGTTCAAATGCTTCTTAAAACGAGATATTGCATCTCATATCTATGTTTCCCGATAAGATATAATATTCATTGCGAAGTGTTATGCATTCCTCGTCTACGATTCAAATGAATGTAAATGCGACACTTCCTTGCAAGGAAATAGCGTTTGCAGATGTCTACGTTTCGTAGCAATAGAGTTCTAATGCTTCTTAAAACGCGATATCGCATCTCATTTCTATGTTTCATGGTGAGATATAATATGATTTGCGAAGTGTCATGTATTCCTCGTCTACACTACAAATGAATGTAAATGCGACACTTCCTTGCTAGGAAATAGCGTCTGCAGATGTCTAGGTATCGTAGCAATAGAGTTCTAATGCTTCTTATAACGCGATATCGCATCTCATTTCTATGTTTCATGGTAAGATATAATAAGATTTGCGAAGTGTCATGTATTCCTCGCCTACACTTCAAATGAATGTAAATGCGACACATCCTTGCTAGGAAATAGCGTTTGCAGATTTCTACGTATCGAAGCAATAGAGTTCAAATGCTACTTAAAACGAGATATTGCATCTCATATCTATGTTTCCTGATAAGATATAATATTCATTGCGAAGTGTTATGCATTCCTCTTCTACGATTCAAATGAATGTAAATGCGACATTTTCTTGCAAGGAAATAGCGTTTGCAGATGTCAACGTATCGTAGCAATAGAGTTCTAATGCTTCTTAAAACGCGATATCGCATCTCATTTCTATGTTTCATGGTAAGATATAGTATGATTTGCGAAGTGTGATGTATTCCTCGTCTACACTTCAAATGAATGTAAATGCGACACATCCTTGCTAGGAAATAGCGTTTGCAGAAGTCTACGTATCGTAGCGATAGAGTTCATATGATTCTTAAAACGCGATATCGCATCTCAATTCTATGTTTCATGGTAAGATATAACATGATTTGCGAAGTGTTATGTATTCCTTGTCTACACTTCAAATGAATGTGAATGCGATACTTCCTCGCTAGGTAATAGCGTTTGCAGATCTCTACGTATCGTAGCAACAGCTTTCTAATGCTTCTTAAAACGCGATATCGAATCTCAATTCTATGTTTCATGGTGAGATATAATATGATTTGCGAAGTGTCATGTATTCCTCGCCTACACTTCAAATGAATGTAAAAGCGACACTTCCTTGCTAGGAAATAGCGTTTGCAGATGTCTACGTATCGAAGCAATAGAGTTCAAATGCTTCTTAAAACGAGATATTGCATCTCATATCTATGTTTCCTGATAAGATATAATATTCATTGCGAAGTGTTATGCATTCCTCGTCTACGATTCAAATGAATGTAAATGCGACATTTCCTTCCAAGGAAATAGCGCTTGCAGATGTCAACGTCTCGTAGCAATAGAGTTCTAATGCTTCTTAAAACGCGATATCGCATCTCATTTCTATGTTTCATGGTAAGATATAATATGATTTGCGAAGTGTGATGTATTCCTCGTCTACACTTCAAATGAATGTAAATGCGACACTTCCTTGCAAGGAATTAGCGATTGCAGATGTCTACGTCTCGTAGCAATAGAGTTCATATGTTCTTAAAACGCGATATCGCATCTCATTTCTATGTTTTATGGTAAGATATAATATGATTTGCGAAGTGTGATGTATTCCTCGTCTACACTTCAAATGAATGTAAATGCGCACTTCCTTGCAAGGAAATAGCGTTTGCAGATGTCTACGTATCGTAGCAATAGAGTTCTAATGCTTCTTAAAACGCGACATCGCATCTCATTTCTATGTTTCATGATAAGATATAACATGATTTGCGAAGTATTGTGTATTCCTCGTCTACACTTCAAATGAATGTGAATGCGATACTTCCTCGCTAGGAAATAGCGTTTGCAGATGTCTACGTATCGTAGCAATAGCTTTCTAATGCTACTTAAAACGCGATATCGAATCTCATTTCTATGTTTCATGGTGAGATATAATATGATTTGCGAAGTGTCATGTATTCCTCGTCTACACTACAAATGAATGTAAATGCGACACTTCCTTGCTAGGAAATAGCGTTTGCAGATGTCTACTTATCGAAGCAATAGAGTTCAAATGCTTCTTAAAACGAGATATTGCATCTCATATCTATGTTTCCTGATAAGATATAATATTCATTGCGACGTGTTATGCATTCCTCGTCTACAATTCAAATGAATGTAAATGCGACATTTTCTTCCAAGGAAATAGCGTTTGCAGATGTCAACGTATCGTAGCAATAGAGTTCTAATGCTTCTTAAAACGCGATATCGCATCTCATTTCTATGTTTCATGGTAAGATATAGTATGATTTGCGAAGTGTGATGTATTCCTCGTCTACACTTCAAATGAATGTAAATGCGACACATCCTTGCTAGGAAATAGCGTTTGCAGAAGTCTACGTATCGTAGCAATAGAGTTCATATGATTCTTAAAACGCGATATCGCATCTCAATTCTATGTTTCATGGTAAGATATAACATGATTTGCGAAGTGTTATGTATTCCTTGTCTACACTTCAAATGAATGTGAATGCGATACTTCCTCGCTAGGTAATAGCGTTTGCAGATCTCTACGTATCGTAGCAACAGCTTTCTAATGCTTCTTAAAACGCGATATCGAATCTCAATTCTATGTTTCATGGTGAGATATAATATGATTTGCGAAGTGTCATGTATTCCTCGCCTACACTTCAAATGAATGTAAAAGCGACACTTCTTTGCTAGGAAATAGCGTTTGCAGATGTCTACGTATCGAAGCAATAGAGTTCAAATGCTTCTTAAAACGAGATATTGCATCTCATATCTATGTTTCCCGATAAGATATAATATTCATTGCGAAGTGTTATGCATTCCTCGTCTACGATTCAAATGAATGTAAATGCGACACTTCCTCGCTAGGAAATAGCGTCTGCAGATGTCTAGGTATCGTAGCAATAGAGTTCTAATGCTTCTTAAAACGCGATATCGCATCTCATTTCTATGTTTCATGGTAAGATATAATATGATTTGCGAAGTGTGATGTATTCCTCGTCTACACTTCAAATGAATGTAAATGCGACACTTCCTTGCAAGGAAATAGCGATTGCAGATGTTTCCGTCTCGTAGCAATAGAGTTCTAATGCTTCTTAAAACGCGATATCGCATCTCATTTCTATGTTTCATGGTGAGATATAATATGATTTGCGAAGTGTCATGTATTCCTCGCCTATACTTCAAATGAATGTAAATGCGACACTTCCTTGCTAGGAAATAGCGTTTGCAGATGTCTACGTATCGAAGCAATAGAGTTCAAATGCTTCTTAAAACGAGATATTGCATCTCATATCTATGTTTCCCGATAAGATATAATATTCATTGCGAAGTGTTATGCATTCCTCGTCTACGATTCAAATGAATGTAAATGCGACACTTCCTTGCAAGGAAATAGCGTTTGCAGATGTCTACGTTTCGTAGCAATAGACTTCTAATGCTTCTTAAAACGCGATATCGCATCTCATTTCTATGTTTCATGGTGAGATATAATATGATTTGCGAAGTGTCATGTATTCCTCGCCTACACTTCAAATGAATGTAAATGCGACACTTCCTTGCTAGGAAATAGCGTTTGCAGATGTCCACGTATCAAAGCAATAGAGTTCAAATGCTTCTTAAAACGAGATATTGCATCTCATATCTATGTTTCCTGATAAGATATAATATTCATTGCGAAGTGTTATGCATTCCTCGTCTACGATTCAAATGAATGTAAATGCGCACTTCCTTGCAAGGAAATAGCGTTCGCAGATGTCTACGTATCGTAGCAATAGAGTTCTAATGCTTCTTAAAACGCGATATCGCATCTCATTTCTATGTTTCATGGTAAGATATAACATGATTTGCGAAGTATTGTGTATTCCTCGTCTACACTTCAAATGAATGTGAATGCGATACTTCCTCGCTAGGAAATAGCGTTTGCAGATGTCTACGTATCGTAGCAATAGCTTTCTAATGCTACTTAAAACGCGATATCGAATCTCATTTCTATGTTTCATGGTAAGATATAATATGATTTACGAAGTGTCATGTATTCCTCGTCTACACTACAAATGAATGTAAATGCGACACTTCCTTGCAAGGAAATAGCGTTTGCAGATGTCTACGTATCAAAGCAATAGTGTTCAAATGCTTCGTAAAACGCGATATCGCATCTCATCTCTATGTTTCATGGTAAGATATAATATGATTTGCGAAGTGTCATGTATTCCTCGTCTACACTACAAATGAATGTAAATGCGACACTTCCTTGCTAGGAAATAGCGTCTGCAGATATCTAGGTATCGTAGCAATAGAGTTCTAATGCTTCTTAAAACGCGATATCGCATCTCATTTCTATGTTTCATGGTAAGATATAATATGATTTGCGAAGTATCATGTATTCCTTGTCTACACTTCAAATGAATGTAAATGCGACACTTCCTTGCTAGGAAATAGCGTCTGCAGATGTCTAGGTATCGTAGCAATAGAGTTCTAATGCTTCTTAAAACGCGATATCGCATCTCATTTCTATGTTTCATGGTAAGATATAATATGATTTGCGAAGTATGATGTATTCCTCGTCTACACTTCAAATGAATGTAAATGCGACACTTCCTTGCAAGGAAATAGCGATTGCAGATGTCTACGTCTCGTAGCAATAGAGTTCATATGTTCTTAAAACGCGATATCGCATCTCAATTCTATGTTTCATGATAAGATATAACATGATTTGCGAAGTGTTATGTATTCCTTGTCTACACTTCAAATGAATGTGAATGCGACACTTCCTTGCTAGGAAATAGCGTCTGCAGATATCTAGGTATCGTAGCAATAGAGTTCTAATGCTTCTTAAAACGCGATATCGCATCTCATTTCTATGTTTCATAGTAAGATATAATATGATTTGCGAAGTGTTATGTATTCCTCGTCTACACTTCAAATGAATGTAAATGCGACACTTCTTTGCTAGGAAATAGCGTTTGCAAATGTCTACCTATCGTGGCAATAGTGTTCTAATGCTTCTTAAAACGCGATATCGCATCTCATTTCTATGTTTCATGGTTAGATATAATATGATTTGCGAAGTGTCATGTATTCCTCGTCTACACTACAAATGAATGTAAATGCGACACTTCCTTGCTAGGAAATAGCGTCTGCAGATGTCTAGGTATCGTAGCAATAGAGTTCTAATGCTTCTTAAATCGCGATATTGCATCTCATATCTATGTTTCCTGATAAGATATAATATTCATTGCGAAGTGTTATGCATTCCTCGTCTACGATTCAAATGAATGTAAATGCGACATTTCCTTGCAAGGAAATAGCGCTTGCAGATGTCAACGTATCGTAGCAATAGAGTTCTAATGCTTCTTAAAACGCGATATCGCATCTCATTTCTATGTTTCATGGTAAGATATAATATGATTTGCGAAGTGTCATGTATTCCTCGCCTACACTTCAAATGAATGTAAATGCGACACATCCTTGCTAGGAAATAGCGTTTGCAGATGTCTACGTATCGAAGCAATAGAGTTCAAATGCTTCTTAAAACGAGATATTGCATCTCATATCTATGTTTCCTGATAAGATATAATATTCATTGCGAAGTGTTATGCATTCCTCGTCTACGATTCAAATGAATGTAAATGCGATATTTTCTTGCAAGGAAATAGCGTTTGCAGATGTCAACGTATCGTAGCAATAGAGTTCTAATGCTTCTTAAAACGCGATATCGCATCTCATTTCTATGTTTCATGGTAAGATATAGTATGATTTGCGAAGTGTGATGTATTCCTCGTCTACACTTCAAATGAATGTAAATGCGCACTTCCTTGCAAGGAAATAGCGTTTGCAGATGTCTACGTATCGTAGCAATAGAGTTCTAATGCTTCTTAAAACGCGACATTGCATCTCATTTCTATGTTTCATGATAAGATATAACATGATTTGCGAAGTATTGTGTATTCCTCGTCTACACTTCAAATGAATGTAAATGCGAGACTTCTTTGCTAGGAAATAGCGTTTGCAAATATCTACCTATCGTAGCAGTAGTGTTCTAATGCTTCTTAAAACGCGATATCGTATCTCATTTCTATGTTTCATGGTAAGATATAATATGATTTGCGAAGTGTTATGTATTCCTCGTCTACACATCAACTAAATGTAAATGCGCACTTCCTTGCAAGGAAATAGCGTTTGCAGATGTCAACGTATCGTAGCAATAGATTTCTAATGCCTCTTAGAACGAGATATCGCACCTCATTTCTATGTTTCATGGTAAGATATAATATTCATTGCGAAGTGTTATGCTTTCCTCGTCTACGATTCAAATGAATGTAAATGCGACACTTCCATGCAAGGAAATAGCGTTTGCAGATGTCTACGTATCGTAGCAATAGAGTTCTTATGATTCTTAAAACGCTATATTGCATCTCATTTCTACGTTTCATGGTAAGATATAATATGATTTGCGAAGTGTCATGTATTCGTCGTCTACAATTCAAATGAATGTGAATGCGACACTTCCTCGCTAGGAAATAGCGTTTGCAGATGTCTACGTATCGTAGCAATAGAGTTCTAATGCTTCTTAAAACGCGATATCGCATCTCAATTCTATGTTTCATGATAAGATATAACATGATTTGCGAAGTGTTATGTATTCCTTGTCTACACTTCAAATGAATGTGAATGCGACACTTCCTTGCTAGGAAATAGCGTCTGCAGATATCTAGGTATCGTAGCAATAGAGTTCTAATGCTTCTTAAAACGCGATATCGCATCTCATTTCTATGTTTCAAGGTAAGATGTAATATTATTTGCAAAGTGTTATGTATTCCTCGCCTATACTTCAAATGAATGTAAATGCGAGACTTCTTTGCAAGGAAATAGCGTTTGCAAATGTCTACCTATCGTAGCAATAGTGTTCAAATGCTTCCTAAAACGAGATATTGCATCTAATATCTATGTTTCATGATAAGATATAATATTCATTGCGAAGTGTTATGCATTCCTCGTCAACGATTCAAATGGATGTAAATGCGACACTTCCTTGCTAGGAAATAGCGTCTGCAGATATCTAGGTATCGTAGCAATAGAGTTCTAATGCTTCTTAAAACGCGATATCGCATCTCATTTCTATGTTTCAAGGTAAGATGTAATATTATTTGCAAAGTGTTATGTATTCCTCGCCTATACTTCAAATGAATGTAAATGCGAGACTTCTTTGCAAGGAAATAGCGTTTGCAAATGTCTACCTATCGTAGCAATAGTGTTCTAATGCTTCTTAAAACGCGATATCGTATCTCATTTCTATGTTTCATGGTAAGATATAATATGATTTGCGAAGTGTTATGTATTCCTCGTCTACACATCAACTAAATGTAAATGCGCACTTCCTTGCAAGGAAATAGCGTTTGCAGATGTCAACGTATCGTAGCAATAGATTTCTAATGCCTCTTAGAACGAGATATCGCACCTCATTTCTATGTTTCATGGTAAGATATAATATTCATTGCGAAGTGTTATGCTTTCCTCGTCTACGATTCAAATGAATGTAAATGCGACACTTCCATGCAAGGAAATAGCGTTTGCAGATGTCTACGTATCGTAGCAATAGAGTTCTTATGATTCTTAAAACGCTATATTGCATCTCATTTCTGCGTTTCATGGTAAGATATAATATGATTTGCGAAGTGTCATGTATTCGTCGTCTACAATTCAAATGAATGTGAATGCGACACTTCCTCGCTAGGAAATAGCGTTTGCAGATGTCTACGTATCGTAGCAATAGAGTTCTAATGCTTCTTAAAACGCGATATCGCATCTCATTTCCATCTTTCATGGTAAGATATAATATGATTTGCGAAGTATCATGTATTCCTCGTCTACACTTCAAATGAATGTAAATGCGACACTTCCTTGCTAGGAATTAAGCGTCTGCAGATTACTAGGTATCGTAGCAATAGAGTTCTAATGCTTCTTAAAACGCGATATCGCATCTCACTTCCATGTTTCATGGTAAGATATAATATGATTAGCGAAGTGTTATGTATTCCTCGTCTACACTTCAAATGAAAGTAAATGCGACACTTCCTTGCAAGGAAATAGCGATTGCATATGTCTACGTATCGTAGCAATAGGGTTCATATGATTCTTAAAACGCGATATCGCATCTCATTTCTATGTTTCATGGTAAGATATAACATGATTTGCGAAGTATCATGTATTCCTCGTCTACACTTCAAATGAATGTGAATGCGATACTTCCTCACTAGGAAATAGCGTTTGCAGATGTCTACGTATCGTAGCAATAGCTTTTTAATGCTTCTTAAAACGCGATATCGAATCTCATTTCTATGTTTCATGGTAAGATATAATATGATTTGCGAAGTGTTATGTATTCCTCGTCTACACTTCAAATGAATGTAAATGCGACACTTCCTTGCAAGGAAATAGCGTTTGCAGATGTCTACGTCTCGTAGCAATAGAGTTCATATGATTCTTAAGACGCGATATCGCATCTCATTTCTATGTTTCATGGTAAGATATAACATGATTTGCGAAGTGTTATGTATTCCTTGTCTACGATTCAAATGAATGTAAATGCGACACTTGCTTGCAAGGAAATAGCGTTTGCAGATGTCTACGTATCAGAGCAATAGAGTTCCTATGATTCTTAAAACGCGATATCGCATCTCATTTCTATGTTTCATGGTAAGATATAATATGATTTGCGAAGTGTTATGTATACCTCGTCTACACTTCAAATGAATGTAAATGCGACACTTCTTTGCTAGGAAATAGCGTTTGCAGATGTCTACGTATCGTAGCAATAGAGTTCCTATGATTCTTAAAACGCGATATCGTATCTCATTTCTATGTTTCATGGTAAGATATAATATGATTTGCGAAGTGTTATGTATTCCTCGTCTACACTTCAAATGAATGTAAATGCGACACTTCCTTGCAAGGAAATAGCGTTTGCAAATGTCTACCTATCGTAGCAGTAGTGTTCTAATGCTTCTTAGAACGCGATGTCGCATCTCATTTCTATGTTTCATGGTAAGATATAATATGATTTGCGAAGTGTTATGTATTCCTCGTCTACACTTCAAATGAATGTAAATGCGACACTTCCTTGCAAGGAAATAGCGTTTGCAGATGTCTACGTATCGAAGCAATAGAGTTCAGATGCTTCTTAAAACGAGATATTGCATCTCATATCTATGTTTCCTTATAAGATATAATATTCATTAGCTTCTTTGCTAGGAAATAGCGTTTGCAGATGTCTACGTATCGTAGCAATAGAGTTCGTATGATTCTTAAAACGCGATATCGCATCTCATTTCTATGTGTCATGGTAAGATATAACATGATTTGCGAAGTGTTATGTATTCCTCGTCTACACTTCAAATGAATGTAAATGCGATACTTCCTCGCTAGGAAATAGCGTTTGCAGATGTCTACGTATCGTAGCAATAGCTTTCTAATGCTCCTTAAAACGCGATATCGCATCTCATTTCTATGTTTCATGGTAAGATATAATATTCATTGCGAAGTGTTATGCATTCCTCGTCTACGAATCAAATGAATGTAAATGCGACACTTCCTTGCAAGGAAATAGCGTTTGCAGATGTCTACGTATCGTAGCGATAGAGTTTTTATGACTCTTAAAAGGCGATATCGCATCTCATTTCGATGTTTCATGGTAAGGTATAATGTGATATGCGAAGTGTTATGTGTTCCTCGTCTACACTTCAAATGATTGTAAATGTGACATTTCCTTGCAACGAAATAGCGTTTGCAGAAGTCTACGTATCGTAGCAATTGTCACGTCCGGGACCGGGAGAATTTCCGGAGTCGACCGTACGAAACGAAATATAAAACACAGGGCCGATCACTCGATTGTGATGGGTACCGTGGTTTCCTTTTATGGGACGCGAGCGGTAATTTTACCCTTTTCGATGCGGTAAAGTGAAATTTACTTACCTTTCGTCGATTAACACCTTAATATCCCCTTTCCAGGTACCGCTGTCGTCGAGGGTCACCGGCTGGGACAGTGGACGCGTAAGATGGGCGTTGAGGGAGCGTCAATGGAGTGAGGGTCCAGCGACGTTGACCGGACTCGGATGCTGGCGTCGGAGATGTCGGTGGTGCTGCAGGAGGCTGGATGCGGACAGCAGTAACAGCAATCACGGAATGGTAGGCTGGGCACGCCTGGGATCCGTTATATTCCCGCACAAGTTGTCGCAAGAAATTCTTTCTACCGGCGCGGCGCGTCTTCTTGGTAGCGGTGCGACACATACGAGATCTTCTTCTCCTAACTAGATTCGAGTCGGATAAGCGGCGGTCCGCTCTATCGTCGTCGGTCCAGGAGGGCGAAGAATGATCGTCCACTCGGGAGATCTTCCACTTGTATTCGGCACAGATAAGCGGCGGTCCGCTCTATCTAATGCAGAGGTTCAAGTATCTGTATCTCCGCAAAGTAGCGCTGTGTATGGTTGTACGCGAGAACCGGAGGGTGTCGCGTAGATATAAAATGAATAAGGAATCGAATGTAGAAATAAAATAAAGATATATTCTTGATTAATCCTAGCTATACACTTACTTCCCTATCTAGATTTAGAGTAACTTAATGAACTAGAAATAGAACTTAGATTTAGAAATAGAATAGGAACTTGAATACGATTTGAACTAGAAGTCGAGGTTTGAGAGAGATCCGAAGTCGGGCGATGCCCGGGATGAAGTCGGAAGAGAACCGGAGCCGGGCGATGCCCGGGACGAAGTGACGATCCACTCGCGTGCACGAGACCTCCTCGGTTCTCGTGGCGCGCGAGTCGCTGAGCCCTTCGAGTGGGGCGGACGGTAGGAGTAGGGCGGACGGCCCTTGCGGTGGGGCGCGGCTCGCGTTACGCGTGAGCCGCGCGCGTCGAATGCGCGCGCGAGCGCATCGTTTCTTAGAGAATATTGATTATAAATATATCTTAAAATTATGTGTGAGTGTTGTTCGTGTTACATCGAATAGTGTCGTGTGTACTTAGATCTAGAATTAATATGTATAGTTATATATATTAGAAAAAATGAAGTATGGCTGAGTTACGGTAGGCGATTCGGTGAGTCGTTGTTGCGAAGGTGGATCGTGGGTGTTGTGATTTGCGCGGTAGCGCAAATGGTTGGTCCATCTCCGGGGCGTGATTTGCGGGTCGGCTGCCTTGGCTCGGCGAAAGGGGTGTTTACCCGTGCGCTTGGTCGTGGACGGCTGCAGGTAATTCGTCCCTGCTCTCTGTGGGAGGCGTCGGGGGGTGGACGGCGATACGCCGGACGTCACACCTCCCCCCCTCGAAAAGGAATCTTGGCGGGGCCAAGATCTCCTGACTGGCTGATACCTGTCGGGGCGGGCCTCGAAGTTTGCTGCGCTGCCGGTTGGCTGCCGTGGTACCGCTGAGTCCCTGCGTTTATTGGTGTACCGGGCTCGTTCTGCCTCTATGGAGTGGCCTCTTTTGTTATGGATTGCACCTTCGTCTCTCATTGGATCGGAACTAGCACTGTCACTGTCTTTGTCAGTTGTACTGATACGATTAGCACTAATTCTCGCACCTGTCTCGCTCTCACTCGTTTCATTTTCAGTCTTTTTCTTTTCGAATTCATTCATGCGTTTACACAGTTTCAATTTGTTCGCGTGGACAATTTTTGTTTTCCCTTTGATTGACAATTTGACATTATTATTGCTTAGAACTTCGAGAATCCGATATGGGCCCACGTATTGTGATTGGAACTTGTGTTTGAGTGGTTCTCTTAATAGGAACACCCATTGTCCGGTCTCGAATTTCTGTACATTTTGTTTTTTATCATAATAATGCTTCGCTCGCTGTTTTGCACGGTCCAGATTTTCTTTCGCTATTTTCTGAGAGTTAGAAATTTTCTGATTGAGTTCGATTAAATAATCCGAGTATGTCTCGTTTTCCGACAGATCTTGGAACGGTGTTTCCGAAGGTGTTCTGGCGATACGCCCGAAAACTAACTCGTGGGGTGTGTACAAAGTGCCTTCGTGAACGCTGGTGTTATATGAAAACATGGCGTATGGGAGCCATCTTTCCCAATCGCCACTGGTGCTGATGAAATGTTTAAGATATTCAGCGAGCACGTGGTGGGATCTTTCCACCGAACCGTTTGTCTGAGGGTGGAATGCAGTTGATTTATATTGTTTAATTCGAAATTTGATTGCTATTGCTTTTATAAGGCTGTTTATGAAGTTTGTGCCTTGGTCGGTTAAAATCCCTTTTGGGCATCCGAACTTGCATATAAATTGGGTAATCAAGGCATCTGCAATATCGACCGCAGATGTCTGTTTGAGTGGAATTGCGACGGAGTATTTTGTTAATAGATCTTGTATTGTTAGGATATTTGTAAAACCTTCGGGAGTGGTTGGAAGCGGACCCATGACGTCCATCGATATTTTATCGAAGGCGCATCCTGGAGTATCCGTTAAGGTTAAAGGTTGTTTGGTTTTGACTCGGACTAGTTTTTCGGATTGGCAGCTCTTGCATTTACTTATATACTCTTGAATTTGGGCCTTCATGTTTGGCCAATAATAACGTTCTCTGACGCGCGAGTATGTTTTGTTTACGCCTTTATGTCCGCCAACCGGTGTATCGTGATTTGTTTTTATGATACTCTCTCTATGTTGTTCGGGTGGAATGAGTATCAAGCCTTGGCAAACGGTAATTTGAAGTGGGGTTTCGTAAAATAAATCTTGTAATATTTTCTGAATTCGCGACCATGAAATTGAATCTAAGTACGTTTGAGCTATGCTTATTGAAGTTAGTTGTAATTCTGAAACGACATCGAAGAGAGAACGTAGAGCTTCTACTACTAAATCGAAATCGATTGCGCGTTTTTCGTGTTCTACGACTGGCAATTGGATTTGGTAAAAATTATCGACTTGGACTACTTTGGCTTTTGTGAGGTTGATTCCCGTTTTATGTGAAAAGAATTTTCCCGCTTCATCAATTTGTTTAGCTCCTGCGTCGTAAGGCTGTCCGGACTTGGTAATGAAGAGAACAACGTTATCACGTCTCATGGCGATATTGTCGCGTGTGAATTTAAACAATGGTTCGTATCTCGTGTGTTCCGTCGGTAAGTTATCCGAGGTGGGTTGATCCGTAGCGGGTGAAGGTGGAGGAGGCGGAGGAGGCAGAGACATTGTGGATTCTTGTTGTTTTCGAGATTTTGGAGGAATATCAAATATGTCTTCGTCGGAAGAGGATGGTTGAATCAAGGGACAGACTTTCGCTGGATTTCGCGATAATGCATCTGCGTTTAAATTCGTTTTACCCGATTTGTATACAATTTCATAATCGTACTCCGCGAGTTTTAATCTCCACCTGACGAGACGGCTGGATGGGTCCTTAACAGAGTTCATCCACACCAGTGGACGATGGTCTGTTACCAGCTTGAATTGATTGCCATAGACGTATGGCCTGAATTGATGAACTGCGTAAATGATAGCGAGACACTCCTTTTCTATCGTCGAATAATTTCTCTCGGCTGAATTTAAGAGTCTAGACGTATACGCTATCGGTAAATCGCGACCTATTTGCCCTTGGCTCAGTACGGCGCCTATCGCATCCGTTGATGCATCTGTGGTGATAACAAATGGGAGTTTGAAATTAGGATATTGAAGAATTGGCGCCTCGCATAGCGCATCTCGGAGTTTTACAAAAGCGTTTTGCTGTTCGTTACGCCAGACGAACGGTGCGTCTTTCTTCAATAGATTAGTTAGTGGTTTCGCCGTGTTTGAAAAATTTGGGATGAAGCGTCTATAGTATCCCGCTAAGCCTAGAAATTGTTTGATCTGTTTTTGGTTATTCGGACGTGGAAAATTCTGGACTGCGCTTATTTTACCCGGATCGGGTTTCACACCATTCTCGCTTATGATGTGTCCCAAGTAGCTTACTTCTCGCCGGAGGAACTCGCACTTATCGGGCTGCAGGGATAGGTTAGCCTCTCTGAGTTTATTTACGAGTTTCGAGTACTTCGCAGCGTGCTCTTGGAGAGAGCTGGCATACACAACAATATCGTCGAGATATACGAACAATTCGTTTCCCTGTAGGCCTGAGAGCGCGCTGTCCATAAGACGTTGAAAGGTTGCCGGTGCGTTTTTCAAACCGAATGGCATTCGAGTGAATTCGTAATGACCGTTGGGTGTTGAAAATGCTGTTTTGTGCGCGTCAGTGGGTTCCATGGGAATCTGGTGGAAGCCACTGGCCAGATCGAACGTGCTAAAATATTTTGCACTCCCGAGTTGATCTAATATCTCGGTTATGCATGGCAATGGGTACGCGTCCGCGATCGACTTTTCATTCAGTGCGCGGTAATCTATAACTACCCTCCATCTCTTTTTTCCCTGGGAATCCGCCTTTTTGGGGACGACCCAAAGAGGAGAATTATAAGGGGATTTAGAATCTTTAATAATGCCGTTATGTAGAAGAGACTCTATTTGCTTTCGAATTTCCTCCTTGTGAGCGGGTGGGAATCGGTATTGCTTAACATTAATCGGTTTTTCGTCAACCGTAGGAATTTTGTGCGACGCTGCCGTGGTATGGCCTAACCTATCTCCCTCGATATAAAACAAATCTTGACTCTTATCTATTAATTCTATTACATGGTTTCTCTCTTCTATATTTAAGTGTTCGAGTCGAAGTGATTCTATTATTTTGTGGAGTCGAGATTTCGTCGAGTTGTCTTTCACGGCAGATTTCGTCACTTGTGCGTACGTTCGTTTGTTTTCCGCTGAAGGAGGGAATCCGTGCTCAAGACGTGGCGTTGAAATGGAATTGGAAAGATTCGAATTACCCTTCTGGGTCTTGCCGGACCGTTCGGCAGAAATAGAATTAGAATTTGAACGAATATTTGTCGTTCGTGAGAACGTTGGAAACAGCGTGTTATTCTTCTCCGTTGGGTTATCCGATATTTCCAACGGTTCGAGTTCGATCGGAGATAAAGCGAATTCGACTGTCTGGTCGGTGGAGTTTGTAATTCTCGCGATCGCCTTATCTCCGTTTACTTTGACTAATGCGTCACCGAAATAAACACCCGGCGCGATGTCGATTCGGGGAATTATTCCCTCGGAAATATGAGTATTTATTATACGAACTTTAATACCGACATTTGCGCGTGGTGGAATGGAGAATTTGTCTTTTTTGAAAAAATTTTTCGCGGTTTTCCGCGGCTCTTTTTGCGATTTCGTAGTAGGTTTAGGATTCGGAACTGGTACTGGTGGCTTTTCGACTGTCGGTTTCGGTATTTCGCGATTTCTCGGAATGATTTGTCCTGAATTAGGATTTTGTATTATTTCCGTGGAAATTATATCGCGACAAAACGGTATAGTCGTTCCGTGCCACCTGACTTGTTTCTTAATGAAGGAAATTTCTGCGTCGGCGCAGAAACCTGACCCTAGGATACCGTCTGGTTTTAGTGGAAAATCGTTGTTAACAACGTTAAACGGTACTACGCGGCCGAATAAGACGATATTTACGGAACCTATCGTATTGGTTTGCCCGTTGGTTACACCGGTAATAACTAATATTTCGGACCGGTCTACACGTGCGGAAGGAGCTAGTGCCGATTTTTTTATAATGTTAATTTCCGCGCCCGTGTCTATCATAAATTCCGTGTCTTTTAATAAGGCGGCTGAACGTAGAATTACGCTGGGAGTATTAGTTTTCCCAGTCAGTTTTATTGAGGCGCTGGGTTGTCTATTATAGATTGTGGGTCGTTTATCGCGAGAGTCTTTATATTCCGGGCGGCCTCGCGACCTGTCTCGCGGCGCGGCTGGAGGCCGTATTCGTTTCCCGATTGCCGAAGATTATTGTTGAATTGCCTTTTGCGGCACTCTTCGATGGTATGGCCCGGATTTTTGCAGTATCTGCAGTATCTGTCCTGTGACGTTAAAGGACGCGGATTTTCGTAGGATGTTCTATACGTGGGGACTTCGCGTGGAATAATCGGACGAGGCGCGTTCGAGATTTGTCGCGGCATGGATCTGGAACGACAGTCTCTAGCGTAGTGACCAATATTGTTGCAAACCGAACAAATTACTTCGTTGCGAATAATTTTTGGCTCAGCGCGGGGTCGAGACGATGTTAAACGTTCACAATCTAGAATATGACGCTTATAGAGTTCTCGAGCGCGCGCGAACGCGTCTTGCGGAGACTGTACCTGCGACAACGGAATTTGCAATCTAATTTCGGGGATCAATCCGTCTATAAAACAACGAAGCGTCAGCTCATCCACGTTGGAGGCTGATTGCGAAACGTATGGGGAAAGTCTCTCGCAATCAATTATCGCTGACCGAAGGTCTTTAACTCTACTAACGTAATCAAGGATATGTTCTCCGGGCTTCATAAAGATGTTCGTTAGTTCACCTCTATAGTGATCGGCGGATCGAATAGCTCCGAATGAATTCCTAAGTATGTCTGTCAGCTCAAGAATGGAATTGCATGGCTCATCCTCTACGGCTAAATATGCGCGACCTTTCAATTTACTTTTTACGAGACGCGTAAATGTGCGCTCGCATCCGTTCGGGATCAAGTCGTACGCGCGCTTACATGCACGCGTAAATTGCAACACGGGTATATTTTGGCCATCGTACTGCGGAACGGATTCTAGTGCCTGTTTTAAAGATAGCTCGTCGTGGGAATTCGGATTATCCGTGTACGCGCTTCGCGGTGGCGTTGAATTAAGACCGGGAAATTCGAGAGATGCTGTATCGGTCCTAGTAAGATTTTGAGAACGTCGGAGCGCTTCCAGTTCGCGACGCATCTGATCTAACTGTTGAAGCAACGCGATAGTGTTATCAGCGGCCCGATTACTTTCTGCTGTATCGGTAGTTCGCGGAAGAGGCTCGGCAAGTGCGTCTTGGAAGTCTATTGTTCGAGCTGCGTGGTGCTCTTTGTCGGTTTCACTAGTCGCGGCGGTGCCTCGAGGCGGCTGGTGACGGGTCTTTACCGGCGTTCGCGTCGCCATAGTTGGTCGCGTTCCCGATCGAGCGGAATTTCTGACGGAAATCGCGAGGCTTATCCCACCGCTGTCACCAAATTCGTGTCACGTCCGGGACCGGGAGAATTTCCGGAGTCGACCGTACGAAACGAAATATAAAACACAGGGCCGATCACTCGATTGTGATGGGTACCGTGGTTTCCTTTTATGGGACGCGAGCGGTAATTTTACCCTTTTCGATGCGGTAAAGTGAAATTTACTTACCTTTCGTCGATTAACACCTTAATATCCCCTTTCCAGGTACCGCTGTCGTCGAGGGTCACCGGCTGGGACAGTGGACGCGTAAGATGGGCGTTGAGGGAGCGTCAATGGAGTGAGGGTCCAGCGACGTTGACCGGACTCGGATGCTGGCGTCGGAGATGTCGGTGGTGCTGCAGGAGGCTGGATGCGGACAGCAGTAACAGCAATCACGGAATGGTAGGCTGGGCACGCCTGGGATCCGTTATATTCCCGCACAAGTTGTCGCAAGAAATTCTTTCTACCGGCGCGGCGCGTCTTCTTGGTAGCGGTGCGACACATACGAGATCTTCTTCTCCTAACTAGATTCGAGTCGGATAAGCGGCGGTCCGCTCTATCGTCGTCGGTCCAGGAGGGCGAAGAATGATCGTCCACTCGGGAGATCTTCCACTTGTATTCGGCACAGATAAGCGGCGGTCCGCTCTATCTAATGCAGAGGTTCAAGTATCTGTATCTCCGCAAAGTAGCGCTGTGTATGGTTGTACGCGAGAACCGGAGGGTGTCGCGTAGATATAAAATGAATAAGGAATCGAATGTAGAAATAAAATAAAGATATATTCTTGATTAATCCTAGCTATACACTTACTTCCCTATCTAGATTTAGAGTAACTTAATGAACTAGAAATAGAACTTAGATTTAGAAATAGAATAGGAACTTGAATACGATTTGAACTAGAAGTCGAGGTTTGAGAGAGATCCGAAGTCGGGCGATGCCCGGGATGAAGTCGGAAGAGAACCGGAGCCGGGCGATGCCCGGGACGAAGTGACGATCCACTCGCGTGCACGAGACCTCCTCGGTTCTCGTGGCGCGCGAGTCGCTGAGCCCTTCGAGTGGGGCGGACGGTAGGAGTAGGGCGGACGGCCCTTGCGGTGGGGCGCGGCTCGCGTTACGCGTGAGCCGCGCGCGTCGAATGCGCGCGCGAGCGCATCGTTTCTTAGAGAATATTGATTATAAATATATCTTAAAATTATGTGTGAGTGTTGTTCGTGTTACATCGAATAGTGTCGTGTGTACTTAGATCTAGAATTAATATGTATAGTTATATATATTAGAAAAAATGAAGTATGGCTGAGTTACGGTAGGCGATTCGGTGAGTCGTTGTTGCGAAGGTGGATCGTGGGTGTTGTGATTTGCGCGGTAGCGCAAATGGTTGGTCCATCTCCGGGGCGTGATTTGCGGGTCGGCTGCCTTGGCTCGGCGAAAGGGGTGTTTACCCGTGCGCTTGGTCGTGGACGGCTGCAGGTAATTCGTCCCTGCTCTCTGTGGGAGGCGTCGGGGGGTGGACGGCGATACGCCGGACGTCACACAATAGAGTTCTTATGATTCTTAAAACGCGATATCGCATCTCATTTCTATGTTTCATGGTAAGACATAATATGATTTGCGAAGTGTCATGTATTCCTCGTCTACACTTCAAATGAATGTAAATGCGACACTTCCTTGCTAGGAAATAGCGTCTGCAGATGTCTAGGTATCGTAGGAACAGAGTTCTAACGCTTCTTAAAACGCGATATCGCATCTCATTTCTATGTTTCATGTTAAGATATAATATGATTTGCGAAGTGTTATGTATTCCACGCCTACACTTCAAATGAATGTAAATGCGACACTTCTTTGCTAGGAAATAGCGTTTGCAAATGTCTACGTACCGTAGCAATAGAGTTCAAATGCTTCTTAAAACGCGATATCGCATCTCATTTCTATGTTTCATGGTAAGATATAATATGATTTGCGAAGTATCATGTATTCCTCGTCCACACTTCAAATGAATGTAAATGCGACACTTCCTTGCAAGGAAATAGCATTTGCAGATGTCTACGTATCGTAGCAATAGAGTTCTTATGATTCTTAAAACGCGATATCGCATCTCATTCCTATGTTTCATGGTATGACATAATATGATTTGCGAAGTGTCATGTATTCCTCGTCTACACTTCAAATGAATGTAAATGCGATACTTCCTCGCTAGGAAATAGCGTTTGCAGATGTCTACGTATCGTAGCAATAGCTTTCTAATGCTTCTTAAAACGCGATATCGCATCTCATTTCTATGTTTCATGGTAAGATATAATATTCATTGCGAAGTGTTATGCATTCCTCGTCTACGATTCAAATGAATGTAAATGCGACACTTCTTTGCTAGGAAATAGCGTTTGCAAATGTCTACGTATCGTAGCACTAGTGTTCTAAAGTTTCTTAAAACGCGATATCGCATCTCATTTCTATGTTTCATGGTAAGATATGATATGATTTGCGAAGTATCATGTATTTCTCGTCTACACTTCAAATGAATGTAAATGCGATACTTCCTTGCAAGGAAATAGCGTTTGCAGATGTCTACGTATCGAAGCAATACAGTTCAAATGCTTCTTAGAACGAAATATTGCATCTCATATCTATGTTTCATGATAAGATATAATATTCATTGCGAAGTGTTATGAATTCCTCGTCTACACTTCAAATGAATGTAAATGCGACACTTCCTTGCTAGGAAATAGCGATTGCAGATGTCTACGTATCGTAGCAATAGAGTTCATATGACTCTTAAAACGCGATATCGCATATCATTTCTATGTTTCATGGTAAGATATAATATGATTTGCGAAGTATCATGTATTCCTCGTCTACACTTCAAATGAATGTAAATGCGATACTTCCTCGCTAGGAAATAGCGTCTGCAGATGTCTGCGTATCGTAGCAATAGCTTTCTAATGCTTCTTAAAACGCGATATCGCATCTCATTTCTATGTTTCATGGTAAGATATAATATTCATTGCGAAGTGTTATGCATTCCTCGTCTACGATTCAAATGAATGTAAATGCGACACTTCCTCGCTAGGAAATAGCGTTTGCAAATGTTTACCTATCGTAGCAATAGTGTTCTAATGCTTCTTAAAACGCGATATCGCATCTCATATCTATGTTTCATGATAAGATATAATATTCATTGCGAAGTGTTATGCATTCCTCGCCTACGATTCAAATGAATGTAAATGCGACACTTCCTTGCTAGGAAATAGCGATTGCAGAAGTCTACGTATCGTAGCAATAGAGTTCTAATGCTTCTTAAAACGCGATATCGCATCTCATTTCTATGTTTCATGGTAAGATATAATATGATTTGCGAAGTGTTATGTATTCCTCGTCTACACTTCAAATGAATGTAAATGCGACACTTCCTTGCTAGGAAATAGCGTTTGCAGATGTCTACGTATCGAAGCAATAGAGTTCAAATGCTTCTTAAAACGAGATATTGCATCTCATATTTATGTTTCCTGATAAGATATAATATTCATTGCGATGTGTTATGCATTCCTCGTCTACGATTCAAATGAATGTAAATGCGACACTTCCTTGCGAGGAAATAGCGTTTGCAGATGTCTAGGTATCGTAGCAATAGAGTTCTTATGATTCTTAAAACGCGATATCGCATCTCATTTCTATGTTTCATGGTAAGATATAACATGATTTGCGAAGTGTTATGTATTCCTCGTCTACACTTCAAATGAATGTGAATGCGATACTGCCTCGCTAGGAAATAGCGTTTGCAGATGTATACGTATCGTAGCAATAGCTTTCTAATGCTTCTTAAAACGCGATATCGCATCTCATTTCAATGTTTCATGATAACATGTAATATTCATTGCGAAGTGTTATGTATTCCTCGCCTACACTTCAAATGAATGTAAATGCGACACTTCCTTGCAAGGAAATAGCGTTTGCAGATGTCTAGGTATCGTAGCAATAGAGTTCTTATGATTCTTAGAACGCGATATCGCATCTCATTTCTATGTTTCATGGTAAGATATAACATGATTTGCGAAGTGTTATGTATTCCTCGTCTACACTTCAAATGAATGTGAATGCGATACTGCCTCGCTAGGAAATAGCGTTTGCAGATGTATACGTATCGTAGCAATAGCTTTCTAATGCTTCTTAAAACGCGATATCGCATCTCATTTCAATGTTTCATGATAACATGTAATATTCATTGCGAAGTGTTATGTATTCCTCGCCTACACTTCAAATGAATGTAAATGCGACACTTCCTTGCAAGGAAATAGCATTTGCAGATGTCTACGTATCGAAGCAATAGAGTTCAAATGCTTCTTAAAACGCGATATCGCATCTCACTTCTATGTTTCATGGTAAGATATAACATGATTTGCGAAGTGTTATGTATTCCTCGTCTACACTTCAAATGAATGTAAATGCGATACTTCCTCGCTAGGAGATAGCGTTTGCAGATGTCTACGTATCGTAGCAATAGAGTTCTAACGCTTCTTAAAACGCGATATCGCATCTCATTTCTATGTTTCATGGTAAGATATAATATGATTTGCGAAGTGTTATGTATTCCTCGCCTACACTTCAAATGAATGTAAATGCGACACTTCCTTGCTAGGAAATAGCGTTTGCAGATGTCTACGTATCGAAGCAATAGAGTTCAAATGCTTCTTAAAACGAGATATTGCATCTCATATCTATATTTCCTGATAAGATATAATATTCATTGCGAAGTGTTATGCATTCCTCGTCTACGATTCAAATGAATGTAAATGCGACACTTCCTTGCAAGGAAATAGCGTTTGCAGAAGTCTACGTATCGTAGCAATAGAGTTCTTATGTTTCTTAAAATGCGATATTGCACCTCATTTCTATGTTTCATGGTAAGATATAACATGATTTGCGAAGTGTTATGTATTCCTCGTCTACACTTCAAATGAATGTAAATGCGACACTTCCTTGCTAGGAAATAGCGTTTGCAAATGTCTACATATCGTAGCAACAGTGTTCCAATGCTTCTTAAAACGCGATATCGCATCTCATTTCTATGTTTCATGGTAAGATATAATATGATTTGCGAAGTATCATGTATTCCTCGTCTACACTTCAAATGAACGTAAATGCGACACTTCCTTGCTAGGAAATAGCGATTGCAGATGTCTACGTATCGCAGCAATAGAGTTCATATGATTCTTAAAACGCGATATCGCATCTCATTTCTATGTTTCATGGTAAGATATAACATGATTTGCGAAGTGTTATGTATTCCTCGTCTACCCTTCAAATGAATGTAAATGCGATACTTCCTCGCTAGAAAGTAGCGTTTGCAGATGTCTACGTATCGTAGCAATAGCTTTCTAATGCTTCTTAAAACGCGATATCGCATCTCATTTCTATATTTCCTGATAAGATATAATATTCATTGCGAAGTGTTATGCATTCCTCGTCTACGATTCAAATGAATGTAAATGCGACACTTCCTTGCAAGGAAATAGCGTTTGCAGAAGTCTACGTATCGTAGCAATAGAGTTCTTATGTTTCTTAAAATGCGATATTGCACCTCATTTCTATGTTTCATGGTAAGATATAACATGATTTGCGAAGTGTTATGCATTCCTCGTCTACGAATCAAATGAATGTAAATGCGACACTTCCTCGCTAGGAAATAGCGTTTGCAAATGTCTACCTATCGTAGCAATACTGTTCTAATTCTTCTTAAAACGCGATATCGCATCTCATTTCTATGTTTCATGGTAAGATATAATATGATTTGCGAAGTATCATGTATTCCTCGTCTACACTTCAAATGAATGTGAATGCGACACTTCCTCGCTAGGAAACAGCGTTTGCAGATGTCTACGTATCGTAGCAATAGAGTTCTAACGCTTCTTAAAACGCGATATCGCATCTCATTTCTATGTTTCATGGTAAGATATAATATGATTTGCGAAGTGTTATGTATTCCTCGTCTACACTTCAAATGAATGTAAATGCGACACTTCCTTGCTAGGAAATAGCGTTTGCAGATGTCTACGTATCGTAGCGATAGAGTTTTTATGACTCTTAAAAGGCGATATCGCATCTCATTTCGATGTTTCATGGTAAGGTATAATGTGATATGCGAAGTGTTATGTGTTCCTCGTCTACACTTCAAATGATTGTAAATGTGACATTTCCTTGCAACGAAATAGCGTTTGCAGAAGTCTACGTATCGTAGCAATAGAGTTCTTATGATTCTTAAAACGCGATATCGCATCTCATTTCTATGTTTCATGGTAAGACATAATATGATTTGCGAAGTGTCATGTATTCCTCGTCTACACTTCAAATGAATGTAAATGCGACACTTCCTTGCTAGGAAATAGCGTCTGCAGATGTCTAGGTATCGTAGGAACAGAGTTCTAACGCTTCTTAAAACGCGATATCGCATCTCATTTCTATGTTTCATGTTAAGATATAATATGATTTGCGAAGTGTTATGTATTCCACGCCTACACTTCAAATGAATGTAAATGCGACACTTCTTTGCTAGGAAATAGCGTTTGCAAATGTCTACGTACCGTAGCAATAGAGTTCAAATGCTTCTTAAAACGCGATATCGCATCTCATTTCTATGTTTCATGGTAAGATATAATATGATTTGCGAAGTATCATGTATTCCTCGTCTACACTTCAAATGAATGTAAATGCGATACTTCCTTGCAAGGAAATAGCGTTTGCAGATGTCTACGTATCGAAGCAATACAGTTCAAATGCTTCTTAGAACGAAATATTGCATCTCATATCTATGTTTCATGATAAGATATAATATTCATTGCGAAGTGTTATGCATTCCTCGTCTACACTTCAAATGAATGTAAATGCGACACTTCCTTGCTAGGAAATAGCGATTGCAGATGTCTACGTATCGTAGCAATAGAGTTCATATGACTCTTAAAACGCGATATCGCATATCATTTCTATGTTTCATGGTAAGATATAATATGATTTGCGAAGTATCATGTATTCCTCGTCTACACTTCAAATGAATGTAAATGCGATACTTCCTCGCTAGGAAATAGCGTCTGCAGATGTCTGCGTATCGTAGCAATAGCTTTCTAATGCTTCTTAAAACGCGATATCGCATCTCATTTCTATGTTTCATGGTAAGATATAATATTCATTGCGAAGTGTTATGCATTCCTCGTCTACGATTCAAATGAATGTAAATGCGACACTTCCTCGCTAGGAAATAGCGTTTGCAAATGTTTACCTATCGTAGCAATAGTGTTCTAATGCTTCTTAAAACGCGATATCGCATCTCATATCTATGTTTCATGATAAGATATAATATTCATTGCGAAGTGTTATGCATTCCTCGCCTACGATTCAAATGAATGTAAATGCGACACTTCCTTGCTAGGAAATAGCGATTGCAGAAGTCTACGTATCGTAGCAATAGAGTTCTAATGCTTCTTAAAACGCGATATCGCATCTCATTTCTATGTTTCATGGTAAGATATAATATGATTTGCGAAGTGTTATGTATTCCTCGTCTACACTTCAAATGAATGTAAATGCGACACTTCCTTGCTAGGAAATAGCGTTTGCAGATGTCTACGTATCGAAGCAATAGAGTTCAAATGCTTCTTAAAACGAGATATTGCATCTCATATTTATGTTTCCTGATAAGATATAATATTCATTGCGATGTGTTATGCATTCCTCGTCTACGATTCAAATGAATGTAAATGCGACACTTCCTTGCGAGGAAATAGCGTTTGCAGATGTCTAGGTATCGTAGCAATAGAGTTCTTATGATTCTTAAAACGCGATATCGCATCTCATTTCTATGTTTCATGGTAAGATATAACATGATTTGCGAAGTGTTATGTATTCCTCGTCTACACTTCAAATGAATGTGAATGCGATACTGCCTCGCTAGGAAATAGCGTTTGCAGATGTATACGTATCGTAGCAATAGCTTTCTAATGCTTCTTAAAACGCGATATCGCATCTCATTTCAATGTTTCATGATAACATGTAATATTCATTGCGAAGTGTTATGTATTCCTCGCCTACACTTCAAATGAATGTAAATGCGACACTTCCTTGCAAGGAAATAGCGTTTGCAGATGTCTAGGTATCGTAGCAATAGAGTTCTTATGATTCTTAGAACGCGATATCGCATCTCATTTCTATGTTTCATGGTAAGATATAACATGATTTGCGAAGTGTTATGTATTCCTCGTCTACACTTCAAATGAATGTGAATGCGATACTGCCTCGCTAGGAAATAGCGTTTGCAGATGTATACGTATCGTAGCAATAGCTTTCTAATGCTTCTTAAAACGCGATATCGCATCTCATTTCAATGTTTCATGATAACATGTAATATTCATTGCGAAGTGTTATGTATTCCTCGCCTACACTTCAAATGAATGTAAATGCGACACTTCCTTGCAAGGAAATAGCATTTGCAGATGTCTACGTATCGAAGCAATAGAGTTCAAATGCTTCTTAAAACGCGATATCGCATCTCACTTCTATGTTTCATGGTAAGATATAACATGATTTGCGAAGTGTTATGTATTCCTCGTCTACACTTCAAATGAATGTAAATGCGATACTTCCTCGCTAGGAGATAGCGTTTGCAGATGTCTACGTATCGTAGCAATAGAGTTCTAACGCTTCTTAAAACGCGATATCGCATCTCATTTCTATGTTTCATGGTAAGATATAATATGATTTGCGAAGTGTTATGTATTCCTCGCCTACACTTCAAATGAATGTAAATGCGACACTTCCTTGCTAGGAAATAGCGTTTGCAGATGTCTACGTATCGAAGCAATAGAGTTCAAATGCTTCTTAAAACGAGATATTGCATCTCATATCTATATTTCCTGATAAGATATAATATTCATTGCGAAGTGTTATGCATTCCTCGTCTACGATTCAAATGAATGTAAATGCGACACTTCCTTGCAAGGAAATAGCGTTTGCAGAAGTCTACGTATCGTAGCAATAGAGTTCTTATGTTTCTTAAAATGCGATATTGCACCTCATTTCTATGTTTCATGGTAAGATATAACATGATTTGCGAAGTGTTATGTATTCCTCGTCTACACTTCAAATGAATGTAAATGCGACACTTCCTTGCTAGGAAATAGCGTTTGCAAATGTCTACATATCGTAGCAACAGTGTTCCAATGCTTCTTAAAACGCGATATCGCATCTCATTTCTATGTTTCATGGTAAGATATAATATGATTTGCGAAGTATCATGTATTCCTCGTCTACACTTCAAATGAACGTAAATGCGACACTTCCTTGCTAGGAAATAGCGATTGCAGATGTCTACGTATCGCAGCAATAGAGTTCATATGATTCTTAAAACGCGATATCGCATCTCATTTCTATGTTTCATGGTAAGATATAACATGATTTGCGAAGTGTTATGTATTCCTCGTCTACCCTTCAAATGAATGTAAATGCGATACTTCCTCGCTAGAAAGTAGCGTTTGCAGATGTCTACGTATCGTAGCAATAGCTTTCTAATGCTTCTTAAAACGCGATATCGCATCTCATTTCTATGTTTCATGGTAAGTGTCACGTCCGGGACCGGGAGAATTTCCGGAGTCGACCGTACGAAACGAAATATAAAACACAGGGCCGATCACTCGATTGTGATGGGTACCGTGGTTTCCTTTTATGGGACGCGAGCGGTAATTTTACCCTTTTCGATGCGGTAAAGTGAAATTTACTTACCTTTCGTCGATTAACACCTTAATATCCCCTTTCCAGGTACCGCTGTCGTCGAGGGTCACCGGCTGGGACAGTGGACGCGTAAGATGGGCGTTGAGGGAGCGTCAATGGAGTGAGGGTCCAGCGACGTTGACCGGACTCGGATGCTGGCGTCGGAGATGTCGGTGGTGCTGCAGGAGGCTGGATGCGGACAGCAGTAACAGCAATCACGGAATGGTAGGCTGGGCACGCCTGGGATCCGTTATATTCCCGCACAAGTTGTCGCAAGAAATTCTTTCTACCGGCGCGGCGCGTCTTCTTGGTAGCGGTGCGACACATACGAGATCTTCTTCTCCTAACTAGATTCGAGTCGGATAAGCGGCGGTCCGCTCTATCGTCGTCGGTCCAGGAGGGCGAAGAATGATCGTCCACTCGGGAGATCTTCCACTTGTATTCGGCACAGATAAGCGGCGGTCCGCTCTATCTAATGCAGAGGTTCAAGTATCTGTATCTCCGCAAAGTAGCGCTGTGTATGGTTGTACGCGAGAACCGGAGGGTGTCGCGTAGATATAAAATGAATAAGGACTCGAATGTAGAAATAAAATAAAGATATATTCTTGATTAATCCTAGCTATACACTTACTTCCCTATCTAGATTTAGAGTAACTTAATGAACTAGAAATAGAACTTAGATTTAGAAATAGAATAGGAACTTGAATACGATTTGAACTAGAAGTCGAGGTTTGAGAGAGATCCGAAGTCGGGCGATGCCCGGGATGAAGTCGGAAGAGAACCGGAGCCGGGCGATGCCCGGGACGAAGTGACGATCCACTCGCGTGCACGAGACCTCCTCGGTTCTCGTGGCGCGCGAGTCGCTGAGCCCTTCGAGTGGGGCGGACGGTAGGAGTAGGGCGGACGGCCCTTGCGGTGGGGCGCGGCTCGCGTTACGCGTGAGCCGCGCGCGTCGAATGCGCGCGCGAGCGCATCGTTTCTTAGAGAATATTGATTATAAATATATCTTAAAATTATGTGTGAGTGTTGTTCGTGTTACATCGAATAGTGTCGTGTGTACTTAGATCTAGAATTAATATGTATAGTTATATATATTAGAAAAAATGAAGTATGGCTGAGTTACGGTAGGCGATTCGGTGAGTCGTTGTTGCGAAGGTGGATCGTGGGTGTTGTGATTTGCGCGGTAGCGCAAATGGTTGGTCCATCTCCGGGGCGTGATTTGCGGGTCGGCTGCCTTGGCTCGGCGAAAGGGGTGTTTACCCGTGCGCTTGGTCGTGGACGGCTGCAGGTAATTCGTCCCTGCTCTCTGTGGGAGGCGTCGGGGGGTGGACGGCGATACGCCGGACGTCACACCTCCCCCCCTCGAAAAGGAATCTTGGCGGGGCCAAGATCTCCTGACTGGCTGATACCTGTCGGGGCGGGCCTCGAAGTTTGCTGCGCTGCCGGTTGGCTGCCGTGGTACCGCTGAGTCCCTGCGTTTATTGGTGTACCGGGCTCGTTCTGCCTCTATGGAGTGGCCTCTTTTGTTATGGATTGCACCTTCGTCTCTCATTGGATCGGAACTAGCACTGTCACTGTCTTTGTCAGTTGTACTGATACGATTAGCACTAATTCTCGCACCTGTCTCGCTCTCACTCGTTTCATTTTCAGTCTTTTTCTTTTCGAATTCATTCATGCGTTTACACAGTTTCAATTTGTTCGCGTGGACAATTTTTGTTTTCCCTTTGATTGACAATTTGACATTATTATTGCTTAGAACTTCGAGAATCCGATATGGGCCCACGTATTGTGATTGGAACTTGTGTTTGAGTGGTTCTCTTAATAGGAACACCCATTGTCCGGTCTCGAATTTCTGTACATTTTGTTTTTTATCATAATAATGCTTCGCTCGCTGTTTTGCACGGTCCAGATTTTCTTTCGCTATTTTCTGAGAGTTAGAAATTTTCTGATTGAGTTCGATTAAATAATCCGAGTATGTCTCGTTTTCCGACAGATCTTGGAACGGTGTTTCCGAAGGTGTTCTGGCGATACGCCCGAAAACTAACTCGTGGGGTGTGTACAAAGTGCCTTCGTGAACGCTGGTGTTATATGAAAACATGGCGTATGGGAGCCATCTTTCCCAATCGCCACTGGTGCTGATGAAATGTTTAAGATATTCAGCGAGCACGTGGTGGGATCTTTCCACCGAACCGTTTGTCTGAGGGTGGAATGCAGTTGATTTATATTGTTTAATTCGAAATTTGATTGCTATTGCTTTTATAAGGCTGTTTATGAAGTTTGTGCCTTGGTCGGTTAAAATCCCTTTTGGGCATCCGAACTTGCATATAAATTGGGTAATCAAGGCATCTGCAATATCGACCGCAGATGTCTGTTTGAGTGGAATTGCGACGGAGTATTTTGTTAATAGATCTTGTATTGTTAGGATATTTGTAAAACCTTCGGGAGTGGTTGGAAGCGGACCCATGACGTCCATCGATATTTTATCGAAGGCGCATCCTGGAGTATCCGTTAAGGTTAAAGGTTGTTTGGTTTTGACTCGGACTAGTTTTTCGGATTGGCAGCTCTTGCATTTACTTATATACTCTTGAATTTGGGCCTTCATGTTTGGCCAATAATAACGTTCTCTGACGCGCGAGTATGTTTTGTTTACGCCTTTATGTCCGCCAACCGGTGTATCGTGATTTGTTTTTATGATACTCTCTCTATGTTGTTCGGGTGGAATGAGTATCAAGCCTTGGCAAACGGTAATTTGAAGTGGGGTTTCGTAAAATAAATCTTGTAATATTTTCTGAATTCGCGACCATGAAATTGAATCTAAGTACGTTTGAGCTATGCTTATTGAAGTTAGTTGTAATTCTGAAACGACATCGAAGAGAGAACGTAGAGCTTCTACTACTAAATCGAAATCGATTGCGCGTTTTTCGTGTTCTACGACTGGCAATTGGATTTGGTAAAAATTATCGACTTGGACTACTTTGGCTTTTGTGAGGTTGATTCCCGTTTTATGTGAAAAGAATTTTCCCGCTTCATCAATTTGTTTAGCTCCTGCGTCGTAAGGCTGTCCGGACTTGGTAATGAAGAGAACAACGTTATCACGTCTCATGGCGATATTGTCGCGTGTGAATTTAAACAATGGTTCGTATCTCGTGTGTTCCGTCGGTAAGTTATCCGAGGTGGGTTGATCCGTAGCGGGTGAAGGTGGAGGAGGCGGAGGAGGCAGAGACATTGTGGATTCTTGTTGTTTTCGAGATTTTGGAGGAATATCAAATATGTCTTCGTCGGAAGAGGATGGTTGAATCAAGGGACAGACTTTCGCTGGATTTCGCGATAATGCATCTGCGTTTAAATTCGTTTTACCCGATTTGTATACAATTTCATAATCGTACTCCGCGAGTTTTAATCTCCACCTGACGAGACGGCTGGATGGGTCCTTAACAGAGTTCATCCACACCAGTGGACGATGGTCTGTTACCAGCTTGAATTGATTGCCATAGACGTATGGCCTGAATTGATGAACTGCGTAAATGATAGCGAGACACTCCTTTTCTATCGTCGAATAATTTCTCTCGGCTGAATTTAAGAGTCTAGACGTATACGCTATCGGTAAATCGCGACCTATTTGCCCTTGGCTCAGTACGGCGCCTATCGCATCCGTTGATGCATCTGTGGTGATAACAAATGGGAGTTTGAAATTAGGATATTGAAGAATTGGCGCCTCGCATAGCGCATCTCGGAGTTTTACAAAAGCGTTTTGCTGTTCGTTACGCCAGACGAACGGTGCGTCTTTCTTCAATAGATTAGTTAGTGGTTTCGCCGTGTTTGAAAAATTTGGGATGAAGCGTCTATAGTATCCCGCTAAGCCTAGAAATTGTTTGATCTGTTTTTGGTTATTCGGACGTGGAAAATTCTGGACTGCGCTTATTTTACCCGGATCGGGTTTCACACCATTCTCGCTTATGATGTGTCCCAAGTAGCTTACTTCTCGCCGGAGGAACTCGCACTTATCGGGCTGCAGGGATAGGTTAGCCTCTCTGAGTTTATTTACGAGTTTCGAGTACTTCGCAGCGTGCTCTTGGAGAGAGCTGGCATACACAACAATATCGTCGAGATATACGAACAATTCGTTTCCCTGTAGGCCTGAGAGCGCGCTGTCCATAAGACGTTGAAAGGTTGCCGGTGCGTTTTTCAAACCGAATGGCATTCGAGTGAATTCGTAATGACCGTTGGGTGTTGAAAATGCTGTTTTGTGCGCGTCAGTGGGTTCCATGGGAATCTGGTGGAAGCCACTGGCCAGATCGAACGTGCTAAAATATTTTGCACTCCCGAGTTGATCTAATATCTCGGTTATGCATGGCAATGGGTACGCGTCCGCGATCGACTTTTCATTCAGTGCGCGGTAATCTATAACTACCCTCCATCTCTTTTTTCCCTGGGAATCCGCCTTTTTGGGGACGACCCAAAGAGGAGAATTATAAGGGGATTTAGAATCTTTAATAATGCCGTTATGTAGAAGAGACTCTATTTGCTTTCGAATTTCCTCCTTGTGAGCGGGTGGGAATCGGTATTGCTTAACATTAATCGGTTTTTCGTCAACCGTAGGAATTTTGTGCGACGCTGCCGTGGTATGGCCTAACCTATCTCCCTCGATATAAAACAAATCTTGACTCTTATCTATTAATTCTATTACATGGTTTCTCTCTTCTATATTTAAGTGTTCGAGTCGAAGTGATTCTATTATTTTGTGGAGTCGAGATTTCGTCGAGTTGTCTTTCACGGCAGATTTCGTCACTTGTGCGTACGTTCGTTTGTTTTCCGCTGAAGGAGGGAATCCGTGCTCAAGACGTGGCGTTGAAATGGAATTGGAAAGATTCGAATTACCCTTCTGGGTCTTGCCGGACCGTTCGGCAGAAATAGAATTAGAATTTGAACGAATATTTGTCGTTCGTGAGAACGTTGGAAACAGCGTGTTATTCTTCTCCGTTGGGTTATCCGATATTTCCAACGGTTCGAGTTCGATCGGAGATAAAGCGAATTCGACTGTCTGGTCGGTGGAGTTTGTAATTCTCGCGATCGCCTTATCTCCGTTTACTTTGACTAATGCGTCACCGAAATAAACACCCGGCGCGATGTCGATTCGGGGAATTATTCCCTCGGAAATATGAGTATTTATTATACGAACTTTAATACCGACATTTGCGCGTGGTGGAATGGAGAATTTGTCTTTTTTGAAAAAATTTTTCGCGGTTTTCCGCGGCTCTTTTTGCGATTTCGTAGTAGGTTTAGGATTCGGAACTGGTACTGGTGGCTTTTCGACTGTCGGTTTCGGTATTTCGCGATTTCTCGGAATGATTTGTCCTGAATTAGGATTTTGTATTATTTCCGTGGAAATTATATCGCGACAAAACGGTATAGTCGTTCCGTGCCACCTGACTTGTTTCTTAATGAAGGAAATTTCTGCGTCGGCGCAGAAACCTGACCCTAGGATACCGTCTGGTTTTAGTGGAAAATCGTTGTTAACAACGTTAAACGGTACTACGCGGCCGAATAAGACGATATTTACGGAACCTATCGTATTGGTTTGCCCGTTGGTTACACCGGTAATAACTAATATTTCGGACCGGTCTACACGTGCGGAAGGAGCTAGTGCCGATTTTTTTATAATGTTAATTTCCGCGCCCGTGTCTATCATAAATTCCGTGTCTTTTAATAAGGCGGCTGAACGTAGAATTACGCTGGGAGTATTAGTTTTCCCAGTCAGTTTTATTGAGGCGCTGGGTTGTCTATTATAGATTGTGGGTCGTTTATCGCGAGAGTCTTTATATTCCGGGCGGCCTCGCGACCTGTCTCGCGGCGCGGCTGGAGGCCGTATTCGTTTCCCGATTGCCGAAGATTATTGTTGAATTGCCTTTTGCGGCACTCTTCGATGGTATGGCCCGGATTTTTGCAGTATCTGCAGTATCTGTCCTGTGACGTTAAAGGACGCGGATTTTCGTAGGATGTTCTATACGTGGGGACTTCGCGTGGAATAATCGGACGAGGCGCGTTCGAGATTTGTCGCGGCATGGATCTGGAACGACAGTCTCTAGCGTAGTGACCAATATTGTTGCAAACCGAACAAATTACTTCGTTGCGAATAATTTTTGGCTCAGCGCGGGGTCGAGACGATGTTAAACGTTCACAATCTAGAATATGACGCTTATAGAGTTCTCGAGCGCGCGCGAACGCGTCTTGCGGAGACTGTACCTGCGACAACGGAATTTGCAATCTAATTTCGGGGATCAATCCGTCTATAAAACAACGAAGCGTCAGCTCATCCACGTTGGAGGCTGATTGCGAAACGTATGGGGAAAGTCTCTCGCAATCAATTATCGCTGACCGAAGGTCTTTAACTCTACTAACGTAATCAAGGATATGTTCTCCGGGCTTCATAAAGATGTTCGTTAGTTCACCTCTATAGTGATCGGCGGATCGAATAGCTCCGAATGAATTCCTAAGTATGTCTGTCAGCTCAAGAATGGAATTGCATGGCTCATCCTCTACGGCTAAATATGCGCGACCTTTCAATTTACTTTTTACGAGACGCGTAAATGTGCGCTCGCATCCGTTCGGGATCAAGTCGTACGCGCGCTTACATGCACGCGTAAATTGCAACACGGGTATATTTTGGCCATCGTACTGCGGAACGGATTCTAGTGCCTGTTTTAAAGATAGCTCGTCGTGGGAATTCGGATTATCCGTGTACGCGCTTCGCGGTGGCGTTGAATTAAGACCGGGAAATTCGAGAGATGCTGTATCGGTCCTAGTAAGATTTTGAGAACGTCGGAGCGCTTCCAGTTCGCGACGCATCTGATCTAACTGTTGAAGCAACGCGATAGTGTTATCAGCGGCCCGATTACTTTCTGCTGTATCGGTAGTTCGCGGAAGAGGCTCGGCAAGTGCGTCTTGGAAGTCTATTGTTCGAGCTGCGTGGTGCTCTTTGTCGGTTTCACTAGTCGCGGCGGTGCCTCGAGGCGGCTGGTGACGGGTCTTTACCGGCGTTCGCGTCGCCATAGTTGGTCGCGTTCCCGATCGAGCGGAATTTCTGACGGAAATCGCGAGGCTTATCCCACCGCTGTCACCAAATTCGTGTCACGTCCGGGACCGGGAGAATTTCCGGAGTCGACCGTACGAAACGAAATATAAAACACAGGGCCGATCACTCGATTGTGATGGGTACCGTGGTTTCCTTTTATGGGACGCGAGCGGTAATTTTACCCTTTTCGATGCGGTAAAGTGAAATTTACTTACCTTTCGTCGATTAACACCTTAATATCCCCTTTCCAGGTACCGCTGTCGTCGAGGGTCACCGGCTGGGACAGTGGACGCGTAAGATGGGCGTTGAGGGAGCGTCAATGGAGTGAGGGTCCAGCGACGTTGACCGGACTCGGATGCTGGCGTCGGAGATGTCGGTGGTGCTGCAGGAGGCTGGATGCGGACAGCAGTAACAGCAATCACGGAATGGTAGGCTGGGCACGCCTGGGATCCGTTATATTCCCGCACAAGTTGTCGCAAGAAATTCTTTCTACCGGCGCGGCGCGTCTTCTTGGTAGCGGTGCGACACATACGAGATCTTCTTCTCCTAACTAGATTCGAGTCGGATAAGCGGCGGTCCGCTCTATCGTCGTCGGTCCAGGAGGGCGAAGAATGATCGTCCACTCGGGAGATCTTCCACTTGTATTCGGCACAGATAAGCGGCGGTCCGCTCTATCTAATGCAGAGGTTCAAGTATCTGTATCTCCGCAAAGTAGCGCTGTGTATGGTTGTACGCGAGAACCGGAGGGTGTCGCGTAGATATAAAATGAATAAGGACTCGAATGTAGAAATAAAATAAAGATATATTCTTGATTAATCCTAGCTATACACTTACTTCCCTATCTAGATTTAGAGTAACTTAATGAACTAGAAATAGAACTTAGATTTAGAAATAGAATAGGAACTTGAATACGATTTGAACTAGAAGTCGAGGTTTGAGAGAGATCCGAAGTCGGGCGATGCCCGGGATGAAGTCGGAAGAGAACCGGAGCCGGGCGATGCCCGGGACGAAGTGACGATCCACTCGCGTGCACGAGACCTCCTCGGTTCTCGTGGCGCGCGAGTCGCTGAGCCCTTCGAGTGGGGCGGACGGTAGGAGTAGGGCGGACGGCCCTTGCGGTGGGGCGCGGCTCGCGTTACGCGTGAGCCGCGCGCGTCGAATGCGCGCGCGAGCGCATCGTTTCTTAGAGAATATTGATTATAAATATATCTTAAAATTATGTGTGAGTGTTGTTCGTGTTACATCGAATAGTGTCGTGTGTACTTAGATCTAGAATTAATATGTATAGTTATATATATTAGAAAAAATGAAGTATGGCTGAGTTACGGTAGGCGATTCGGTGAGTCGTTGTTGCGAAGGTGGATCGTGGGTGTTGTGATTTGCGCGGTAGCGCAAATGGTTGGTCCATCTCCGGGGCGTGATTTGCGGGTCGGCTGCCTTGGCTCGGCGAAAGGGGTGTTTACCCGTGCGCTTGGTCGTGGACGGCTGCAGGTAATTCGTCCCTGCTCTCTGTGGGAGGCGTCGGGGGGTGGACGGCGATACGCCGGACGTCACATAAGATATAATATTCATTGCGAAGTGTTATGCATTCCTCGTCTACGAATCAAATGAATGTAAATGCGACACTTCCTCGCTAGGAAATAGCGTTTGCAAATGTCTACCTATCGTAGCAATACTGTTCTAATTCTTCTTAAAACGCGATATCGCATCTCATTTCTATGTTTCATGGTAAGATATAATATGATTTGCGAAGTATCATGTATTCCTCGTCTACACTTCAAATGAATGTGAATGCGACACTTCCTCGCTAGGAAACAGCGTTTGCAGATGTCTACGTATCGTAGCAATAGAGTTCTAACGCTTCTTAAAACGCGATATCGCATCTCATTTCTATGTTTCATGGTAAGATATAATATGATTTGCGAAGTGTTATGTATTCCTCGTCTACACTTCAAATGAATGTAAATGCGACACTTCCTTGCTAGGAAATAGCGTTTGCAAATGTCTACATATCGTAGCAACAGTGTTCTAATGCTTCTTAAAAATCGATATCGGATCTCATTTCTATGTTTCATGGTAAGATATAATATGATTTGCGAAGTATCATGTATTCCTCGTCTACACTTAAAATGAATGTAAGTGCGACACTTCCTTGTTAGGAAATAGCGATTGCAGATATCTACGTATCGTAGCAATAGAGTTCATATGATTCTTAAAACGCGATATCGCATCTCATTTCTATGTTTCATGGTAAGATATAACATGATTTGCGAAGTGTTTTGTATTCCTCGTCTACACTTCAAATGAATGTGAATGCGATACATCCTCGCTAGGAAATAGCGTTTGCAGATGTCTACGTATCGTAGCAATAGCTTTCTAATGCTCCTTAAAACGCGATATCGCATCTCATTTCTATGTTTCATGGTAAGATATAATATTCATTGCGAAGTGTTATGCATTCCTCGTCTACGAATCAAATGAATGTAAATGCGACACTTCCTTGCAAGGAAATAGCGTTTGCAGATGTCTACGTATCGTAGCGATAGAGTTTTTATGACTCTTAAAAGGCGATATCGCATCTCATTTCTATGTTTCATGGTAAGATATAATATGATTTGCGAAGTATCATGTATTCCTCGTCTACACTTCAAATGATTGTAAATGTGACATTTCCTTGCAACGAAATAGCGTTTGCAGAAGTCTACGTATCGTAGCAATAGAGTTCTTATGATTCTTAAAACGCGATATCGCATCTCATTTCTATGTTTCATGGTAAGACATAATTTGATTTGCGAAGTGTTATGTATTCCTCGCCTACACTTCAAATGAATGTAAATGCGACACTTCTTTGCTAGGAAATAGCGTTTGCAAATGTCTACGTACCGTAGCAATAGAGTTCAAATGCTTCTTAAAACGCGATATCGCATCTCATTTCTATGTTTCATGGTAAGATATAATATGATTTGCGAAGTATCATGTATTCCTCGTCCACACTTCAAATGAATGTAAATGCGACACTTCCTTGCAAGGAAATAACATTTGCAGATGTCTACGTATCGTAGCAATAGAGTTCTTATGATTCTTAAAACGCGATATCGCATCTCATTTCTATGTTTCATGGTATGACATAATATGATTTGCGAAGTGTCATGTATTCCTCGTCTACACTTCAAATGAATGTAAATGCGATACTTCCTCGCTAGGAAATAGCGTTTGCAGATGTCTACGTATCGTAGCAATAGCTTTCTAATGCTTCTTAAAACGCGTTATCGCATCTCATTTCTATGTTTCATGGTAAGATATAATATTCATTGCGAAGTGTTATGCATTCCTCGTCTACGATTCAAATGAATGTAAATGCGACACTTCTTTGCTAGGAAATAGCGTTTGCAAATGTCTACGTATCGTAGCACTAGTGTTCTAAAGTTTCTTAAAACGCGATATCGCATCTCATTTCTATGTTTCATGGTAAGATATGATATGATTTGCGAAGTATCATGTATTCCTCGTCTACACTTCAAATGAATGTAAATGCGACACTTCCTTGCAAGGAAATAGCGTTTGCAGATGTCTACGTATCGAAGCAATACAGTTCAAGTGCTTCTTAGAACGAAATATTGCATCTCATATCTATGTTTCATGATAAGATATAATTTTCATTGCGAAGTGTTATGCATTCCTCGTCTACACTTCAAATGAATGTAAATGCGACACTTCCTTGCTAGGAAATAGCGATTGCAGATGTCTACGTATCGTAGCAATAGAGTTCATATGATTCTTAAATCGCGATATCGCATATCATTTCTATGTTTCATGGTAAGATATAATATGATTTGCGAAGTATCATGTATTCCTCGTCTACACTTCAACTGAATGTAAATGCGATACTTCCTCGCTAGGAAATAGCGTCTGCAGATGTCTACGTATCGTAGCAATAGCTTTCTAATGCTTCTTAAAACGCGATATCGCATCTCATTTCTATGTTTCATGGTAAGATATAATATTCATTGCGAAGTGTTTTGTATTCCTCGTCCACACTTCAAATGAATATGAATGCGACATTTCCTTGTTAGGAAATAGCGATTGCAGATGTCTACGTATCGTAGCAATAGAGATCATATGATTCTTAAAACGCGATATCGCAGCTCATTTCTATGTTTCATGGTAAGATATAACATGATTTGCGAAGTGTTTTGTATTCCTCGTCTACACTTCAAATGAATGTAAATGCGATACTTCCTCGCTAGGAAATAGCGTTTGCAGATGTCTACGTATCGTAGCAATAGCTTTCTAATGCTTCTTAAAACGCGATATCGCATCTCATTTCTATGTTTCATGGTTAGGTATAATATTCATTGCGAAGTGTTATGCATTCCTCGTCTACGATTCAAATGAATGTAAATGCGACACTTCCTCGCTAGGAAATAGCGTTTGCAAATGTTTACCTATCGTAGCAATAGTGTTCTAATGCTTCTTAAAACGCGATATCGCATCTCATTTCTATGTTTCATGGTAAGATATAATATGATTTGCGAAGTATCATGTATTCCTCGTCTACACTTCAAATGAATGTGAATGCGACACGTCCTCGCTAGGAAACAGCGTTTGCAGATGTCTACGTATCGTAGCGATAGAGTTTTTACGATTCTTAAAAGGCGATATCGCATCTCATTTCTATGATTCATGGTAAGGTATAATATGATATGCGAAGTGTTATGTATTCCTCGTCTACACTTCAAATGAGTGTAAATGTGACATTTCCTTGCAACGAAATAGCGTTTGCAAATATCTACGTATCGTAGCAATAGAGTTCATATGATTCTTAAAACGCGATATCGCAGCTCATTTCTATGTTTCAGGGTAAGATATAACATGATTTGCGAAGTGTTATGTATTCCTCGTCTACACTTCAAATGAATGTAAATGCGACACTTCTTTGCTAGGAAATAGCGTTTGCAAATGTCTACATATCGTAGCAACAGTGTTCTAATGCTTCTTAAAACGCGATATCGCATCTCATTTCTATGTTTCATGGTAAGATATAATATGATTTGCGAAGTATCATGCATTCCTCGTCTACACTTCAAATGAATGTAAATGCGATAATTCCTCGCTAGGAAATAGCGTTTGCAGATGTCTACGTATCGTAGCAATAGCTTTCTAATGCTTCTTAAAACGCGATATCGCATCTCATTTCTATGTTTCATGGTAAGATATAATATTCATTGCGAAGTGTTATGCATTCCTCGTCTACGATTCAAATGAATGTAAATGCGACACTTCCTCGCTAGGAAATAGCGTTTGCAAATGTTTACCTATCGTAGCAATAGTGTTCTAATGCTTCTTAAAACGCTATATCGCATCTCATTTCTATGTTTCATGGTAAGATATAATATGATTTGCGAAGTATCATGTATTCCTCGTCTACACTTCAAATGAATGTGAATGCGACACTTCCTCGCTAGGAAACAGCGTTTGCAGATGTCTACGTATCGTAGCGATAGAGTTTTTACGATTCTTAAAAGGCGATATCGCATCTCATTTCTATGATCCATGGTAAGGTATAATATGATATGCGAAGTGTTATGTATTCCTCGTCTACACTTCAAATGAATGTAAATGTGACATTTCCCTGCAACGAAATAGCGTTTGCAAATGTCTACGTATCGTAGCAATAGAGTTCATATGATTCTTAAAACGCGATATCGCATCTCATTTCTATGTTTCATGGTAAGATATAACATGATTTGCGAAGTGTTATGTATTCCTCGTCTACACTTCAAACGAATGTAAATGCGATACTTCCTCGCTAGGAAATAGCGTTTGCAGATGTCTACGTATCGGAGCAATAGCTTTCTAATGCTTCTTAGAACGCGATATCGCATCTCATTTCTATGTTTCATGGTAAGATATAATATTCATTGCGAAGTGTTATGCATTCCTCGTCAACGATTCAAATGAATGTAAATGCGACACTTCCTCGCTAGGAAATAGCGTTTGCAGATGTCTACGTATCGTAGCAATAGCTTTCTAATGCTTCTTAAAACGCGATATCGCATCTCATTTCTATGTTTCATGGTAAGATATAATATGATTTGCGAAGTGTCACGTATTCCTCGTCTACATTTCAAATGAATGTAAATGCGACACTTCCTAGCAAGGAAATAGCGTTTGCAGATGTCTACGTATCGTAGCAATAGCTTTCTAATGCTTCTTAAAACGCGATATCGCATCTCATTTCTATGTTTCAAGGTAAGATATAACATGATTTGCGAAGTGTTATGTATTCCTCGTCTACACTTCAAATGAATGTAAATGCGACACTTCTTTGCTAGGAAATAGCGTTTGCAAATGTCTACATATCGTAGCAACGGTGTTCTAATGCTTCTTAAAACGCGATATCGCATCTCATTTCTATGTTTCATGGTAAGATATAATATGATTTGCGAAGTATCATGTATTCCTCGTCTACGCTTCAAATGAATGTAAATGCGACACTTCCTTGCAAGGAAATTGCGTTTGCAGATGTCTACGTATCGAAGCAATACAGTTCAAATGCTTCTTAGAACGAAATATTGCATCTCATATCTATGTTTCATGATAAGATATAATATTCATTGCGAAGTGTTATGCATTCCTCGTCTACACTTCAAATGAATGTAAATGCGACACTTCCTTGCTAGGAAATAGCGATTGCAGATGTCTACGTATCGTAGCAATAGAGTTCATATGATTCTTAAAACGCGATATCGCATCTCATTTCTATGTTTCATGGTAAGATATAACATGATTTGCGAAGTGTTATGTATTCCTCGTCTACACTTCAAACGAATGTAAATGCGATACTTCCTCGCTAGGAAATAGCGTTTGCAGATGTCTACGTATCGGAGCAATAGCTTTCTAATGCTTCTTAGAACGCGATATCGCATCTCATTTCTATGTTTCATGGTAAGATATAATATTCATTGCGAAGTGTTATGCATTCCTCGTCAACGATTCAAATGAATGTAAATGCGACACTTCCTCGCTAGGAAATAGCGTTTGCAGATGTCTACGTATCGTAGCAATAGCTTTCTAATGCTTCTTAAAACGCGATATCGCATCTCATTTCTATGTTTCATGGTAAGATATAATATGATTTGCGAAGTGTCACGTATTCCTCGTCTACATTTCAAATGAATGTAAATGCGACACTTCCTAGCAAGGAAATAGCGTTTGCAGATGTCTACGTATCGTAGCAATAGCTTTCTAATGCTTCTTAAAACGCGATATCGCATCTCATTTCTATGTTTCAAGGTAAGATATAACATGATTTGCGAAGTGTTATGTATTCCTCGTCTACACTTCAAATGAATGTAAATGCGACACTTCTTTGCTAGGAAATAGCGTTTGCAAATGTCTACATATCGTAGCAACGGTGTTCTAATGCTTCTTAAAACGCGATATCGCATCTCATTTCTATGTTTCATGGTAAGATATAATATGATTTGCGAAGTATCATGTATTCCTCGTCTACACTTCAAATGAATGTAAATGCGACACTTCCTTGCAAGGAAATTGCGTTTGCAGATGTCTACGTATCGAAGCAATACAGTTCAAATGCTTCTTAGAACGAAATATTGCATCTCATATCTATGTTTCATGATAAGATATAATATTCATTGCGAAGTGTTATGCATTCCTCGTCTACACTTCAAATGAATGTAAATGCGACACTTCCTTGCTAGGAAATAGCGATTGCAGATGTCTACGTATCGTAGCAATAGAGTTCATATGATTCTTAAAACGCGATATCGCATATCATTTCTATGTTTCATGGTAAGATATAATATGATTTGCGAAGTATCATGTATTCCTCGTCTACACTTCAAATGAATGTAAATGCGATACTTCCTCGCTAGGAAATAGCGTTTGCAGATGTCTACGTATCGTAGCAATAGTGTTCTAATGCTTCTTAAAACGCGATATCGCATCTCATTTCTATGTTTCATGGTAAGATATAATATGATTTGCGAAGTGTCACGTATTCCTCGTCTACATTTCAAATGAATGTAAATGCGACACTTCCTAGCAAGGAAATAGCGTTTGCAGATGTCTACGTATCGTAGCAATAGCTTTCTAATGCTTCTTAAAACGCGATATCGCATCTTATTTCTATGTTGCAAGGCAAGATATAACATGATTTGCGAAGTGTTATGTATTCCTCGTCTACACTTCAAATGAATGTAAATGCGACACTTCTTTGCTAGGAAATAGCGTTTGCAAATGTCTACATATCGTAGCAACAGTGTTCTAATGCTTCTTAAAACGCGATATCGCATCTCATTTCTATGTTTCATGGTAAGATATAATATGATTTGCGAAGTATCATGTATTCCTCGTCTACACTTCAAATGAATGTAAATGCGACACTTCCTTGCAAGGAAATTGCGTTTGCAGATGTCTACGTATCGAAGCAAAACAGTTCAAATGCTTCTTAGAACGAAATATTGCATCTCATATCAATGTTTCATGATAAGATATAATATTCATTGCGAAGTGTTATACATTCCTCGTCTACACTTCAAATGAATGTAAATGCGACACTTCCTTGCTAGGAAATAGCGATTGCAGATGTCTACGTATCGTAGCAATAGAGTTCATATGATTCTTAAAACGCGATATCGCATATCATTTCTATGTTTCATGGTAAGATATAATATGATTTGCGAAGTATCATGTATTCCTCGTCTACACTTCAAATGAATGTAAATGCGATACTTCCTCGCTAGGAAATAGCGTTTGCAGATGTCTACGTATCGTAGCAATAGCTTTCTAATGCTTCTTAAAACGCGATATCGCATCTCATTTCTATGTTTCATGGTAAGATATAATATTCATTGCGAAGTGTTATGCATTCCTCGTCTACGATTCAAATGAATATAAACGCGACACTTCCTCGCTAGGAAATAGCGTTTGCAAATGTTTACCTATCGTAGCAATAGTGTTCTAATGCTTCTTAAAACGCGATATCGCATCTCATTTCTATGTTGCAAGGTAAGATATAACATGATTTGCGAAGTGTTATGTATTCCTCGTCTACACTTCAAATGAATGTAAATGCGACACTTCTTTGCTAGGAAATAGCGTTTGCAAATGTCTACATATCGTAGCAACAGTGTTCTAATGCTTCTTAAAACGCGATATCGCATCTCATTTCTATGTTTCATGGTAAGATATAATATGATTTGCGAAGTATCATGTATTCCTCGTCTACACTTCAAATGAATGTAAATGCGACACTTCCTTGCAAGGAAATTGCGTTTGCAGATGTCTACGTATCGAAGCAAAACAGTTCAAATGCTTCTTAGAACGAAATATTGCATCTCATATCTATGTTTCATGATAAGATATAATATTCATTGCGAAGTGTTATGCATTCCTCGTCTACACTTCAAATGAATGTAAATGCGACACTTCCTTGCTAGGAAATAGCGATTGCAGATGTCTACGTATCGTAGCAATAGAGTTCATATGATTCTTAAAACGCGATATCGCATATCATTCCTATGTTTCATGGTAAGATATAATATGATTTGCGAAGTATCATGTATTCCTCGTCTACACTTCAAATGAATGTAAATGCGATACTTCCTCGCTAGGAAATAGCGTTTGCAGATGTCTACGTATCGTAGCAATAGCTTTCTAATGCTTCTTAAAACGCGATATCGCATCTCATTTCTATGTTTCAAGGTAAGATATAACATGATTTGCGAAGTGTTATGAATTCCTCGTCTACACTTCAAATGAATGTAAATGCGACACTTCTTTGCTAGGAAATAGCGTTTGCGAATGTCTACATATCGTAGCAACAGTGTTCTAATGCTTCTTAAAACGCGATATCGCATCACATTTCTATGTTTCATGGTAAGATATAATATGATTTGCGAAGTGTCACGTATTCCTCGTCTACATTTCAAATGAATGTAAATGCGACACTTCCTAGCAAGGAAATAGCGTTTGCAGATGTCTACGTATCGTAGCAATAGCTTTCTAATGCTTCTTAAAACGCGATATCGCATCTCATTTCTATGTTTCAAGGTAAGATATAACATGATTTGCGAAGTGTTATGAATTCCTCGTCTACACTTCAAATGAATGTAAATGCGACACTTCTTTGCTAGGAAATAGCGTTTGCAAATGTCTACATATCGTAGCAACAGTGTTCTAATGCTTCTTAAAACGCGATATCGCATCACATTTCTATGTTTCATGGTAAGATATAATATGATTTGCGAAGTATCATGTATTCCTCGTCTACACTTCAAATGAATGTAAATGCGACACTTCCTTGCAAGGAAATAGCATTTGCAGATTTCTACGTATCGAAGCAATACAGTTCAAATGCTTCTTAGAACGAAATATTGCATCTCATATCTATGTTTCATGATAAGATATAATATTCATTGCGAAGTGTTATGCATTCCGCGTCTACACTTCAAATGAATGTAAATGCGACACTTCCTTGCTAGGAAATAGCGATTGCAGATGTCTACGTATCGTAGCAATAGAGTTCATATGATTCTTAAAACGCGATATCGTATATCATTTCTATGTTTCATGGTAAGATATAATATGATTTGCGAAGTATCATGTATTCCTCGTCTACACTTCAAATGAATGTAAATGCGATACTTCCTCGCTAGGAAATAGCGTTTGCAGATGTCTACGTATCGTAGCAATAGCTTTCTAATGCTTCTTAAAACGCGATATCGCATCTCATTTCTATGTTTCATGGTAAGATATAATATGATTTGCGAAGTGTCACGTATTCCTCGTCTACATTTCAAATGAATGTAAATGCGACACTTCCTAGCAAGGAAATAGCGTTTGCAGATGTCTACGTATCGTAGCAATAGCTTTCTAATGCTTCTTAAAACGCGATATCGCATCTCATTTCTATGTTTCAAGGTAAGATATAACATGATTTGCGAAGTGTTATGTATTCCTCGTCTACACTTCAAATGAATGTAAATGCGACACTTCTTTGCTAGGAAATAGCGTTTGCAAATGTCTACATATCGTAGCAACAGTGTTCTAATGCTTCTTAAAACGCGATATCGCATCTCATTTCTATGTTTCATGGTAAGATATAATATGATTTGCGAAGTATCATGTATTCCTCGTCTACACTTCAAATGAATGTAAATGCGACACTTCCTTGCAAGGAAATTGCGTTTGCAGATGTCTACGTATCGAAGCAAAACAGTTCAAATGCTTCTTAGAACGAAATATTGCATCTCATATCAATGTTTCATGATAAGATATAATATTCATTGCGAAGTGTTATACATTCCTCGTCTACACTTCAAATGAATGTAAATGCGACACTTCCTTGCTAGGAAATAGCGATTGCAGATGTCTACGTATCGTAGCAATAGAGTTCATATGATTCTTAAAACGCGATATCGCATATCATTTCTATGTTTCATGGTAAGATATAATATGATTTGCGAAGTATCATGTATTCCTCGTCTACACTTCAAATGAATGTAAATGCGATACTTCCTCGCTAAGAAATAGCGTTTGCAGATGTCTACGTATCGTAGCAATAGCTTTCTAATGCTTCTTAAAACGCGATATCGCATCTCATTTCTATGTTTCATGGTAAGATATAATATTCATTGCGAAGTGTTATGCATTCCTCGTCTACGATTCAAATGAATATAAATGCGACACTTCCTCGCTAGGAAATAGCGTTTGCAAATGTTTACCTATCGTAGCAATAGTGTTCTAATGCTTCTTAAAACGCGATATCGCATCTCATTTCTATGTTGCAAGGTAAGATATAACATGATTTGCGAAGTGTTATGTATTCCTCGTCTACACTTCAAATGAATGTAAATGCGACACTTCTTTGCTAGGAAATAGCGTTTGCAAATGTCTACATATCGTAGCAACAGTGTTCTAATGCTTCTTAAAACGCGATATCGCATCTCATTTCTATGTTTCATGGTAAGATATAATATGATTTGCGAAGTATCATGTATTCCTCGTCTACACTTCAAATGAATGTAAATGCGACACTTTCTTGCAAGGAAATTGCGTTTGCAGATGTCTACGTATCGAAGCAAAACAGTTCAAATGCTTCTTAGAACGAAATATTGCATCTCATATCTATGTTTCATGATAAGATATAATATTCATTGCGAAGTGTTATGCATTCCTCGTCTACACTTCAAATGAATGTAAATGCGACACTTCCTTGCTAGGAAATAGCGATTGCAGATGTCTACGTATCGTAGCAATAGAGTTCATATGATTCTTAAAACGCGATATCGCATATCATTCCTATGTTTCATGGTAAGATATAATATGATTTGCGAAGTATCATGTATTCCTCGTCTACACTTCAAATGAATGTAAATGCGATACTTCCTCGCTAGGAAATAGCGTTTGCAGATGTCTACGTATCGTAGCAATAGCTTTCTAATGCTTCTTAAAACGCGATATCGCATCTCATTTCTATGTTTCAAGGTAAGATATAACATGATTTGCGAAGTGTTATGAATTCCTCGTCTACACTTCAAATGAATGTAAATGCGACACTTCTTTGCTAGGAAATAGCGTTTGCGAATGTCTACATATCGTAGCAACAGTGTTCTAATGCTTCTTAAAACGCGATATCGCATCACATTTCTATGTTTCATGGTAAGATATAATATGATTTGCGAAGTGTCACGTATTCCTCGTCTACATTTCAAATGAATGTAAATGCGACACTTCCTAGCAAGGAAATAGCGTTTGCAGATGTCTACGTATCGTAGCAATAGCTTTCTAATGCTTCTTAAAACGCGATATCGCATCTCATTTCTATGTTTCAAGGTAAGATATAACATGATTTGCGAAGTGTTATGAATTCCTCGTCTACACTTCAAATGAATGTAAATGCGACACTTCTTTGCTAGGAAATAGCGTTTGCAAATGTCTACATATCGTAGCAACAGTGTTCTAATGCTTCTTAAAACGCGATATCGCATCACATTTCTATGTTTCATGGTAAGATATAATATGATTTGCGAAGTATCATGTATTCCTCGTCTACACTTCAAATGAATGTAAATGCGACACTTCCTTGCAAGGAAATAGCATTTGCAGATTTCTACGTATCGAAGCAATACAGTTCAAATGCTTCTTAGAACGAAATATTGCATCTCATATCTATGTTTCATGATAAGATATAATATTCATTGCGAAGTGTTATGCATTCCGCGTCTACACTTCAAATGAATGTAAATGCGACACTTCCTTGCTAGGAAATAGCGATTGCAGATGTCTACGTATCGTAGCAATAGAGTTCATATGATTCTTAAAACGCGATATCGTATATCATTTCTATGTTTCATGGTAAGATATAATATGATTTGCGAAGTATCATGTATTCCTCGTCTACACTTCAAATGAATGTAAATGCGATACTTCCTCGCTAGGAAATAGCGTTTGCAGATGTCTACGTATCGTAGCAATAGCTTTCTAATGCTTCTTAAAACGCGATATCGCATCTCATTTCTATGTTTCATGGTAAGATATAATATTCTTTGCGAAGTGTTATGCATTCCTCGTCTACGATTCAAATGAATGTAGATGCGACACTTCCTTGCATGGAAATAGCGTTTGCAGATGTCTACGTATCGTAGCAATAGAGTTCTAATGCTTCTTAAAACGCGATACCGCATCTCATTTCTATGTTTCATGGTAAGATATAATATGATTTGCGAAGTGTCATGTATTCCTCGTCTACACTTCAAATGAATGTAAATGCGACACTTCCTTGCTAGGAAATAGCGTTTGCAGATGTCTACGTATCGAAGCAATAGAGTTCAAATGCTTCTTAAAACGAGATATTGCATATCATATCTATGTTTCCTGATAAGATATAATATTCATTGCGAAGTGTTATGCATTCCTCGTCGACACTTCAAGTGAATGTGAATGCGACACTTCCTCGCTAGGAAACAGCGTTTGCAGATGTCTACGTATCGCAGCAATAGAGTTCTAATGCTTCTTAAAACGCGATATCGCATCTCATTTCTATGTTTCATGGTAAGATATAATATGATTTGCGAAGTGTTATGTATTCCTCGTCTACACTTCAAATGAATGTAAATGCGACACTTCTTTGCTAGGAAATAGCGTTTGCAAATGTCTACATATCGTAGCAACAGTGTTCTAATGCTTCTTAAAACGCGATATCGCATCTCATTTCTATGTTTCATGATAAGATATAATATTCATTGCGATGTGTTATGCATTCCTTGTCTACACTTCAAATGAACGTAAATGCGACACTTCCTTGCTAGGAAATAGCGATTGCAGATGTCTACGTATCGTAGCAATAGAGTTCATATGATTCTTAAAACGCGATATCGCATATCATTTCTATGTTTCATGGTAAGATATAATATGATTTGCGAAGTATCATGTATTCCTCGTCTACACTTCAAATGAATGTTATTGCGACACTACCTTGCTAGGAAATAGCGATTGCAGATGTCTACGTATCGTAGCAATAGAGTTCATATGATTCTTAAAACGCGATATTGCATCTCATTTCTATGTTTCATGGTAAGATATAACATGATTTGCGAAGTGTTATGTATTCCTCGTCTACACTTCAAATGAATGTAAATGCGATACTTCCTCGCTAGGAAATAGCGTTTGCAGATGTCTACGTATCGTAGCAATAGCTTTCTAATGCTTCTTAAAACGCGATATCGCATCTCATTTCTATGTTTCATGGTAAGATATAATATTCATTGCGAAGTGTTATGCATTCCTCGTCTACGATTCATATGAATGTAAATGCGACACTTCCTCGCTAGGAAATAGCGATTGCAGATGTCTACGTATCGTAGCAATAGAGTTCATATGATTCTTAAAACGCGATATCGTATATCATTTCTATGTTTCATGGTAAGATATAATATGATTTGCGAAGTATCATGTATTCCTCGTCTACACTTCAAATGAATGTAAATGCGATACTTCCTCGCTAGGAAATAGCGTTTGCAGATGTCTACGTATCGTAGCAATAGCTTTCTAATGCTTCTTAAAACGCGATATCGCATCTCATTTCTATGTTTCATGGTAAGATATAATATTCATTGCGAAGTGTTATGCATTCCTCGTCTACGATTCAAATGAATGTAAATGCGACACTTCCCTGCTAGGAAATAGCGATTGCAGATGTCTACGTATCGTAGCAATAGAGTTCATATGATTCTTAAAACGCGATATCGTATATCATTTCTATGTTTCATGGTATGATATAATATGATTTGCGATGTATCATGTATTCCTCGTCTACACTTCAAATGAATGTAAATGCGATACTTCCTCGCTAGGAAATAGCGTTTGCAGATGTCTACGTATCGTAGCAATAGCTTTCTAATGCTTCTTAAAACGCGATATCGCATCTCATTTCTATGTTTCATGGTAAGATATAATATTCTTTGCGAAGTGTTATGCATTCCTCGTCTACGATTCAAATGAATGTAGATGCGACACTTCCTTGCATGGAAATAGCGTTTGCAGATGTCTACGTATCGTAGCAATAGAGTTCTAATGCTTCTTAAAACGCGATACCGCATCTCATTTCTATGTTTCATGGTAAGATATAATATGATTTGCGAAGTGTCATGTATTCCTCGTCTACACTTCAAATGAATGTAAATGCGACACTTCCTTGCTAGGAAATAGCGTTTGCAGATGTCTACGTATCGAAGCAATAGAGTTCAAATGCTTCTTAAAACGAGATATTGCATATCATATCTATGTTTCCTGATAAGATATAATATTCATTGCGAAGTGTTATGCATTCCTCGTCGACACTTCAAGTGAATGTGAATGCGACACTTCCTCGCTAGGAAACAGCGTTTGCAGATGTCTACGTATCGCAGCAATAGAGTTCTAATGCTTCTTAAAACGCGATATCGCATCTCATTTCTATGTTTCATGGTAAGATATAATATGATTTGCGAAGTGTTATGTATTCCTCGTCTACACTTCAAATGAATGTAAATGCGACACTTCTTTGCTAGGAAATAGCGTTTGCAAATGTCTACATATCGTAGCAACAGTGTTCTAATGCTTCTTAAAACGCGATATCGCATCTCATTTCTATGTTTCATGATAAGATATAATATTCATTGCGATGTGTTATGCATTCCTCGTCTACACTTCAAATGAACGTAAATGCGACACTTCCTTGCTAGGAAATAGCGATTGCAGATGTCTACGTATCGTAGCAATAGAGTTCATATGATTCTTAAAACGCGATATCGCATATCATTTCTATGTTTCATGGTAAGATATAATATGATTTGCGAAGTATCATGTATTCCTCGTCTACACTTCAAATGAATGTTATTGCGACACTACCTTGCTAGGAAATAGCGATTGCAGATGTCTACGTATCGTAGCAATAGAGTTCATATGATTCTTAAAACGCGATATTGCATCTCATTTCTATGTTTCATGGTAAGATATAACATGATTTGCGAAGTGTTATGTATTCCTCGTCTACACTTCAAATGAATGTAAATGCGATACTTCCTCGCTAGGAAATAGCGTTTGCAGATGTCTACGTATCGTAGCAATAGCTTTCTAATGCTTCTTAAAACGCGATATCGCATCTCATTTCTATGTTTCATGGTAAGATATAATATTCATTGCGAAGTGTTATGCATTCCTCGTCTACGATTCATATGAATGTAAATGCGACACTTCCTCGCTAGGAAATAGCGTTTGCAAATGTCTACCTATCGTAGCAATAGTGTTCTAATGCTTCTAAAAACAAGATATCGCATCTCAATTCTATGTTTCATGATAAGATGTAATATTCATTGCGAAGTGTTATGTATTCCTCGCCTACACTTCAAAAGAATGTAAATGCGACACTTCCTTGCTAGGAAATAGCGTTTGCAGATGTCTACGTATCGAAGCAATAGAGTTCATATGATTCTTAAAACGCGATATCGTATATCATTTCTATGTTTCATGGTAAGATATAATATGGTTTGCGAAGTATCATGTATTCCTCGTCTACACTTCAAATGAATGTAAATGCGACACTTCTTTGCTAGGAAATAGCGTTTGCAAATATCTACGTATCGTAACAATAGTGTTCTAATGCTTCTTAAAACGCGATATCGCATCTCATTTCTATGTTTCATGGTAAGATATGATATGATTTGCGATGTATCATGTATTCCTCGTCTACACTTCAAATGAATGTAAATGCGACACTTCCTTGCAAGGAAATAGCGTTTGCAGATGTCTACGTATCGAAGCAATAGAGTTCAAATGCTTCTTAAAACGAGATATTGCATCTCATATCTATGTTTCATGATAAGATATAATATTCATTGCGAAGTGTTATGCATTCCTCGTTTACGATTCAAATGAATGTAAATGCGACACTTCCTTGCAAGGAAATAGCGTTTGCAGATGTCTACGTATCGTAGCAATAGAGTTCTAATGCTTCTTAAAACGCGATATCGCATCTCATTTCTATGTTTCATGGTAAGATATAATATGATTTGCGAAGTGTTATGTATTCCTCGCCTACACTTCAAATGAATGTAAATGCGACACTTCTTTGCTAGGAAATAGCGTTTGCAAATGTCTACGTATCGTAGCAATAGAGTTCATATGATCCTTAAACCGCGATATCGCATCTCATTTCTATGTTTCATGGTAAGATATAACATGATTTGCGAAGTGTTTTGTATTCCTCGTCTACACTTCAAATGAATGTGAATGCGATACTTCCTCGCTAGGAAATAGCGTTTGCAGATATCTACGTATCGTAGCAATAGCTTTCTAATGCTTTTTAAAATGCGATATCGCATCTCATTTCTATGTTTCAAGGTAAGATATAGTATGATTTGCGAAGTGTCATGTATTCCTCGTCTACACTTCAAATGAATGTAAATGAGACACTTCCTCGCTGGGGAATAGCGTTTGCAAATGTTTACCTATCGTAGCAATAGTGTTCTAATGCTTCTTAAAACGCGATATCGCATCTCATTTCTATGTTTCATGGTAAGATATAATATGATTTGCGAAGTATCATGTTTTCCTCGTCTACACTTCAAATGAATGTGAATGCGACACTTCCTCGCTAGGAAACAGCGTTTGCAGATGTCTACGTATCGTAGCGATAGAGTTTTTACGATTCTTAAAAGGCGATATCGCATCTCATTTCTATGATTCATGGTAAGGTATAATATGATATGCGAAGTGTTATGTATTCCTCGTCTACACTTCAAATGAATGTAAATGTGACATTTCCCTGCAACGAAATAGCGTTTGCAAATGTCTACGTATCGTAGCAATAGAGTTCATATGATTCTTAAAACGCGATATCGCATCTCATTTCTATGTTTCATGGTAAGATATAACATGATTTGCGAAGTGTTATGTGTTCCTCGTCTACACTTCAAATGAATGTAAATGCGATACTTCCTCGCTAGGAAATAGCGTTTGCAGATGTCTACGTATCGGAGCAATAGCTTTCTAATGCTTCTTAGAACGCGATATCGCATCTCATTTCTATGTTTCATGGTAAGATATAATATTCATTGCGAAGTGTTATGCATTCCTCGTCAACGATTCAAATGAATGTAAATGCGACACTTCCTCGCTAGGAAATAGCGTTTGCAGATGTCTACGTATCGTAGCAATAGCTTTCTAATGCTTCTTAAAACGCGATATCGCATCTCATTTCTATGTTTCATGGTAAGATATAATATGATTTGCGAAGTGTCACGTATTCCTCGTCTACATTTCAAATGAATGTAAATGCGACACTTCCTAGCAAGGAAATAGCGTTTGCAGATGTCTACGTATCGTAGCAATAGCTTTCTAATGCTTCTTAAAACGCGATATCGCATCTCATTTCTATGTTTCAAGGTAAGATATAACATGATTTGCGAAGTGTTATGTATTCCTCGTCTACACTTCAAATGAATGTAAATGCGACACTTCTTTGCTAGGAAATAGCGTTTGCAAATGTCTACATATCGTAGCAACAGTGTTCTAATGCTTCTTAAAACGCGATATCGCATCTCATTTCTATGTTTCATGGTAAGATATAATATGATTTGCGAAGTATCATGTATTCCTCGTCTACACTTCAAATGAATGTAAATGCGACACTTCCTTGCAAGGAAATTGCGTTTGCAGATGTCTACGTATCGAAGCAATACAGTTCAAATGCTTCTTAGAACGAAATATTGCATCTCATATCTATGTTTCATGATAAGATATAATATTCATTGCGAAGTGTTATGCATTCCTCGTCTACACTTCAAATGAATGTAAATGCGACACTTCCTTGCTAGGAAATAGCGATTGCAGATGTCTACGTATCGTAGCAATAGAGTTCATATGATTCTTAAAACGCGATATCGCATATCATTTCTATGTTTCATGGTAAGATATAATATGATTTGCGAAGTATCATGTATTCCTCGTCTACACTTCAAATGAATGTAAATGCGATACTTCCTCGCTAGGAATAGCGTTTGCAGATGTCTACGTATCGTAGCAATAGTGTTCTAATGCTTCTTAAAACGCGATATCGCATCTCATTTCTATGTTTCATGGTAAGATATAATATGATTTGCGAAGTGTCACGTATTCCTCGTCTACATTTCAAATGAATGTAAATGCGACACTTCCTAGCAAGGAAATAGCGTTTGCAGATGTCTACGTATCGTAGCAATAGCTTTCTAATGCTTCTTAAAACGCGATATCGCATCTTATTTCTATGTTGCAAGGTAAGATATAACATGATTTGCGAAGTGTTATGTATTCCTCGTCTACACTTCAAATGAATGTAAATGCGACACTTCTTTGCTAGGAAATAGCGTTTGCAAATGTCTACATATCGTAGCAACAGTGTTCTAATGCTTCTTAAAACGCGATATCGCATCTCATTTCTATGTTTCATGGTAAGATATAATATGATTTGCGAAGTATCATGTATTCCTCGTCTACACTTCAAATGAATGTAAATGCGACACTTCCTTGCAAGGAAATTGCGTTTGCAGATGTCTACGTATCGAAGCAAAACAGTTCAAATGCTTCTTAGAACGAAATATTGCATCTCATATCTATGTTTCATGATAAGATATAATATTCATTGCGAAGTGTTATGCATTCCTCGTCTACACTTCAAATGAATGTAAATGCGACACTTCCTTGCTAGGAAATAGCGATTGCAGATGTCTACGTATCGTAGCAATAGAGTTCATATGATTCTTAAAACGCGATATCGCATATCATTTCTATGTTTCATGGTAAGATATAATATGATTTGCGAAGTATCATGTATTCCTCGTCTACACTTCAAATGAATGTAAATGCGATACTTCCTCGCTAGGGAATAGCGTTTGCAGATGTCTACGTATCATAGCAATAGCTTTCTAATGCTTCTTAAAACGCGATATCGCATCTCATTTCTATGTTTCATGGTAAGATATAATATTCATTGCGAAGTGTTATGCATTCCTCGTCTACGATTCAAATGAATATAAATGCGACACTTCCTCGCTAGGAAATAGCGTTTGCAAATGTTTACCTATCGTAGCAATAGTGTTCTAATGCTTCTTAAAACGCGATATCGCATCTCATTTCTATGTTGCAAGGTAAGATATAACATGATTTGCGAAGTGTTATGTATTCCTCGTCTACACTTCAAATGAATGTAAATGCGACACTTCTTTGCTAGGAAATAGCGTTTGCAAATGTCTACATATCGTAGCAACAGTGTTCTAATGCTTCTTAAAACGCGATATCGCATCTCATTTCTATGTTTCATGGTAAGATATAATATTCATTGCGAAGTGTTATGCATTCCTCGTCTACGATTCAAATGAATGTAAATGCGACACTTCCCTGCTAGGAAATAGCGATTGCAGATGTCTACGTATCGTAGCAATAGAGTTCATATGATTCTTAAAACGCGATATCGTATATCATTTCTATGTTTCATGGTATGATATAATATGATTTGCGATGTATCATGTATTCCTCGTCTACACTTCAAATGAATGTAAATGCGATACTTCCTCGCTAGGAAATAGCGTTTGCAGATGTCTACGTATCGTAGCAATAGCTTTCTAATGCTTCTTAAAACGCGATATCGCATCTCATTTCTATGTTTCATGGTAAGATATAATATTCTTTGCGAAGTGTTATGCATTCCTCGTCTACGATTCAAATGAATGTAGATGCGACACTTCCTTGCATGGAAATAGCGTTTGCAGATGTCTACGTATCGTAGCAATAGAGTTCTAATGCTTCTTAAAACGCGATACCGCATCTCATTTCTATGTTTCATGGTAAGATATAATATGATTTGCGAAGTGTCATGTATTCCTCGTCTACACTTCAAATGAATGTAAATGCGACACTTCCTTGCTAGGAAATAGCGTTTGCAGATGTCTACGTATCGAAGCAATAGAGTTCAAATGCTTCTTAAAACGAGATATTGCATATCATATCTATGTTTCCTGATAAGATATAATATTCATTGCGAAGTGTTATGCATTCCTCGTCGACACTTCAAGTGAATGTGAATGCGACACTTCCTCGCTAGGAAACAGCGTTTGCAGATGTCTACGTATCGCAGCAATAGAGTTCTAATGCTTCTTAAAACGCGATATCGCATCTCATTTCTATGTTTCATGGTAAGATATAATATGATTTGCGAAGTGTTATGTATTCCTCGTCTACACTTCAAATGAATGTAAATGCGACACTTCTTTGCTAGGAAATAGCGTTTGCAAATGTCTACATATCGTAGCAACAGTGTTCTAATGCTTCTTAAAACGCGATATCGCATCTCATTTCTATGTTTCATGATAAGATATAATATTCATTGCGATGTGTTATGCATTCCTCGTCTACACTTCAAATGAACGTAAATGCGACACTTCCTTGCTAGGAAATAGCGATTGCAGATGTCTACGTATCGTAGCAATAGAGTTCATATGATTCTTAAAACGCGATATCGCATATCATTTCTATGTTTCATGGTAAGATATAATATGATTTGCGAAGTATCATGTATTCCTCGTCTACACTTCAAATGAATGTTATTGCGACACTACCTTGCTAGGAAATAGCGATTGCAGATGTCTACGTATCGTAGCAATAGAGTTCATATGATTCTTAAAACGCGATATTGCATCTCATTTCTATGTTTCATGGTAAGATATAACATGATTTGCGAAGTGTTATGTATTCCTCGTCTACACTTCAAATGAATGTAAATGCGATACTTCCTCGCTAGGAAATAGCGTTTGCAGATGTCTACGTATCGTAGCAATAGCTTTCTAATGCTTCTTAAAACGCGATATCGCATCTCATTTCTATGTTTCATGGTAAGATATAATATTCATTGCGAAGTGTTATGCATTCCTCGTCTACGATTCATATGAATGTAAATGCGACACTTCCTCGCTAGGAAATAGCGTTTGCAAATGTCTACCTATCGTAGCAATAGTGTTCTAATGCTTCTAAAAACAAGATATCGCATCTCAATTCTATGTTTCATGATAAGATGTAATATTCATTGCGAAGTGTTATGTATTCCTCGCCTACACTTCAAAAGAATGTAAATGCGACACTTCCTTGCTAGGAAATAGCGTTTGCAGATGTCTACGTATCGAAGCAATAGAGTTCATATGATTCTTAAAACGCGATATCGTATATCATTTCTATGTTTCATGGTAAGATATAATATGGTTTGCGAAGTATCATGTATTCCTCGTCTACACTTCAAATGAATGTAAATGCGACACTTCTTTGCTAGGAAATAGCGTTTGCAAATATCTACGTATCGTAACAATAGTGTTCTAATGCTTCTTAAAACGCGATATCGCATCTCATTTCTATGTTTCATGGTAAGATATGATATGATTTGCGATGTATCATGTATTCCTCGTCTACACTTCAAATGAATGTAAATGCGACACTTCCTTGCAAGGAAATAGCGTTTGCAGATGTCTACGTATCGAAGCAATAGAGTTCAAATGCTTCTTAAAACGAGATATTGCATCTCATATCTATGTTTCATGATAAGATATAATATTCATTGCGAAGTGTTATGCATTCCTCGTTTACGATTCAAATGAATGTAAATGCGACACTTCCTTGCAAGGAAATAGCGTTTGCAGATGTCTACGTATCGTAGCAATAGAGTTCTAATGCTTCTTAAAACGCGATATCGCATCTCATTTCTATGTTTCATGGTAAGATATAATATGATTTGCGAAGTGTTATGTATTCCTCGCCTACACTTCAAATGAATGTAAATGCGACACTTCTTTGCTAGGAAATAGCGTTTGCAAATGTCTACGTATCGTAGCAATAGAGTTCATATGATCCTTAAACCGCGATATCGCATCTCATTTCTATGTTTCATGGTAAGATATAACATGATTTGCGAAGTGTTTTGTATTCCTCGTCTACACTTCAAATGAATGTGAATGCGATACTTCCTCGCTAGGAAATAGCGTTTGCAGATATCTACGTATCGTAGCAATAGCTTTCTAATGCTTTTTAAAATGCGATATCGCATCTCATTTCTATGTTTCAAGGTAAGATATAGTATGATTTGCGAAGTGTCATGTATTCCTCGTCTACACTTCAAATGAATGTAAATGAGACACTTCCTCGCTGGGGAATAGCGTTTGCAAATGTTTACCTATCGTAGCAATAGTGTTCTAATGCTTCTTAAAACGCGATATCGCATCTCATTTCTATGTTTCATGGTAAGATATAATATGATTTGCGAAGTATCATGTTTTCCTCGTCTACACTTCAAATGAATGTGAATGCGACACTTCCTCGCTAGGAAACAGCGTTTGCAGATGTCTACGTATCGTAGCGATAGAGTTTTTACGATTCTTAAAAGGCGATATCGCATCTCATTTCTATGATTCATGGTAAGGTATAATATGATATGCGAAGTGTTATGTATTCCTCGTCTACACTTCAAATGAATGTAAATGTGACATTTCCCTGCAACGAAATAGCGTTTGCAAATGTCTACGTATCGTAGCAATAGAGTTCATATGATTCTTAAAACGCGATATCGCATCTCATTTCTATGTTTCATGGTAAGATATAACATGATTTGCGAAGTGTTATGTGTTCCTCGTCTACACTTCAAATGAATGTAAATGCGATACTTCCTCGCTAGGAAATAGCGTTTGCAGATGTCTACGTATCGGAGCAATAGCTTTCTAATGCTTCTTAGAACGCGATATCGCATCTCATTTCTATGTTTCATGGTAAGATATAATATTCATTGCGAAGTGTTATGCATTCCTCGTCAACGATTCAAATGAATGTAAATGCGACACTTCCTCGCTAGGAAATAGCGTTTGCAGATGTCTACGTATCGTAGCAATAGCTTTCTAATGCTTCTTAAAACGCGATATCGCATCTCATTTCTATGTTTCATGGTAAGATATAATATGATTTGCGAAGTGTCACGTATTCCTCGTCTACATTTCAAATGAATGTAAATGCGACACTTCCTAGCAAGGAAATAGCGTTTGCAGATGTCTACGTATCGTAGCAATAGCTTTCTAATGCTTCTTAAAACGCGATATCGCATCTCATTTCTATGTTTCAAGGTAAGATATAACATGATTTGCGAAGTGTTATGTATTCCTCGTCTACACTTCAAATGAATGTAAATGCGACACTTCTTTGCTAGGAAATAGCGTTTGCAAATGTCTACATATCGTAGCAACAGTGTTCTAATGCTTCTTAAAACGCGATATCGCATCTCATTTCTATGTTTCATGGTAAGATATAATATGATTTGCGAAGTATCATGTATTCCTCGTCTACACTTCAAATGAATGTAAATGCGACACTTCCTTGCAAGGAAATTGCGTTTGCAGATGTCTACGTATCGAAGCAATACAGTTCAAATGCTTCTTAGAACGAAATATTGCATCTCATATCTATGTTTCATGATAAGATATAATATTCATTGCGAAGTGTTATGCATTCCTCGTCTACACTTCAAATGAATGTAAATGCGACACTTCCTTGCTAGGAAATAGCGATTGCAGATGTCTACGTATCGTAGCAATAGAGTTCATATGATTCTTAAAACGCGATATCGCATATCATTTCTATGTTTCATGGTAAGATATAATATGATTTGCGAAGTATCATGTATTCCTCGTCTACACTTCAAATGAATGTAAATGCGATACTTCCTCGCTAGGAAATAGCGTTTGCAGATGTCTACGTATCGTAGCAATAGTGTTCTAATGCTTCTTAAAACGCGATATCGCATCTCATTTCTATGTTTCATGGTAAGATATAATATGATTTGCGAAGTGTCACGTATTCCTCGTCTACATTTCAAATGAATGTAAATGCGACACTTCCTAGCAAGGAAATAGCGTTTGCAGATGTCTACGTATCGTAGCAATAGCTTTCTAATGCTTCTTAAAACGCGATATCGCATCTTATTTCTATGTTGCAAGGTAAGATATAACATGATTTGCGAAGTGTTATGTATTCCTCGTCTACACTTCAAATGAATGTAAATGCGACACTTCTTTGCTAGGAAATAGCGTTTGCAAATGTCTACATATCGTAGCAACAGTGTTCTAATGCTTCTTAAAACGCGATATCGCATCTCATTTCTATGTTTCATGGTAAGATATAATATGATTTGCGAAGTATCATGTATTCCTCGTCTACACTTCAAATGAATGTAAATGCGACACTTCCTTGCAAGGAAATTGCGTTTGCAGATGTCTACGTATCGAAGCAAAACAGTTCAAATGCTTCTTAGAACGAAATATTGCATCTCATATCTATGTTTCATGATAAGATATAATATTCATTGCGAAGTGTTATGCATTCCTCGTCTACACTTCAAATGAATGTAAATGCGACACTTCCTTGCTAGGAAATAGCGATTGCAGATGTCTACGTATCGTAGCAATAGAGTTCATATGATTCTTAAAACGCGATATCGCATATCATTTCTATGTTTCATGGTAAGATATAATATGATTTGCGAAGTATCATGTATTCCTCGTCTACACTTCAAATGAATGTAAATGCGATACTTCCTCGCTAGGGAATAGCGTTTGCAGATGTCTACGTATCATAGCAATAGCTTTCTAATGCTTCTTAAAACGCGATATCGCATCTCATTTCTATGTTTCATGGTAAGATATAATATTCATTGCGAAGTGTTATGCATTCCTCGTCTACGATTCAAATGAATATAAATGCGACACTTCCTCGCTAGGAAATAGCGTTTGCAAATGTTTACCTATCGTAGCAATAGTGTTCTAATGCTTCTTAAAACGCGATATCGCATCTCATTTCTATGTTGCAAGGTAAGATATAACATGATTTGCGAAGTGTTATGTATTCCTCGTCTACACTTCAAATGAATGTAAATGCGACACTTCTTTGCTAGGAAATAGCGTTTGCAAATGTCTACATATCGTAGCAACAGTGTTCTAATGCTTCTTAAAACGCGATATCGCATCTCATTTCTATGTTTCATGGTAAGATATAATATGATTTGCGAAGTATCATGTATTCCTCGTCTACACTTCAAATGAATGTAAATGCGACACTTCCTTGCAAGGAAATTGCGTTTGCAGATGTCTACGTATCGAAGCAAAACAGTTCAAATGCTTCTTAGAACGAAATATTGCATCTCATATCTATGTTTCATGATTAGATATAGTATTCATTGCGAAGTGTTATGCATTCCTCGTCTACACTTCAAATGAATGTAAATGCGACACTTCCTTGCTAGGAAATAGCGATTGCAGATGTCTACGTATCGTAGCAATAGAGTTCATATGATTCTTAAAACGCGATATCGCATATCATTCCTATGTTTCATGGTAAGATATAATACGATTTGCGAAGTATCATGTATTCCTCGTCTACACTTCAAATGAATGTAAATGCGATACTTCCTCGCTAGGAAATAGCGTTTGCAGATGTCTACGTATCGTAGCAATAGCTTTCTAATGCTTCTTAAAACGCGATATCGCATCTCATTTCTATGTTTCAAGGTAAGATATAACATGATTTGCGAAGTGTTATGAATTCCTCGTCTACACTTCAAATGAATGTAAATGCGACACTTCTTTGCTAGGAAATAGCGTTTGCGAATGTCTACATATCGTAGCAACAGTGTTCTAATGCTTCTTAAAACGCGATATCGCATCACATTTCTATGTTTCATGGTAAGATATAATATGATTTGCGAAGTGTCACGTATTCCTCGTCTACATTTCAAATGAATGTAAATGCGACACTTCCTAGCAAGGAAATAGCGTTTGCAGATGTCTACGTATCGTAGCAATAGCTTTCTAATGCTTCTTAAAACGCGATATCGCATCTCATTTCTATGTTTCAAGGTAAGATATAACATGATTTGCGAAGTGTTATGAATTCCTCGTCTACACTTCAAATGAATGTAAATGCGACACTTCTTTGCTAGGAAATAGCGTTTGCAAATGTCTACATATCGTAGCAACAGTGTTCTAATGCTTCTTAAAACGCGATATCGCATCACATTTCTATGTTTCATGGTAAGATATAATATGATTTGCGAAGTATCATGTATTCCTCGTCTACACTTCAAATGAATGTAAATGCGACACTTCCTTGCAAGGAAATAGCGTTTGCAGATTTCTACGTATCGAAGCAATACAGTTCAAATGCTTCTTAGAACGAAATATTGCATCCCATATCTATGTTTCATGATAAGATATAATATTCATTGCGAAGTGTTATGCATTCCGCGTCTACACTTCAAATGAATGTAAATGCGACACTTCCTTGCTAGGAAATAGCGATTGCAGATGTCTACGTATCGTAGCAATAGAGTTCATATGATTCTTAAAACGCGATATCGTATATCATTTCTATGTTTCATGGTAAGATATAATATGATTTGCGAAGTATCATGTATTCCTCGTCTACACTTCAAATGAATGTAAATGCGATACTTCCTCGCTAGGAAATAGCGTTTGCAGATGTCTACGTATCGTAGCAATAGCTTTCTAATGCTTCTTAAAACGCGATATCGCATCTCATTTCTATGTTTCATGGTAAGATATAATATTCATTGCGAAGTGTTATGCATTCCTCGTCTACGATTCAAATGAATGTAAATGCGACACTTCCCTGCTAGGAAATAGCGATTGCAGATGTCTACGTATCGTAGCAATAGAGTTCATATGATTCTTAAAACGCGATATCGTATATCATTTCTATGTTTCATGGTATGATATAATATGATTTGCGAAGTATCATGTATTCCTCGTCTACACTTCAAATGAATGTAAATGCGATACTTCCTCGCTAGGAAATAGCGTTTGCAGATGTCTACGTATCGTAGCAATAGCTTTCTAATGCTTCTTAAAACGCGATATCGCATCTCATTTCTATGTTTCAAGGTAAGATATAACATGATTTGCGAAGTGTTATGAATTCCTCGTATACACTTCAAATGAATGTAAATGCGACACTTCTTTGCTAGGAAATAGCGTTTGCGAATGTCTACATATCGTAGCAACAGTGTTCTAATGCTTCTTAAAACGCGATATCGCATCACATTTCTATGTTTCATGGTAAGATATAATATGATTTGCGAAGTGTCACGTATTCCTCGTCTACATTTCAAATGAATGTAAATGCGACACTTCCTAGCAAGGAAATAGCGTTTGCAGATGTCTACGTATCGTAGCAATAGCTTTCTAATGCTTCTTAAAACGCGATATCGCATCTCATTTCTATGTTTCAAGGTAAGATATAACATGATTTGCGAAGTGTTATGAATTCCTCGTCTACACTTCAAATGAATGTAAATGCGACACTTCTTTGCTAGGAAATAGCGTTTGCAAATGTCTACATATCGTAGCAACAGTGTTCTAATGCTTCTTAAAACGCGATATCGCATCACATTTCTATGTTTCATGGTAAGATATAATATGATTTGCGAAGTATCATGTATTCCTCGTCTACACTTCAAATGAATGTAAATGCGACACTTCCTTGCAAGGAAATAGCGTTTGCAGATTTCTACGTATCGAAGCAATACAGTTCAAATGCTTCTTAGAACGAAATATTGCATCCCATATCTATGTTTCATGATAAGATATAATATTCATTGCGAAGTGTTATGCATTCCGCGTCTACACTTCAAATGAATGTAAATGCGACACTTCCTTGCTAGGAAATAGCGATTGCAGATGTCTACGTATCGTAGCAATAGAGTTCATATGATTCTTAAAACGCGATATCGTATATCATTTCTATGTTTCATGGTAAGATATAATATGATTTGCGAAGTATCATGTATTCCTCGTCTACACTTCAAATGAATGTAAATGCGATACTTCCTCGCTAGGAAATAGCGTTTGCAGATGTCTACGTATCGTAGCAATAGCTTTCTAATGCTTCTTAAAACGCGATATCGCATCTCATTTCTATGTTTCATGGTAAGATATAATATTCATTGCGAAGTGTTATGCATTCCTCGTCTACGATTCAAATGAATGTAAATGCGACACTTCCCTGCTAGGAAATAGCGATTGCAGATGTCTACGTATCGTAGCAATAGAGTTCATATGATTCTTAAAACGCGATATCGTATATCATTTCTATGTTTCATGGTATGATATAATATGATTTGCGAAGTATCATGTATTCCTCGTCTACACTTCAAATGAATGTAAATGCGATACTTCCTCGCTAGGAAATAGCGTTTGCAGATGTCTACGTATCGTAGCAATAGCTTTCTAATGCTTCTTAAAACGCGATATCGCATCTCATTTCTATGTTTCATGGTAAGATATAATATTCTTTGCGAAGTGTTATGCATTCCTCGTCTACGATTCAAATGAATGTAGATGCGACACTTCCTTGCATGGAAATAGCGTTTGCAGATGTCTACGTATCGTAGCAATAGAGTTCTAATGCTTCTTAAAACGCGATACCGCATCTCATTTCTATGTTTCATGGTAAGATATAATATGATTTGCGAAGTGTCATGTATTCCTCGTCTACACTTCAAATGAATGTAAATGCGACACTTCCTTGCTAGGAAATAGCGTTTGCAGATGTCTACGTATCGAAGCAATAGAGTTCAAATGCTTCTTAAAACGAGATATTGCATATCATATCTATGTTTCCTGATAAGATATAATATTCATTGCGAAGTGTTATGCATTCCTCGTCGACACTTCAAGTGAATGTGAATGCGACACTTCCTCGCTAGGAAACAGCGTTTGCAGATGTCTACGTATCGCAGCAATAGAGTTCTAATGCTTCTTAAAACGCGATATCGCATCTCATTTCTATGTTTCATGGTAAGATATAATATGATTTGCGAAGTGTTATGTATTCCTCGTCTACACTTCAAATGAATGTAAATGCGACACTTCTTTGCTAGGAAATAGCGTTTGCAAATGTCTACATATCGTAGCAACAGTGTTCTAATGCTTCTTAAAACGCGATATCGCATCTCATTTCTATGTTTCATGATAAGATATAATATTCATTGCGATGTGTTATGCATTCCTTGTCTACTGTCACGTCCGGGACCGGGAGAATTTCCGGAGTCGACCGTACGAAACGAAATATAAAACACAGGGCCGATCACTCGATTGTGATGGGTACCGTGGTTTCCTTTTATGGGACGCGAGCGGTAATTTTACCCTTTTCGATGCGGTAAAGTGAAATTTACTTACCTTTCGTCGATTAACACCTTAATATCCCCTTTCCAGGTACCGCTGTCGTCGAGGGTCACCGGCTGGGACAGTGGACGCGTAAGATGGGCGTTGAGGGAGCGTCAATGGAGTGAGGGTCCAGCGACGTTGACCGGACTCGGATGCTGGCGTCGGAGATGTCGGTGGTGCTGCAGGAGGCTGGATGCGGACAGCAGTAACAGCAATCACGGAATGGTAGGCTGGGCACGCCTGGGATCCGTTATATTCCCGCACAAGTTGTCGCAAGAAATTCTTTCTACCGGCGCGGCGCGTCTTCTTGGTAGCGGTGCGACACATACGAGATCTTCTTCTCCTAACTAGATTCGAGTCGGATAAGCGGCGGTCCGCTCTATCGTCGTCGGTCCAGGAGGGCGAAGAATGATCGTCCACTCGGGAGATCTTCCACTTGTATTCGGCACAGATAAGCGGCGGTCCGCTCTATCTAATGCAGAGGTTCAAGTATCTGTATCTCCGCAAAGTAGCGCTGTGTATGGTTGTACGCGAGAACCGGAGGGTGTCGCGTAGATATAAAATGAATAAGGACTCGAATGTAGAAATAAAATAAAGATATATTCTTGATTAATCCTAGCTATACACTTACTTCCCTATCTAGATTTAGAGTAACTTAATGAACTAGAAATAGAACTTAGATTTAGAAATAGAATAGGAACTTGAATACGATTTGAACTAGAAGTCGAGGTTTGAGAGAGATCCGAAGTCGGGCGATGCCCGGGATGAAGTCGGAAGAGAACCGGAGCCGGGCGATGCCCGGGACGAAGTGACGATCCACTCGCGTGCACGAGACCTCCTCGGTTCTCGTGGCGCGCGAGTCGCTGAGCCCTTCGAGTGGGGCGGACGGTAGGAGTAGGGCGGACGGCCCTTGCGGTGGGGCGCGGCTCGCGTTACGCGTGAGCCGCGCGCGTCGAATGCGCGCGCGAGCGCATCGTTTCTTAGAGAATATTGATTATAAATATATCTTAAAATTATGTGTGAGTGTTGTTCGTGTTACATCGAATAGTGTCGTGTGTACTTAGATCTAGAATTAATATGTATAGTTATATATATTAGAAAAAATGAAGTATGGCTGAGTTACGGTAGGCGATTCGGTGAGTCGTTGTTGCGAAGGTGGATCGTGGGTGTTGTGATTTGCGCGGTAGCGCAAATGGTTGGTCCATCTCCGGGGCGTGATTTGCGGGTCGGCTGCCTTGGCTCGGCGAAAGGGGTGTTTACCCGTGCGCTTGGTCGTGGACGGCTGCAGGTAATTCGTCCCTGCTCTCTGTGGGAGGCGTCGGGGGGTGGACGGCGATACGCCGGACGTCACACCTCCCCCCCTCGAAAAGGAATCTTGGCGGGGCCAAGATCTCCTGACTGGCTGATACCTGTCGGGGCGGGCCTCGAAGTTTGCTGCGCTGCCGGTTGGCTGCCGTGGTACCGCTGAGTCCCTGCGTTTATTGGTGTACCGGGCTCGTTCTGCCTCTATGGAGTGGCCTCTTTTGTTATGGATTGCACCTTCGTCTCTCATTGGATCGGAACTAGCACTGTCACTGTCTTTGTCAGTTGTACTGATACGATTAGCACTAATTCTCGCACCTGTCTCGCTCTCACTCGTTTCATTTTCAGTCTTTTTCTTTTCGAATTCATTCATGCGTTTACACAGTTTCAATTTGTTCGCGTGGACAATTTTTGTTTTCCCTTTGATTGACAATTTGACATTATTATTGCTTAGAACTTCGAGAATCCGATATGGGCCCACGTATTGTGATTGGAACTTGTGTTTGAGTGGTTCTCTTAATAGGAACACCCATTGTCCGGTCTCGAATTTCTGTACATTTTGTTTTTTATCATAATAATGCTTCGCTCGCTGTTTTGCACGGTCCAGATTTTCTTTCGCTATTTTCTGAGAGTTAGAAATTTTCTGATTGAGTTCGATTAAATAATCCGAGTATGTCTCGTTTTCCGACAGATCTTGGAACGGTGTTTCCGAAGGTGTTCTGGCGATACGCCCGAAAACTAACTCGTGGGGTGTGTACAAAGTGCCTTCGTGAACGCTGGTGTTATATGAAAACATGGCGTATGGGAGCCATCTTTCCCAATCGCCACTGGTGCTGATGAAATGTTTAAGATATTCAGCGAGCACGTGGTGGGATCTTTCCACCGAACCGTTTGTCTGAGGGTGGAATGCAGTTGATTTATATTGTTTAATTCGAAATTTGATTGCTATTGCTTTTATAAGGCTGTTTATGAAGTTTGTGCCTTGGTCGGTTAAAATCCCTTTTGGGCATCCGAACTTGCATATAAATTGGGTAATCAAGGCATCTGCAATATCGACCGCAGATGTCTGTTTGAGTGGAATTGCGACGGAGTATTTTGTTAATAGATCTTGTATTGTTAGGATATTTGTAAAACCTTCGGGAGTGGTTGGAAGCGGACCCATGACGTCCATCGATATTTTATCGAAGGCGCATCCTGGAGTATCCGTTAAGGTTAAAGGTTGTTTGGTTTTGACTCGGACTAGTTTTTCGGATTGGCAGCTCTTGCATTTACTTATATACTCTTGAATTTGGGCCTTCATGTTTGGCCAATAATAACGTTCTCTGACGCGCGAGTATGTTTTGTTTACGCCTTTATGTCCGCCAACCGGTGTATCGTGATTTGTTTTTATGATACTCTCTCTATGTTGTTCGGGTGGAATGAGTATCAAGCCTTGGCAAACGGTAATTTGAAGTGGGGTTTCGTAAAATAAATCTTGTAATATTTTCTGAATTCGCGACCATGAAATTGAATCTAAGTACGTTTGAGCTATGCTTATTGAAGTTAGTTGTAATTCTGAAACGACATCGAAGAGAGAACGTAGAGCTTCTACTACTAAATCGAAATCGATTGCGCGTTTTTCGTGTTCTACGACTGGCAATTGGATTTGGTAAAAATTATCGACTTGGACTACTTTGGCTTTTGTGAGGTTGATTCCCGTTTTATGTGAAAAGAATTTTCCCGCTTCATCAATTTGTTTAGCTCCTGCGTCGTAAGGCTGTCCGGACTTGGTAATGAAGAGAACAACGTTATCACGTCTCATGGCGATATTGTCGCGTGTGAATTTAAACAATGGTTCGTATCTCGTGTGTTCCGTCGGTAAGTTATCCGAGGTGGGTTGATCCGTAGCGGGTGAAGGTGGAGGAGGCGGAGGAGGCAGAGACATTGTGGATTCTTGTTGTTTTCGAGATTTTGGAGGAATATCAAATATGTCTTCGTCGGAAGAGGATGGTTGAATCAAGGGACAGACTTTCGCTGGATTTCGCGATAATGCATCTGCGTTTAAATTCGTTTTACCCGATTTGTATACAATTTCATAATCGTACTCCGCGAGTTTTAATCTCCACCTGACGAGACGGCTGGATGGGTCCTTAACAGAGTTCATCCACACCAGTGGACGATGGTCTGTTACCAGCTTGAATTGATTGCCATAGACGTATGGCCTGAATTGATGAACTGCGTAAATGATAGCGAGACACTCCTTTTCTATCGTCGAATAATTTCTCTCGGCTGAATTTAAGAGTCTAGACGTATACGCTATCGGTAAATCGCGACCTATTTGCCCTTGGCTCAGTACGGCGCCTATCGCATCCGTTGATGCATCTGTGGTGATAACAAATGGGAGTTTGAAATTAGGATATTGAAGAATTGGCGCCTCGCATAGCGCATCTCGGAGTTTTACAAAAGCGTTTTGCTGTTCGTTACGCCAGACGAACGGTGCGTCTTTCTTCAATAGATTAGTTAGTGGTTTCGCCGTGTTTGAAAAATTTGGGATGAAGCGTCTATAGTATCCCGCTAAGCCTAGAAATTGTTTGATCTGTTTTTGGTTATTCGGACGTGGAAAATTCTGGACTGCGCTTATTTTACCCGGATCGGGTTTCACACCATTCTCGCTTATGATGTGTCCCAAGTAGCTTACTTCTCGCCGGAGGAACTCGCACTTATCGGGCTGCAGGGATAGGTTAGCCTCTCTGAGTTTATTTACGAGTTTCGAGTACTTCGCAGCGTGCTCTTGGAGAGAGCTGGCATACACAACAATATCGTCGAGATATACGAACAATTCGTTTCCCTGTAGGCCTGAGAGCGCGCTGTCCATAAGACGTTGAAAGGTTGCCGGTGCGTTTTTCAAACCGAATGGCATTCGAGTGAATTCGTAATGACCGTTGGGTGTTGAAAATGCTGTTTTGTGCGCGTCAGTGGGTTCCATGGGAATCTGGTGGAAGCCACTGGCCAGATCGAACGTGCTAAAATATTTTGCACTCCCGAGTTGATCTAATATCTCGGTTATGCATGGCAATGGGTACGCGTCCGCGATCGACTTTTCATTCAGTGCGCGGTAATCTATAACTACCCTCCATCTCTTTTTTCCCTGGGAATCCGCCTTTTTGGGGACGACCCAAAGAGGAGAATTATAAGGGGATTTAGAATCTTTAATAATGCCGTTATGTAGAAGAGACTCTATTTGCTTTCGAATTTCCTCCTTGTGAGCGGGTGGGAATCGGTATTGCTTAACATTAATCGGTTTTTCGTCAACCGTAGGAATTTTGTGCGACGCTGCCGTGGTATGGCCTAACCTATCTCCCTCGATATAAAACAAATCTTGACTCTTATCTATTAATTCTATTACATGGTTTCTCTCTTCTATATTTAAGTGTTCGAGTCGAAGTGATTCTATTATTTTGTGGAGTCGAGATTTCGTCGAGTTGTCTTTCACGGCAGATTTCGTCACTTGTGCGTACGTTCGTTTGTTTTCCGCTGAAGGAGGGAATCCGTGCTCAAGACGTGGCGTTGAAATGGAATTGGAAAGATTCGAATTACCCTTCTGGGTTTTGCCGGACCGTTCGGCAGAAATAGAATTAGAATTTGAACGAATATTTGTCGTTCGTGAGAACGTTGGAAACAGCGTGTTATTCTTCTCCGTTGGGTTATCCGATATTTCCAACGGTTCGAGTTCGATCGGAGATAAAGCGAATTCGACTGTCTGGTCGGTGGAGTTTGTAATTCTCGCGATCGCCTTATCTCCGTTTACTTTGACTAATGCGTCACCGAAATAAACACCCGGCGCGATGTCGATTCGGGGAATTATTCCCTCGGAAATATGAGTATTTATTATACGAACTTTAATACCGACATTTGCGCGTGGTGGAATGGAGAATTTGTCTTTTTTGAAAAAATTTTTCGCGGTTTTCCGCGGCTCTTTTTGCGATTTCGTAGTAGGTTTAGGATTCGGAACTGGTACTGGTGGCTTTTCGACTGTCGGTTTCGGTATTTCGCGATTTCTCGGAATGATTTGTCCTGAATTAGGATTTTGTATTATTTCCGTGGAAATTATATCGCGACAAAACGGTATAGTCGTTCCGTGCCACCTGACTTGTTTCTTAATGAAGGAAATTTCTGCGTCGGCGCAGAAACCTGACCCTAGGATACCGTCTGGTTTTAGTGGAAAATCGTTGTTAACAACGTTAAACGGTACTACGCGGCCGAATAAGACGATATTTACGGAACCTATCGTATTGGTTTGCCCGTTGGTTACACCGGTAATAACTAATATTTCGGACCGGTCTACACGTGCGGAAGGAGCTAGTGCCGATTTTTTTATAATGTTAATTTCCGCGCCCGTGTCTATCATAAATTCCGTGTCTTTTAATAAGGCGGCTGAACGTAGAATTACGCTGGGAGTATTAGTTTTCCCAGTCAGTTTTATTGAGGCGCTGGGTTGTCTATTATAGATTGTGGGTCGTTTATCGCGAGAGTCTTTATATTCCGGGCGGCCTCGCGACCTGTCTCGCGGCGCGGCTGGAGGCCGTATTCGTTTCCCGATTGCCGAAGATTATTGTTGAATTGCCTTTTGCGGCACTCTTCGATGGTATGGCCCGGATTTTTGCAGTATCTGCAGTATCTGTCCTGTGACGTTAAAGGACGCGGATTTTCGTAGGATGTTCTATACGTGGGGACTTCGCGTGGAATAATCGGACGAGGCGCGTTCGAGATTTGTCGCGGCATGGATCTGGAACGACAGTCTCTAGCGTAGTGACCAATATTGTTGCAAACCGAACAAATTACTTCGTTGCGAATAATTTTTGGCTCAGCGCGGGGTCGAGACGATGTTAAACGTTCACAATCTAGAATATGACGCTTATAGAGTTCTCGAGCGCGCGCGAACGCGTCTTGCGGAGACTGTACCTGCGACAACGGAATTTGCAATCTAATTTCGGGGATCAATCCGTCTATAAAACAACGAAGCGTCAGCTCATCCACGTTGGAGGCTGATTGCGAAACGTATGGGGAAAGTCTCTCGCAATCAATTATCGCTGACCGAAGGTCTTTAACTCTACTAACGTAATCAAGGATATGTTCTCCGGGCTTCATAAAGATGTTCGTTAGTTCACCTCTATAGTGATCGGCGGATCGAATAGCTCCGAATGAATTCCTAAGTATGTCTGTCAGCTCAAGAATGGAATTGCATGGCTCATCCTCTACGGCTAAATATGCGCGACCTTTCAATTTACTTTTTACGAGACGCGTAAATGTGCGCTCGCATCCGTTCGGGATCAAGTCGTACGCGCGCTTACATGCACGCGTAAATTGCAACACGGGTATATTTTGGCCATCGTACTGCGGAACGGATTCTAGTGCCTGTTTTAAAGATAGCTCGTCGTGGGAATTCGGATTATCCGTGTACGCGCTTCGCGGTGGCGTTGAATTAAGACCGGGAAATTCGAGAGATGCTGTATCGGTCCTAGTAAGATTTTGAGAACGTCGGAGCGCTTCCAGTTCGCGACGCATCTGATCTAACTGTTGAAGCAACGCGATAGTGTTATCAGCGGCCCGATTACTTTCTGCTGTATCGGTAGTTCGCGGAAGAGGCTCGGCAAGTGCGTCTTGGAAGTCTATTGTTCGAGCTGCGTGGTGCTCTTTGTCGGTTTCACTAGTCGCGGCGGTGCCTCGAGGCGGCTGGTGACGGGTCTTTACCGGCGTTCGCGTCGCCATAGTTGGTCGCGTTCCCGATCGAGCGGAATTTCTGACGGAAATCGCGAGGCTTATCCCACCGCTGTCACCAAATTCGTGTCACGTCCGGGACCGGGAGAATTTCCGGAGTCGACCGTACGAAACGAAATATAAAACACAGGGCCGATCACTCGATTGTGATGGGTACCGTGGTTTCCTTTTATGGGACGCGAGCGGTAATTTTACCCTTTTCGATGCGGTAAAGTGAAATTTACTTACCTTTCGTCGATTAACACCTTAATATCCCCTTTCCAGGTACCGCTGTCGTCGAGGGTCACCGGCTGGGACAGTGGACGCGTAAGATGGGCGTTGAGGGAGCGTCAATGGAGTGAGGGTCCAGCGACGTTGACCGGACTCGGATGCTGGCGTCGGAGATGTCGGTGGTGCTGCAGGAGGCTGGATGCGGACAGCAGTAACAGCAATCACGGAATGGTAGGCTGGGCACGCCTGGGATCCGTTATATTCCCGCACAAGTTGTCGCAAGAAATTCTTTCTACCGGCGCGGCGCGTCTTCTTGGTAGCGGTGCGACACATACGAGATCTTCTTCTCCTAACTAGATTCGAGTCGGATAAGCGGCGGTCCGCTCTATCGTCGTCGGTCCAGGAGGGCGAAGAATGATCGTCCACTCGGGAGATCTTCCACTTGTATTCGGCACAGATAAGCGGCGGTCCGCTCTATCTAATGCAGAGGTTCAAGTATCTGTATCTCCGCAAAGTAGCGCTGTGTATGGTTGTACGCGAGAACCGGAGGGTGTCGCGTAGATATAAAATGAATAAGGACTCGAATGTAGAAATAAAATAAAGATATATTCTTGATTAATCCTAGCTATACACTTACTTCCCTATCTAGATTTAGAGTAACTTAATGAACTAGAAATAGAACTTAGATTTAGAAATAGAATAGGAACTTGAATACGATTTGAACTAGAAGTCGAGGTTTGAGAGAGATCCGAAGTCGGGCGATGCCCGGGATGAAGTCGGAAGAGAACCGGAGCCGGGCGATGCCCGGGACGAAGTGACGATCCACTCGCGTGCACGAGACCTCCTCGGTTCTCGTGGCGCGCGAGTCGCTGAGCCCTTCGAGTGGGGCGGACGGTAGGAGTAGGGCGGACGGCCCTTGCGGTGGGGCGCGGCTCGCGTTACGCGTGAGCCGCGCGCGTCGAATGCGCGCGCGAGCGCATCGTTTCTTAGAGAATATTGATTATAAATATATCTTAAAATTATGTGTGAGTGTTGTTCGTGTTACATCGAATAGTGTCGTGTGTACTTAGATCTAGAATTAATATGTATAGTTATATATATTAGAAAAAATGAAGTATGGCTGAGTTACGGTAGGCGATTCGGTGAGTCGTTGTTGCGAAGGTGGATCGTGGGTGTTGTGATTTGCGCGGTAGCGCAAATGGTTGGTCCATCTCCGGGGCGTGATTTGCGGGTCGGCTGCCTTGGCTCGGCGAAAGGGGTGTTTACCCGTGCGCTTGGTCGTGGACGGCTGCAGGTAATTCGTCCCTGCTCTCTGTGGGAGGCGTCGGGGGGTGGACGGCGATACGCCGGACGTCACACTACACTTCAAATGAACGTAAATGCGACACTTCCTTGCTAGGAAATAGCGATTGCAGATGTCTACGTATCGTAGCAATAGAGTTCATATGATTCTTAAAACGCGATATCGCATATCATTTCTATGTTTCATGGTAAGATATAATATGATTTGCGAAGTATCATGTATTCCTCGTCTACACTTCAAATGAATGTTATTGCGACACTACCTTGCTAGGAAATAGCGATTGCAGATGTCTACGTATCGTAGCAATAGAGTTCATATGATTCTTAAAACGCGATATTGCATCTCATTTCTATGTTTCATGGTAAGATATAACATGATTTGCGAAGTGTTATGTATTCCTCGTCTACACTTCAAATGAATGTAAATGCGATACTTCCTCGCTAGGAAATAGCGTTTGCAGATGTCTACGTATCGTAGCAATAGCTTTCTAATGCTTCTTAAAACGCGATATCGCATCTCATTTCTATGTTTCATGGTAAGATATAATATTCATTGCGAAGTGTTATGCATTCCTCGTCTACGATTCATATGAATGTAAATGCGACACTTCCTCGCTAGGAAATAGCGATTGCAGATGTCTACGTATCGTAGCAATAGAGTTCATATGATTCTTAAAACGCGATATCGTATATCATTTCTATGTTTCATGGTAAGATATAATATGATTTGCGAAGTATCATGTATTCCTCGTCTACACTTCAAATGAATGTAAATGCGATACTTCCTCGCTAGGAAATAGCGTTTGCAGATGTCTACGTATCGTAGCAATAGCTTTCTAATGCTTCTTAAAACGCGATATCGCATCTCATTTCTATGTTTCATGGTAAGATATAATATTCATTGCGAAGTGTTATGCATTCCTCGTCTACGATTCAAATGAATGTAAATGCGACACTTCCCTGCTAGGAAATAGCGATTGCAGATGTCTACGTATCGTAGCAATAGAGTTCATATGATTCTTAAAACGCGATATCGTATATCATTTCTATGTTTCATGGTATGATATAATATGATTTGCGAAGTATCATGTATTCCTCGTCTACACTTCAAATGAATGTAAATGCGATACTTCCTCGCTAGGAAATAGCGTTTGCAGATGTCTACGTATCGTAGCAATAGCTTTCTAATGCTTCTTAAAACGCGATATCGCATCTCATTTCTATGTTTCATGGTAAGATATAATATTCTTTGCGAAGTGTTATGCATTCCTCGTCTACGATTCAAATGAATGTAGATGCGACACTTCCTTGCATGGAAATAGCGTTTGCAGATGTCTACGTATCGTAGCAATAGAGTTCTAATGCTTCTTAAAACGCGATACCGCATCTCATTTCTATGTTTCATGGTAAGATATAATATGATTTGCGAAGTGTCATGTATTCCTCGTCTACACTTCAAATGAATGTAAATGCGACACTTCCTTGCTAGGAAATAGCGTTTGCAGATGTCTACGTATCGAAGCAATAGAGTTCAAATGCTTCTTAAAACGAGATATTGCATATCATATCTATGTTTCCTGATAAGATATAATATTCATTGCGAAGTGTTATGCATTCCTCGTCGACACTTCAAGTGAATGTGAATGCGACACTTCCTCGCTAGGAGACAGCGTTTGCAGATGTCTACGTATCGCAGCAATAGAGTTCTAATGCTTCTTAAAACGCGATATCGCATCTCATTTCTATGTTTCATGGTAAGATATAATATGATTTGCGAAGTGTTATGTATTCCTCGTCTACACTTCAAATGAATGTAAATGCGACACTTCTTTGCTAGGAAATAGCGTTTGCAAATGTCTACATATCGTAGCAACAGTGTTCTAATGCTTCTTAAAACGCGATATCGCATCTCATTTCTATGTTTCATGATAAGATATAATATTCATTGCGATGTGTTATGCATTCCTCGTCTACACTTCAAATGAACGTAAATGCGACACTTCCTTGCTAGGAAATAGCGATTGCAGATGTCTACGTATCGTAGCAATAGAGTTCATATGATTTTTAAAACGCGATATCGCATATCATTTCTATGTTTCATGGTAAGATATAATATGATTTGCGAAGTATCATGTATTCCTCGTCTACACTTCAAATGAATGTTATTGCGACACTACCTTGCTAGGAAATAGCGATTGCAGATGTCTACGTATCGTAGCAATGGAGTTCATATGATTCTTAAAACGCGATATTGCATCTCATTTCTATGTTTCATGGTAAGATATAACATGATTTGCGAAGTGTTATGTATTCCTCGTCTACACTTCAAATGAATGTAAATGCGATACTTCCTCGCTAGGAAATAGCGTTTGCAGATGTCTACGTATCGTAGCAATAGCTTTCTAATGCTTCTTAAAACGCGATATCGCATCTCATTTCTATGTTTCATGGTAAGATATAATATTCATTGCGAAGTGTTATGCATTCCTCGTCTACGATTCATATGAATGTAAATGCGACACTTCCTCGCTAGGAAATAGCGTTTGCAAATGTCTACCTATCGTAGCAATAGTGTTCTAATGCTTCTAAAAACAAGATATCGCATCTTAATTCTATGTTTCATGATAAGATGTAATATTCATTGCGAAGTGTTATGTATTCCTCGCCTACACTTCAAAAGAATGTAAATGCGACACTTCCTTGCTAGGAAATAGCGTTTGCAGATGTCTACGTATCGAAGCAATAGAGTTCATATGATTCTTAAAACGCGATATCGTATATCATTTCTATGTTTCATGGTAAGATATAATATGATTTGCGAAGTATCATGTATTCCTCGTCTACACTTCAAATGAATGTAAATGCGACACTTCTTTGCTAGGAAATAGCGTTTGCAAATATCTACGTATCGTAACAATAGTGTTCTAATGCTTCTTAAAACGCGATATCGCATCTCATTTCTATGTTTCATGGTAAGATATGATATGATTTGCGATGTATCATGTATTCCTCGTCTACACTTCAAATGAATGTAAATGCGACACTTCCTTGCAAGGAAATAGCGTTTGCAGATGTCTACGTATCGAAGCAATAGAGTTCAAATGCTTCTTAAAACGAGATATTGCATCTCATATCTATGTTTCATGATAAGATATAATATTCATTGCGAAGTGTTATGCATTCCTCGTTTACGATTCAAATGAATGTAAATGCGACACTTCCTTGCAAGGAAATAGCGTTTGCAGATGTCTACGTATCGTAGCAATAGAGTTCTAATGCTTCTTGAAACGCGATATCGCATCTCATTTCTATGTTTCATGGTAAGATATAATATGATTTGCGAAGTGTTATGTATTCCTCGCCTACACTTCAAATGAATGTAAATGCGACACATCCTTGCTAGGAAATAGCGTTTGCAAATGTCTACGTATCGTAGCAATAGAGTTCATATGATCCTTAAACCGCGATATCGCATCTCATTTCTATGTTTCATGGTAAGATATAACATGATTTGCGAAGTGTTTTGTATTCCTCGTCTACACTTCAAATGAATGTGAATGCGATACTTCCTCGCTAGGAAATAGCGTTTGCAGATATCTACGTATCGTAGCAATAGCTTTCTAATGCTTTTTAAAATGCGATATCGCATCTCATTTCTATGTTTCAAGGTAAGATATAGTATGATTTGCGAAGTGTCATGTATTCCTCGTCTACACTTCGAATGAATGTAAATGCGACACTTCCTCGCTGGGGAATAGCGTTTGCAAATGTTTACCTATCGTAGCAATAGTGTTCTAATGCTTCTTAAAACGCGATATCGCATCTCATTTCTATGTTTCATGGTAAGATATAATATGATTTGCGAAGTATCATGTTTTCCTCGTCTACACTTCAAATGAATGTGAATGCGACACTTCCTCGCTAGGAAACAGCGTTTGCAGATGTCTACGTATCGTAGCGATAGAGTTTTTACGATTCTTAAAAGGCGATATCGCATCTCATTTCTATGATTCATGGTAAGGTATAATATGATATGCGAAGTGTTATGTATTCCTCGTCTACACTTCAAATGAATGTAAATGTGACATTTCCCTGCAACGAAATAGCGTTTGCAAATGTCTACGTATCGTAGCAATAGAGTTCATATGATTCTTAAAACGCGATATCGCATCTCATTTCTATGTTTCATGGTAAGATATAACATGATTTGCGAAGTGTTATGTATTCCTCGTCTACACTTCAAATGAATGTAAATGCGATACTTCCTCGCTAGGAAATAGCGTTTGCAGATGTCTACGTATCGGAGCAATAGCTTTCTAATGCTTCTTAGAACGCGATATCGCATCTCATTTCTATGTTTCATGGTAAGATATAATATTCATTGCGAAGTGTTATGCATTCCTCGTCAACGATTCAAATGAATGTAAATGCGACACTTCCTCGCTAGGAAATAGCGTTTGCAGATGTCTACGTATCGTAGCAATAGCTTTCTAATGCTTCTTAAAACGCGATATCGCATCTCATTTCTATGTTTCATGGTAAGATATAATATGATTTGCGAAGTGTCACGTATTCCTCGTCTACATTTCAAATGAATGTAAATGCGACACTTCCTAGCAAGGAAATAGCGTTTGCAGATGTCTACGTATCGTAGCAATAGCTTTCTAATGCTTCTTAAAACGCGATATCGCATCTCATTTCTATGTTTCAAGGTAAGATATAACATGATTTGCGAAGTGTTATGTATTCCTCGTCTACACTTCAAATGAATGTAAATGCGACACTTCTTTGCTAGGAAATAGCGTTTGCAAATGTCTACATATCGTAGCAACAGTGTTCTAATGCTTCTTAAAACGCGATATCGCATCTCATTTCTATGTTTCATGGTAAGATATAATATGATTTGCGAAGTATCATGTATTCCTCGTCTACACTTCAAATGAATGTAAATGCGACACTTCCTTGCAAGGAAATTGCGTTTGCAGATGTCTACGTATCGAAGCAATACAGTTCAAATGCTTCTTAGAACGAAATATTGCATCTCATATCTATGTTTCATGATAAGATATAATATTCATTGCGAAGTGTTATGCATTCCTCGTCTACACTTCAAATGAATGTAAATGCGACACTTCCTTGCTAGGAAATAGCGATTGCAGATGTCTACGTATCGTAGCAATAGAGTTCATATGATTCTTAAAACGCGATATCGCATATCATTTCTATGTTTCATGGTAAGATATAATATGATTTGCGAAGTATCATGTATTCCTCGTCTACACTTCAAATGAATGTAAATGCGATACTTCCTCGCTAGGAAATAGCGTTTGCAGATGTCTACGTATCGTAGCAATAGTGTTCTAATGCTTCTTAAAACGCGATATCGCATCTCATTTATATGTTTCATGGTAAGATATAATATGATTTGCGAAGTGTCACGTATTCCTCGTCTACATTTCAAATGAATGTAAATGCGACACTTCCTAGCAAGGAAATAGCGTTTGCAGATGTCTACGTATCGTAGCAATAGCTTTCTAATGCTTCTTAAAACGCGATATCGCATCTTATTTCTATGTTGCAAGGTAAGATATAACATGATTTGCGAAGTGTTATGTATTCCTCGTCTACACTTCAAATGAATGTAAATGCGACACTTCTTTGCTAGGAAATAGCGTTTGCAAATGTCTACATATCGTAGCAACAGTGTTCTAATGCTTCTTAAAACGCGATATCGCATCTCATTTCTATGTTTCATGGTAAGATATAATATGATTTGCGAAGTATCATGTATTCCTCGTCTACACTTCAAATGAATGTAAATGCGACACTTCCTTGCAAGGAAATTGCGTTTGCAGATGTCTACGTATCGAAGCAATACAGTTCAAATGCTTCTTAGAACGAAATATTGCATCTCATATCTATGTTTCATGATAATATATAATATTCATTGCGAAGTGTTATGCATTCCTCGTCTACACTTCAAATGAATGTAAATGCGACACTTCCTTGCTAGGAAATAGCGATTGCAGATGTCTACGTATCGTAGCAATAGAGTTCATATGATTCTTAAAACGCGATATCGCATATCATTTCTATGTTTCATGGTAAGATATAATATGATTTGCGAAGTATCATGTATTCCTCGTCTACACTTCAAATGAATGTAAATGCGATACTTCCTCGCTAGGAAATAGCGTTTGCAGATGTCTACGTATCGTAGCAATAGTGTTCTAATGCTTCTTAAAACGCGATATCGCATCTCATTTCTATGTTTCATGGTAAGATATAATATGATTTGCGAAGTGTCACGTATTCCTCGTCTACATTTCAAATGAATGTAAATGCGACACTTCCTAGCAAGGAAATAGCGTTTGCAGATGTCTACGTATCGTAGCAATAGCTTTCTAATGCTTCTTAAAACGCGATATCGCATCTTATTTCTATGTTGCAAGGTAAGATATAACATGATTTGCGAAGTGTTATGAATTCCTCGTCTACACTTCAAATGAATGTAAATGCGACACTTCTTTGCTAGGAAATAGCGTTTGCGAATGTCTACATATCGTAGCAACAGTGTTCTAATGCTTCTTAAAACGCGATATCGCATCACATTTCTATGTTTCATGGTAAGATATAATATGATTTGCGAAGTGTCACGTATTCCTCGTCTACATTTCAAATGAATGTAAATGCGACACTTCCTAGCAAGGAAATAGCGTTTGCAGATGTCTACGTATCGTAGCAATAGCTTTCTAATGCTTCTTAAAACGCGATATCGCATCTCATTTCTATGTTTCAAGGTAAGATATAACATGATTTGCGAAGTGTTATGAATTCCTCGTCTACACTTCAAATGAATGTAAATGCGACACTTCTTTGCTAGGAAATAGCGTTTGCAAATTTCTACATATCGTAGCAACAGTGTTCTAATGCTTCTTAAAACGCGATATCGCATCACATTTCTATGTTTCATGGTAAGATATAATATGATTTGCGAAGTATCATGTATTCCTCGTCTACACTTCAAATGAATGTAAATGCGATACTTCCTCGCTAGGAAATAGCGTTTGCAGATGTCTACGTATCGTAGCAATAGCTTTCTAATGCTTCTTAAAACGCGATATCGCATCTCATTTCTATGTTTCATGGTAAGATATAATATTCATTGCGAAGTGTTATGCATTCCTCGTCTACGATTCAAATGAATGTAAATGCGACACTTCCCTGCTAGGAAATAGCGATTGCAGATGTCTACGTATCGTAGCAATAGAGTTCATATGATTCTTAAAACGCGATATCGTATATCATTTCTATGTTTCATGGTATGATATAATATGATTTGCGAAGTATCATGTATTCCTCGTCTACACTTCAAATGAATGTAAATGCGATACTTCCTCGCTAGGAAATAGCGTTTGCAGATGTCTACGTATCGTAGCAATAGCTTTCTAATGCTTCTTAAAACGCGATATCGCATCTCATTTCTATGTTTCATGGTAAGATATAATATTCTTTGCGAAGTGTTATGCATTCCTCGTCTACGATTCAAATGAATGTAGATGCGACACTTCCTTGCATGGAAATAGCGTTTGCAGATGTCTACGTATCGTAGCAATAGAGTTCTAATGCTTCTTAAAACGCGATACCGCATCTCATTTCTATGTTTCATGGTAAGATATAATATGATTTGCGAAGTGTCATGTATTCCTCGTCTACACTTCAAATGAATGTAAATGCGACACTTCCTCGCTAGGAAACAGCGTTTGCAGATGTCTACGTATCGCAGCAATAGAGTTCTAATGCTTCTTAAAACGCGATATCGCATCTCATTTCTATGTTTCATGGTAAGATATAATATGATTTGCGAAGTGTTATGTATTCCTCGTCTACACTTCAAATGAATGTAAATGCGACACTTCTTTGCTAGGAAATAGCGTTTGCAAATGTCTACATATCGTAGCAACAGTGTTCTAATGCTTCTTAAAACGCGATATCGCATCTCATTTCTATGTTTCATGATAAGATATAATATTCATTGCGATGTGTTATGCATTCCTTGTCTACACTTCAAATGAACGTAAATGCGACACTTCCTTGCTAGGAAATAGCGATTGCAGATGTCTACGTATCGTAGCAATAGAGTTCATATGATTCTTAAAACGCGATATCGCATATCATTTCTATGTTTCATGGTAAGATATAATGTGATTTGCGAAGTATCATGTATTCCTCGTCTACACTTCAAATGAATGTTATTGCGACACTACCTTGCTAGGAAATAGCGATTGCAGATGTCTACGTATCGTAGCAATAGAGTTCATATGATTCTTAAAACGCGATATTGCATCTCATTTCTATGTTTCATGGTAAGATATAACATGATTTGCGAAGTGTTATGTATTCCTCGTCTACACTTCAAATGAATGTAAATGCGATACTTCCTCGCTAGGAAATAGCGTTTGCAGATGTCTACGTATCGTAGCAATAGCTTTCTAATGCTTCTTAAAACGCGATATCGCATCTCATTTCTATGTTTCATGGTAAGATATAATATTCATTGCGAAGTGTTATGCATTCCTCGTCTACGATTCATATGAATGTAAATGCGACACTTCCTCGCTAGGAAATAGCGATTGCAGATGTCTACGTATCGTAGCAATAGAGTTCATATGATTCTTAAAACGCGATATCGTATATCATTTCTATGTTTCATGGTAAGATATAATATGATTTGCGAAGTATCATGTATTCCTCGTCTACACTTCAAATGAATGTAAATGCGATACTTCCTCGCTAGGAAATAGCGTTTGCAGATGTCTACGTATCGTAGCAATAGCTTTCTAATGCTTCTTAAAACGCGATATCGCATCTCATTTCTATGTTTCATGGTAAGATATAATATTCATTGCGAAGTGTTATGCATTCCTCGTCTACGATTCAAATGAATGTAAATGCGACACTTCCCTGCTAGGAAATAGCGATTGCAGATGTCTACGTATCGTAGCAATAGAGTTCATATGATTCTTAAAACGCGATATCGTATATCATTTCTATGTTTCATGGTATGATATAATATGATTTGCGAAGTATCATGTATTCCTCGTCTACACTTCAAATGAATGTAAATGCGATACTTCCTCGCTAGGAAATAGCGTTTGCAGATGTCTACGTATCGTAGCAATAGCTTTCTAATGCTTCTTAAAACGCGATATCGCATCTCATTTCTATGTTTCATGGTAAGATATAATATTCTTTGCGAAGTGTTATGCATTCCTCGTCTACGATTCAAATGAATGTAGATGCGACACTTCCTTGCATGGAAATAGCGTTTGCAGATGTCTACGTATCGTAGCAATAGAGTTCTAATGCTTCTTAAAACGCGATACCGCATCTCATTTCTATGTTTCATGGTAAGATATAATATGATTTGCGAAGTGTCATGTATTCCTCGTCTACACTTCAAATGAATGTAAATGCGACACTTCCTTGCTAGGAAATAGCGTTTGCAGATGTCTACGTATCGAAGCAATAGAGTTCAAATGCTTCTTAAAACGAGATATTGCATATCATATCTATGTTTCCTGATAAGATATAATATTCATTGCGAAGTGTTATGCATTCCTCGTCGACACTTCAAGTGAATGTGAATGCGACACTTCCTCGCTAGGAAACAGCGTTTGCAGATGTCTACGTATCGCAGCAATAGAGTTCTAATGCTTCTTAAAACGCGATATCGCATCTCATTTCTATGTTTCATGGTAAGATATAATATGATTTGCGAAGTGTTATGTATTCCTCGTCTACACTTCAAATGAATGTAAATGCGACACTTCTTTGCTAGGAAATAGCGTTTGCAAATGTCTACATATCGTAGCAACAGTGTTCTAATGCTTCTTAAAACGCGATATCGCATCTCATTTCTATGTTTCATGATAAGATATAATATTCATTGCGATGTGTTATGCATTCCTTGTCTACACTTCAAATGAACGTAAATGCGACACTTCCTTGCTAGGAAATAGCGATTGCAGATGTCTACGTATCGTAGCAATAGAGTTCATATGATTCTTAAAACGCGATATCGCATATCATTTCTATGTTTCATGGTAAGATATAATGTGATTTGCGAAGTATCATGTATTCCTCGTCTACACTTCAAATGAATGTTATTGCGACACTACCTTGCTAGGAAATAGCGATTGCAGATGTCTACGTATCGTAGCAATAGAGTTCATATGATTCTTAAAACGCGATATTGCATCTCATTTCTATGTTTCATGGTAAGATATAACATGATTTGCGAAGTGTTATGTATTCCTCGTCTACACTTCAAATGAATGTAAATGCGATACTTCCTCGCTAGGAAATAGCGTTTGCAGATGTCTACGTATCGTAGCAATAGCTTTCTAATGCTTCTTAAAACGCGATATCGCATCTCATTTCTATGTTTCATGGTAAGATATAATATTCATTGCGAAGTGTTATGCATTCCTCGTCTACGATTCATATGAATGTAAATGCGACACTTCCTCGCTAGGAAATAGCGATTGCAGATGTCTACGTATCGTAGCAATAGAGTTCATATGATTCTTAAAACGCGATATCGTATATCATTTCTATGTTTCATGGTAAGATATAATATGATTTGCGAAGTATCATGTATTCCTCGTCTACACTTCAAATGAATGTAAATGCGATACTTCCTCGCTAGGAAATAGCGTTTGCAGATGTCTACGTATCGTAGCAATAGCTTTCTAATGCTTCTTAAAACGCGATATCGCATCTCATTTCTATGTTTCATGGTAAGATATAATATTCATTGCGAAGTGTTATGCATTCCTCGTCTACGATTCAAATGAATGTAAATGCGACACTTCCCTGCTAGGAAATAGCGATTGCAGATGTCTACGTATCGTAGCAATAGAGTTCATATGATTCTTAAAACGCGATATCGTATATCATTTCTATGTTTCATGGTATGATATAATATGATTTGCGAAGTATCATGTATTCCTCGTCTACACTTCAAATGAATGTAAATGCGATACTTCCTCGCTAGGAAATAGCGTTTGCAGATGTCTACGTATCGTAGCAATAGCTTTCTAATGCTTCTTAAAACGCGATATCGCATCTCATTTCTATGTTTCATGGTAAGATATAATATTCTTTGCGAAGTGTTATGCATTCCTCGTCTACGATTCAAATGAATGTAGATGCGACACTTCCTTGCATGGAAATAGCGTTTGCAGATGTCTACGTATCGTAGCAATAGAGTTCTAATGCTTCTTAAAACGCGATACCGCATCTCATTTCTATGTTTCATGGTAAGATATAATATGATTTGCGAAGTGTCATGTATTCCTCGTCTACACTTCAAATGAATGTAAATGCGACACTTCCTTGCTAGGAAATAGCGTTTGCAGATGTCTACGTATCGAAGCAATAGAGTTCAAATGCTTCTTAAAACGAGATATTGCATATCATATCTATGTTTCCTGATAAGATATAATATTCATTGCGAAGTGTTATGCATTCCTCGTCGACACTTCAAGTGAATGTGAATGCGACACTTCCTCGCTAGGAAACAGCGTTTGCAGATGTCTACGTATCGCAGCAATAGAGTTCTAATGCTTCTTAAAACGCGATATCGCATCTCATTTCTATGTTTCATGGTAAGATATAATATGATTTGCGAAGTGTTATGTATTCCTCGTCTACACTTCAAATGAATGTAAATGCGACACTTCTTTGCTAGGAAATAGCGTTTGCAAATGTCTACATATCGTAGCAACAGTGTTCTAATGCTTCTTAAAACGCGATATCGCATCTCATTTCTATGTTTCATGATAAGATATAATATTCATTGCGATGTGTTATGCATTCCTCGTCTACACTTCAAATGAACGTAAATGCGACACTTCCTTGCTAGGAAATAGCGATTGCAGATGTCTACGTATCGTAGCAATAGAGTTCATATGATTCTTAAAACGCGATATCGCATATCATTTCTATGTTTCATGGTAAGATATAATATGATTTGCGAAGTATCATGTATTCCTCGTCTACACTTCAAATGAATGTTATTGCGACACTACCTTGCTAGGAAATAGCGTTTGCAGATGTCTACGTATCGTAGCAATAGCTTTCTAATGCTTCTTAAAACGCGATATCGCATCTCATTTCTATGTTTCATGGTAAGATATAATATTCATTGCGAAGTGTTATGCATTCCTCGTCTACGATTCATATGAATGTAAATGCGACACTTCCTCGCTAGGAAATAGCGTTTGCAAATGTCTACCTATCGTAGCAATAGTGTTCTAATGCTTCTAAAAACAAGATATCGCATCTCAATTCTATGTTTCATGATAAGATGTAATATTCATTGCGAAGTGTTATGTATTCCTCGCCTACACTTCAAAAGAATGTAAATGCGACACTTCCTTGCTAGGAAATAGCGTTTGCAGATGTCTACGTATCGAAGCAATAGAGTTCATATGATTCTTAAAACGCGATATCGTATATCATTTCTATGTTTCATGGTAAGATATAATATGATTTGCGAAGTATCATGTATTCCTCGTCTACACTTCAAATGAATGTAAATGCGACACTTCTTTGCTAGGAAATAGCGTTTGCAAATATCTACGTATCGTAACAATAGTGTTCTAATGCTTCTTAAAACGCGATATCGCATCTCATTTCTATGTTTCATGGTAAGATATGATATGATTTGCGATGTATCATGTATTCCTCGTCTACACTTCAAATGAATGTAAATGCGACACTTCCTTGCAAGGAAATAGCGTTTGCAGATGTCTACGTATCGAAGCAATAGAGTTCAAATGCTTCTTAAAACGAGATATTGCATCTCATATCTATGTTTCATGATAAGATATAATATTCATTGCGAAGTGTTATGCATTCCTCGTTTACGATTCAAATGAATGTAAATGCGACACTTCCTTGCAAGGAAATAGCGTTTGCAGATGTCTACGTATCGTAGCAATAGAGTTCTAATGCTTCTTAAAACGCGATATCGCATCTCATTTCTATGTTTCATGGTAAGATATAATATGATTTGCGAAGTGTTATGTATTCCTCGCCTACACTTCAAATGAATGTAAATGCGACACTTCTTTGCTAGGAAATAGCGTTTGCAAATGTCTACGTATCGTAGCAATAGAGTTCATATGATCCTTAAACCGCGATATCGCATCTCATTTCTATGTTTCATGGTAAGATATAACATGATTTGCGAAGTGTTTTGTATTCCTCGTCTACACTTCAAATGAATGTGAATGCGATACTTCCTCGCTAGGAAATAGCGTTTGCAGATATCTACGTATCGTAGCAATAGCTTTCTAATGCTTTTTAAAATGCGATATCGCATCTCATTTCTATGTTTCAAGGTAAGATATAATATGATTTGCGAAGTGTCATGTATTCCTCGTCTACACTTCAAATGAATGTAAATGCGACACTTCCTCGCTGGGGAATAGCGTTTGCAAATGTTTACCTATCGTAGCAATAGTGTTCTAATGCTTCTTAAAACGCGATATCGCATCTCATTTCTATGTTTCATGGTAAGATATAATATGATTTGCGAAGTATCATGTTTTCCTCGTCTACACTTCAAATGAATGTGAATGCGACACTTCCTCGCTAGGAAACAGCGTTTGCAGATGTCTACGTATCGTAGCGATAGAGTTTTTACGATTCTTAAAAGGCGATATCGCATCTCATTTCTATGATTCATGGTAAGGTATAATATGATATGCGAAGTGTTATGTATTCCTCGTCTACACTTCAAATGAATGTAAATGTGACTTTTCCCTGCAACGAAATAGCGTTTGCAAATGTCTACGTATCGTAGCAATAGAGTTCATATGATTCTTAAAACGCGATATCGCATCTCATTTCTATGTTTCATGGTAAGATATAACATGATTTGCGAAGTGTTATGTATTCCTCGTCTACACTTCAAATGAATGTAAATGCGATACTTCCTCGCTAGGAAATAGCGTTTGCAGATGTCTACGTATCGGAGCAATAGCTTTCTAATGCTTCTTAGAACGCGATATCGCATCTCATTTCTATGTTTCATGGTAAGATATAATATTCATTGCGAAGTGTTATGCATTCCTCGTCAACGATTCAAATGAATGTAAATGCGACACTTCCTCGCTAGGAAATAGCGTTTGCAGATGTCTACGTATCGTAGCAATAGCTTTCTAATGCTTCTTAAAACGCGATATCGCATCTCATTTCTATGTTTCATGGTAAGATATAATATGATTTGCGAAGTGTCACGTATTCCTCGTCTACATTTCAAATGAATGTAAATGCGACACTTTCTAGCAAGGAAATAGCGTTTGCAGATGTCTACGTATCGTAGCAATAGCTTTCTAATGCTTCTTAAAACGCGATATCGCATCTCATTTCTATGTTTCAAGGTAAGATATAACATGATTTGCGAAGTGTTATGTATTCCTCGTCTACACTTCAAATGAATGTAAATGCGACACTTCTTTGCTAGGAAATAGCGTTTGCAAATGTCTACATATCGTAGCAACAGTGTTCTAATGCTTCTTAAAACGCGATATCGCATCTCATTTCTATGTTTCATGGTAAGATATAATATGATTTGCGAAGTATCATGTATTCCTCGTCTACACTTCAAATGAATGTAAATGCGACACTTCCTTGCAAGGAAATTGCGTTTGCAGATGTCTACGTATCGAAGCAATACAGTTCAAATGCTTCTTAGAACGAAATATTGCATCTCATATCTATGTTTCATGATAAGATATAATATTCATTGCGAAGTGTTATGCATTCCTCGTCTACACTTCAAATGAATGTAAATGCGACACTTCCTTGCTAGGAAATAGCGATTGCAGATGTCTACGTATCGTAGCAATAGAGTTCATATGATTCTTAAAACGCGATATCGCATATCATTTCTATGTTTCATGATAAGATATAATATTCATTGCGATGTGTTATGCATTCCTCGTCTACACTTCAAATGAACGTAAATGCGACACTTCCTTGCTAGGAAATAGCGATTGCAGATGTCTACGTATCGTAGCAATAGAGTTCATATGATTCTTAAAACGCGATATCGCATATCATTTCTATGTTTCATGGTAAGATATAATATGATTTGCGAAGTATCATGTATTCCTCGTCTACACTTCAAATGAATGTTATTGCGACACTACCTTGCTAGGAAATAGCGATTGCAGATGTCTACGTATCGTAGCAATAGAGTTCATATGATTCTTAAAACGCGATATTGCATCTCATTTCTATGTTTCATGGTAAGATATAACATGATTTGCGAAGTGTTATGTATTCCTCGTCTACACTTCAAATGAATGTAAATGCGATACTTCCTCGCTAGGAAATAGCGTTTGCAGATGTCTACGTATCGTAGCAATAGCTTTCTAATGCTTCTTAAAACGCGATATCGCATCTCATTTCTATGTTTCATGGTAAGATATAATATTCATTGCGAAGTGTTATGCATTCCTCGTCTACGATTCATATGAATGTAAATGCGACACTTCCTCGCTAGGAAATAGCGTTTGCAAATGTCTACATATCGCAGCAACAGTGTTCTAATGCTTCTTAAAACGCGATATCGCATCTCATTTCTATGTTTCATGGTAAGATATAATATGATTTGCGAAGTATCATGTATTCCTCGTCTACACTTCAAATGAATGTAAATGCGACACTTCCTTGCAAGGAAATTGCGTTTGCAGATGTCTACGTATCGAAGCAATACAGTTCAAATGCTTCTTAGAACGAAATATTGCATCTCATATCTATGTTTCATGATAAGATATAATATTCATTGCGAAGTGTTATGCATTCCTCGTCTACACTTCAAATGAATGTAAATGCGACACTTCCTTGCTAGGAAATAGCGATTGCAGATGTCTACGTATCGTAGCAATAGAGTTCATATGATTCTTAAAACGCGATATCGCATATCATTTCTATGTTTCATGATAAGATATAATATTCATTGCGATGTGTTATGCATTCCTCGTCTACACTTCAAATGAACGTAAATGCGACACTTCCTTGCTAGGAAATAGCGATTGCAGATGTCTACGTATCGTAGCAATAGAGTTCATATGATTCTTAAAACGCGATATCGCATATCATTTCTATGTTTCATGGTAAGATATAATATGATTTGCGAAGTATCATGTATTCCTCGTCTACACTTCAAATGAATGTTATTGCGACACTACCTTGCTAGGAAATAGCGATTGCAGATGTCTACGTATCGTAGCAATAGAGTTCATATGATTCTTAAAACGCGATATTGCATCTCATTTCTATGTTTCATGGTAAGATATAACATGATTTGCGAAGTGTTATGTATTCCTCGTCTACACTTCAAATGAATGTAAATGCGATACTTCCTCGCTAGGAAATAGCGTTTGCAGATGTCTACGTATCGTAGCAATAGCTTTCTAATGCTTCTTAAAACGCGATATCGCATCTCATTTCTATGTTTCATGGTAAGATATAATATGATTTGCGAAGTGTCACGTATTCCTCGTCTACATTTCAAATGAATGTAAATGCGACACTTTCTAGCAAGGAAATAGCGTTTGCAGATGTCTACGTATCGTAGCAATAGCTTTCTAATGCTTCTTAAAACGCGATATCGCATCTCATTTCTATGTTTCAAGGTAAGATATAACATGATTTGCGAAGTGTTATGTATTCCTCGTCTACACTTCAAATGAATGTAAATGCGACACTTCTTTGCTAGGAAATAGCGTTTGCAAATGTCTACATATCGTAGCAACAGTGTTCTAATGCTTCTTAAAACGCGATATCGCATCTCATTTCTATGTTTCATGGTAAGATATAATATGATTTGCGAAGTATCATGTATTCCTCGTCTACACTTCAAATGAATGTAAATGCGACACTTCCTTGCAAGGAAATTGCGTTTGCAGATGTCTACGTATCGAAGCAATACAGTTCAAATGCTTCTTAGATCGAAATATTGCATCTCATATCTATGTTTCATGATAAGATATAATATTCATTGCGAAGTGTTATGCATTCCTCGTCTACACTTCAAATGAATGTAAATGCGACACTTCCTTGCTAGGAAATAGCGATTGCAGATGTCTACGTATCGTAGCAATAGAGTTCATATGATTCTTAAAACGCGATATCGCATATCATTTCTATGTTTCATGATAAGATATAATATTCATTGCGATGTGTTATGCATTCCTCGTCTACACTTCAAATGAACGTAAATGCGACACTTCCTTGCTAGGAAATAGCGATTGCAGATGTCTACGTATCGTAGCAATAGAGTTCATATGATTCTTAAAACGCGATATCGCATATCATTTCTATGTTTCATGGTAAGATATAATATGATTTGCGAAGTATCATGTATTCCTCGTCTACACTTCAAATGAATGTTATTGCGACACTACCTTGCTAGGAAATAGCGATTGCAGATGTCTACGTATCGTAGCAATAGAGTTCATATGATTCTTAAAACGCGATATTGCATCTCATTTCTATGTTTCATGGTAAGATATAACATGATTTGCGAAGTGTTATGCATTCCTCGTCTACACTTCAAATGAACGTAAATGCGACACTTCCTTGCTAGGAAATAGCGATTGCAGATGTCTACGTATCGTAGCAATAGAGTTCATATGATTCTTAAAACGCGATATCGCATATCATTTCTATGTTTCATGGTAAGATATAATATGATTTGCGAAGTATCATGTATTCCTCGTCTACACTTCAAATGAATGTAAATGCGACACTTCTTTGCTAGGAAATAGCGTTTGCAAATATCTACGTATCGTAACAATAGTGTTCTAATGCTTCTTAAAACGCGATATCGCATCTCATTTCTATGTTTCATGGTAAGATATGATATGATTTGCGATGTATCATGTATTCCTCGTCTACACTTCAAATGAATGTAAATGCGACACTTCTTTGCTAGGAAATAGCGTTTGCAAATGTCTACGTATCGTAGCAATAGAGTTCATATGATCCTTAAACCGCGATATCGCATCTCATTTCTATGTTTCATGGTAAGATATAACATGATTTGAGAAGTGTTTTGTATTCCTCGTCTACACTTCAAATGAATGTGAATGCGATACTTCCTCGCTAGGAAATAGCGTTTGCAGATATCTACGTATCGTAGCAATAGCTTTCTAATGCTTTTTAAAATGCGATATCGCATCTCATTTCTATGTTTCAAGGTAAGATATAATATGATTTGCGAAGTGTCATGTATTCCTCGTCTACACTTCAAATGAATGTAAATGCGACACTTTCTCGCTAGGAAATAGCGTTTGCAAATGTTTACCTATCGTAGCAATAGTGTTCTAATGCTTCTTAAAACGCGATATCGCATCTCATTTCTATGTTTCATGGTAAGATATAATATGATTTGCGAAGTATCATGTATTCCTCGTCTACACTTCAAATGAATGTGAATGCGACACTTCCTCGCTAGGAAACAGCGTTTGCAGATGTCTACGTATCGTAGCAATAGAGTTCATATGATTCTTAAAACGCGATATCGCATCTCATTTCTATGTTTCATGGTAAGATATAACATGATTTGCGAAGTGTTATGTATTCCTCGTCTACACTTCAAATGAATGTAAATGCGATACTTCCTCGCTAGGAAATAGCGTTTGCAAATGTTTACCTATCGTAGCAATAGTGTTCTAATGCTTCTTAAAACGCGATATCGCATCTCATTTCTATGTTTCATGGTAAGATATAATATGATTTGCGAAGTATCATGTATTCCTCGTCTACACTTCAAATGAATGTGAATGCGACACTTCCTCGCTAGGAAACAGCGTTTGCAGATGTCTACGTATCGTAGCAATAGAGTTCATATGATTCTTAAAACGCGATATCGCATCTCATTTCTATGTTTCATGGTAAGATATAACATGATTTGCGAAGTGTTATGTATTCCTCGTCTACACTTCAAATGAATGTAAATGCGATACTTCCTCGCTAGGAAATAGCGTTTGCAGATGTCTACGTATCGGAGCAATAGCTTTCTAATGCTTCTTAGAACGCGATATCGCATCTCATTTCTATGTTTCATGGTAAGATATAATATTCATTGCGAAGTGTTATGCATTCCTCGTCAACGATTCAAATGAATGTAAATGCGACACTTCCTCGCTAGGAAATAGCGTTTGCAGATGTCTACGTATCGTAGCAATAGCTTTCTAATGCTTCTTAAAACGCGATATCGCATCTCATTTCTATGTTTCATGGTAAGATATAATATGATTTGCGAAGTGTCACGTATTCCTCGTCTACATTTCAAATGAATGTAAATGCGACACTTTCTAGCAAGGAAATAGCGTTTGCAGATGTCTACGTATCGTAGCAATAGCTTTCTAATGCTTCTTAAAACGCGATATCGCATCTCATTTCTATGTTTCAAGGTAAGATATAACATGATTTGCGAAGTGTTATGTATTCCTCGTCTACACTTCAAATGAATGTAAATGCGACACTTCTTTGCTAGGAAATAGCGTTTGCAAATGTCTACATATCGTAGCAACAGTGTTCTAATGCTTCTTAAAACGCGATATCGCATCTCATTTCTATGTTTCATGGTAAGATATAATATGATTTGCGAAGTATCACGTATTCCTCGTCTACACTTCAAATGAATGTAAATGCGACACTTCCTTGCAAGGAAATTGCGTTTGCAGATGTCTACGTATCGAAGCAATACAGTTCAAATGCTTCTTAGAACGAAATATTGCATCTCATATCTATGTTTCATGATAAGATATAATATTCATTGCGAAGTGTTATGCATTCCTCGTCTACACTTCAAATGAATGTAAATGCGACACTTCCTTGCTAGGAAATAGCGATTGCAGATGTCTACGTATCGTAGCAATAGAGTTCATATGATTCTTAAAACACGATATCGCATATCATTTCTATGTTTCATGGTAAGATATATTATGATTTGCGAAGTATCATGTATTCCTCGTCTACACTTCAAATGAATGTAAATGCGATACTTCCTCGCTAGGAAATAGCGTTTGCAGATGTCAACGTATCGTAGCAATAGTGTTCTAATGCTTCTTAAAACGCGATATCGCATCTCATTTCTATGTTTCATGGTAAGATATAATATGATTTGCGAAGTATCATGTATTCCTCGTCTACACTTCAAATGAATGTGAATGCGACACTTCCTCGCTAGGAAACAGCGTTTGCAGATGTCTACGTATCGTAGCGATAGAGTTTTTACGATTCTTAAAAGGCGATATCGCATCTCATTTCTATGATTCATGGTAAGGTATAATATGATATGCGAAGTGTTATGTATTCCTCGTCTACACTTCAAATGAATGTAAATGTGACACTTCTTTGCTAGGAAATAGCGTTTGCAAATGTCTACATATCGTAGCAACAGTGTTCTAATGCTTCTTAAAACGCGATATCGCATCTCATTTCTATGTTTCATGGTAAGATATAATATGATTTGCGAAGTATCATGTATTCCTCGTCAACACTTCAAATGAATGTAAATGCGACACTTCCTTGCAAGGAAATTGCGTTTGCAGATGTCTACGTATCGAAGCAAAACAGTTCAAATGCTTCTTAGAACGAAATATTGCATCTCATATCTATGTTTCATGATAAGATATAATATTCATTGCGAAGTGTTATGCATTCCTCGTCTACGATTCAAATGAATATAAATGCGACACTTCCTCGCTAGGAAATAGCGTTTGCAAATGTTTACCTATCGTAGCAATAGTGTTCTAATGCTTCTTAAAACGCGATATCGCATCTCATTTCTATGTTGCAAGGTAAGATATAACATGATTTGCGAAGTATCATGTATTCCTCGTCTACACTTCAAATGAATGTAAATGCGACACTTCTTTGCTAGGAAATAGCGTTTGCAAATATCTACGTATCGTAACAATAGTGTTCTAATGCTTCTTAAAACGCGATATCGCATCTCATTTCTATGTTTCATGGTAAGATATGATATGATTTGCGATGTATCATGTATTCCTCGTCTACACTTCAAATGAATGTAAATGCGACACTTCCTTGCAAGGAAATAGCGTTTGCAGATGTCTACGTATCGAAGCAGTAGAGTTCAAATGCTTCTTAAAACGAGATATTGCATCTCATATCTATGTTTCATGATAAGATATAATATTCATTGCGAAGTGTTATGCATTCCTCGTTTACGATTCAAATGAATGTAAATGCGACACTTCCTTGCAAGGAAATAGCGTTTGCAGATGTCTACGTATCGTAGCAATAGAGTTCTAATGCTTCTTAAAACGCGATATCGCATCTCATTTCTATGTTTCATGGTAAGATATAATATGATTTGCGAAGTGTTATGTATTCCTCGCCTACACTTCAAATGAATGTAAATGCGACACTTCTTTGCTAGGAAATAGCGTTTGCAAATGTCTACGTATCGTAGCAATAGAGTTCATATGATTCTTAAACCGCGATATCGCATCTCATTTCTATGTTTCATGGTAAGATATAACATGATTTGCGAAGTGTTTTGTATTCCTCGTCTACACTTCAAATGAATGTGAATGCGATACTTCCTCGCTAGGAAATAGCGTTTGCAGATATCTACGTATCGTAGCAATAGCTTTCTAATGCTTTTTAAAATGCGATATCGCATCTCATTTCTATGTTTCAAGGTAAGATATAATATGATTTGCGAAGTGTCATGTATTCCTCGTCTACACTTCAAATGAATGTAAATGAGACACTTCCTTGCAAGGAAATAGCGTTTGCAGATGTCTACGTATCGAAGCAGTAGAGTTCAAGTGCTTCTTAAAACGCGGTATCGCATTTCATTTCTATGTTTCATGGTAAGATATAATATGATTTGCGAAGTATCATGTATTCCTCGTCTACACTTCAAATGAATGTAAATGCGACACTTCCTTGCAAGGAAATAGCGTTTGCAGATGTCTACGTATCGAAGCAATAGAGTTCTAATGCTTCTTAAAACGCGATATCGCATCTCATATCTATGTTTCATGATAAGATATAATATTCATTGCGAAGTGTTATGCATTCCTCGTCTACACTTCAAATGAATGTAAATGTGACATTTCCTTGCAACGAAATAGCGTTTGCAAATGTCTACGTATCGTAGCAATAGAGTTCATATGATCCTTAAAACGCGATATCGCATCTCATTTCTATGTTTCATGGTAAGATAAGATATGATTTGCGATGTATCATGTATTCCTCGTCTACACTTCAAATGAATGTAAATGCGACACTTCCTTGCATGGAAATAGCGTTTGCAAATGTCTACGTATCGTAGCAATAGAGTTCTAATGCTTCTTAAAACGCGATATCGCATCTCATTTCTATGTTTCATGGTAAGATATAATATGATTTGCGAAGTATCATGTATTCCTCGTCTACACTTCAAATGAATGTAAATGCGACACTTCCTTGCTAGGAAATAGCGTCTGCAGATGTCTAGGTATCGTAGCAATAGAGTTCTAATGCTTCTTAAAACACGATATCGCATCTCATTTCTATGTTTCATGGTATGATATAATATGATTTGCGAAGTGTTATGTATTCCTCGTCTACACTTCAAATGAATGTAAATGCGACACTTCTTTGCTAGGAAATAGCGTTTGCAAATATCTACGTATCGTAACAATAGTGTTCTAATGCTTCTTAAAACGCGATATCGCATCTCATTTCTATGTTTCATGGTAAGATATGATATGATTTGCGACGTATCATGTATTCCTCGTCTACACTTCAAATGAATGTAAATGCGACACTTCCTTGCAAGGAAATAGCGTTTGCAGATGTCTACGTATCGAAGCAATAGAGTTCAAATGCTTCTTAAAACGAGATATTGCATCTCATATCTATGTTTCATGATAAGATATAATATTCATTGCGAAGTGTTATGCATTCCTCGTCTACGATTCAAATGAATGTAAATGCGACACTTCCTTGCAAGAAAATAGCGTTTGCAGATGTCTACGTATCGTAGCAATAGAGTTCTTATGATTCTAAAAACGCGATATGGCATCCCATTTCTATGTTTCATGGTAAGATATAATATGATTTGAGAAGTGTTATGTATTCCTCGTCTACACTTCAAATGAATGTGAATGCGACACTTCCTCGCTAGGAAATAGCGTTTGCAGATGTCTACGTATCGTAGCAATAGAGTTCTAATGCTTCTTAAAACGCGATATCGCATCTCATTTCTATGTTTCATGGTGTGACGTCCGGCGTATCGCCGTCCACCCCCCGACGCCTCCCACAGAGAGCAGGGACGAATTACCTGCAGCCGTCCACGACCAAGCGCACGGGTAAACACCCCTTTCGCCGAGCCAAGGCAGCCGACCCGCAAATCACGCCCCGGAGATGGACCAACCATTTGCGCTACCGCGCAAATCACAACACCCACGATCCACCTTCGCAACAACGACTCACCGAATCGCCTACCGTAACTCAGCCATACTTCATTTTTTCTAATATATATAACTATACATATTAATTCTAGATCTAAGTACACACGACACTATTCGATGTAACACGAACAACACTCACACATAATTTTAAGATATATTTATAATCAATATTCTCTAAGAAACGATGCGCTCGCGCGCGCATTCGACGCGCGCGGCTCACGCGTAACGCGAGCCGCGCCCCACCGCAAGGGCCGTCCGCCCTACTCCTACCGTCCGCCCCACTCGAAGGGCTCAGCGACTCGCGCGCCACGAGAACCGAGGAGGTCTCGTGCACGCGAGTGGATCGTCACTTCGTCCCGGGCATCGCCCGGCTCCGGTTCTCTTCCGACTTCATCCCGGGCATCGCCCGACTTCGGATCTCTCTCAAACCTCGACTTCTAGTTCAAATCGTATTCAAGTTCCTATTCTATTTCTAAATCTAAGTTCTATTTCTAGTTCATTAAGTTACTCTAAATCTAGATAGGGAAGTAAGTGTATAGCTAGGATTAATCAAGAATATATCTTTATTTTATTTCTACATTCGATTCCTTATTCATTTTATATCTACGCGACACCCTCCGGTTCTCGCGTACAACCATACACAGCGCTACTTTGCGGAGATACAGATACTTGAACCTCTGCATTAGATAGAGCGGACCGCCGCTTATCTGTGCCGAATACAAGTGGAAGATCTCCCGAGTGGACGATCATTCTTCGCCCTCCTGGACCGACGACGATAGAGCGGACCGCCGCTTATCCGACTCGAATCTAGTTAGGAGAAGAAGATCTCGTATGTGTCGCACCGCTACCAAGAAGACGCGCCGCGCCGGTAGAAAGAATTTCTTGCGACAACTTGTGCGGGAATATAACGGATCCCAGGCGTGCCCAGCCTACCATTCCGTGATTGCTGTTACTGCTGTCCGCATCCAGCCTCCTGCAGCACCACCGACATCTCCGACGCCAGCATCCGAGTCCGGTCAACGTCGCTGGACCCTCACTCCATTGACGCTCCCTCAACGCCCATCTTACGCGTCCACTGTCCCAGCCGGTGACCCTCGACGACAGCGGTACCTGGAAAGGGGATATTAAGGTGTTAATCGACGAAAGGTAAGTAAATTTCACTTTACCGCATCGAAAAGGGTAAAATTACCGCTCGCGTCCCATAAAAGGAAACCACGGTACCCATCACAATCGAGTGATCGGCCCTGTGTTTTATATTTCGTTTCGTACGGTCGACTCCGGAAATTCTCCCGGTCCCGGACGTGACACGAATTTGGTGACAGCGGTGGGATAAGCCTCGCGATTTCCGTCAGAAATTCCGCTCGATCGGGAACGCGACCAACTATGGCGACGCGAACGCCGGTAAAGACCCGTCACCAGCCGCCTCGAGGCACCGCCGCGACTAGTGAAACCGACAAAGAGCACCACGCAGCTCGAACAATAGACTTCCAAGACGCACTTGCCGAGCCTCTTCCGCGAACTACCGATACAGCAGAAAGTAATCGGGCCGCTGATAACACTATCGCGTTGCTTCAACAGTTAGATCAGATGCGTCGCGAACTGGAAGCGCTCCGACGTTCTCAAAATCTTACTAGGACCGATACAGCATCTCTCGAATTTCCCGGTCTTAATTCAACGCCACCGCGAAGCGCGTACACGGATAATCCGAATTCCCACGACGAGCTATCTTTAAAACAGGCACTAGAATCCGTTCCGCAGTACGATGGCCAAAATATACCCGTGTTGCAATTTACGCGTGCATGTAAGCGCGCGTACGACTTGATCCCGAACGGATGCGAGCGCACATTTACGCGTCTCGTAAAAAGTAAATTGAAAGGTCGCGCATATTTAGCCGTAGAGGATGAGCCATGCAATTCCATTCTTGAGCTGACAGACATACTTAGGAATTCATTCGGAGCTATTCGATCCGCCGATCACTATAGAGGTGAACTAACGAACATCTTTATGAAGCCCGGAGAACATATCCTTGATTACGTTAGTAGAGTTAAAGACCTTCGGTCAGCGATAATTGATTGCGAGAGACTTTCCCCATACGTTTCGCAATCAGCCTCCAACGTGGATGAGCTGACGCTTCGTTGTTTTATAGACGGATTGATCCCCGAAATTAGATTGCAAATTCCGTTGTCGCAGGTACAGTCTCCGCAAGACGCGTTCGCGCGCGCTCGAGAACTCTATAAGCGTCATATTCTAGATTGTGAACGTTTAACATCGTCTCGACCCCGCGCTGAGCCAAAAATTATTCGCAACGAAGTAATTTGTTCGGTTTGCAACAATATTGGTCACTACGCTAGAGACTGTCGTTCCAGATCCATGCCGCGACAAATCTCGAACGCGCCTCGTCCGATTATTCCACGCGAAGTCCCCACGTATAGAACATCCTACGAAAATCCGCGTCCTTTAACGTCACAGGACAGATACTGCAGATACTGCAAAAATCCGGGCCATACCATCGAAGAGTGCCGCAAAAGGCAATTCAACAATAATCTTCGGCAATCGGGAAACGAATACGGCCTCCAGCCGCGCCGCGAGACAGGTCGCGAGGCCGCCCGGAATATAAAGACTCTCGCGATAAACGACCCACAATCTATAATAGACAACCCAGCGCCTCAATAAAACTGACTGGGAAAACTAATACTCCCAGCGTAATTCTACGTTCAGCCGCCTTATTAAAAGACACGGAATTTATGATAGACACGGGCGCGGAAATTAACATTATAAAAAAATCGGCACTAGCTCCTTCCGCACGTGTAGACCGGTCCGAAATATTAGTTATTACCGGTGTAACCAACGGGCAAACCAATACGATAGGTTCCGTAAATATCGTCTTATTCGGCCGCGTAGTACCGTTTAACGTTGTTAACAACGATTTTCCACTAAAACCAGACGGTATCCTAGGGTCAGGTTTCTGCGCCGACGCAGAAATTTCCTTCATTAAGAAACAAGTCAGGTGGCACGGAACGACTATACCGTTTTGTCGCGATATAATTTCCACGGAAATAATACAAAATCCTAATTCAGGACAAATCATTCCGAGAAATCGCGAAATACCGAAACCGACAGTCGAAAAGCCACCAGTACCAGTTCCGAATCCTAAACCTACTACGAAATCGCAAAAAGAGCCGCGGAAAACCGCGAAAAATTTTTTCAAAAAAGACAAATTCTCCATTCCACCACGCGCAAATGTCGGTATTAAAGTTCGTATAATAAATACTCATATTTCCGAGGGAATAATTCCCCGAATCGACATCGCGCCGGGTGTTTATTTCGGTGACGCATTAGTCAAAGTAAACGGAGATAAGGCGATCGCGAGAATTACAAACTCCACCGACCAGACAGTCGAATTCGCTTTATCTCCGATCGAACTCGAACCGTTGGAAATATCGGATAACCCAACGGAGAAGAATAACACGCTGTTTCCAACGTTCTCACGAACGACAAATATTCGTTCAAATTCTAATTCTATTTCTGCCGAACGGTCCGGCAAGACCCAGAAGGGTAATTCGAATCTTTCCAATTCCATTTCAACGCCACGTCTTGAGCACGGATTCCCTCCTTCAGCGGAAAACAAACGAACGTACGCACAAGTGACGAAATCTGCCGTGAAAGACAACTCGACGAAATCTCGACTCCACAAAATAATAGAATCACTTCGACTCGAACACTTAAATATAGAAGAGAGAAACCATGTAATAGAATTAATAGATAAGAGTCAAGATTTGTTTTATATCGAGGGAGATAGGTTAGGCCATACCACGGCAGCGTCGCACAAAATTCCTACGGTTGACGAAAAACCGATTAATGTTAAGCAATACCGATTCCCACCCGCTCACAAGGAGGAAATTCGAAAGCAAATAGAGTCTCTTCTACATAACGGCATTATTAAAGATTCTAAATCCCCTTATAATTCTCCTCTTTGGGTCGTCCCCAAAAAGGCGGATTCCCAGGGAAAAAAGAGATGGAGGGTAGTTATAGATTACCGCGCACTGAATGAAAAGTCGATCGCGGACGCGTACCCATTGCCATGCATAACCGAGATATTAGATCAACTCGGGAGTGCAAAATATTTTAGCACGTTCGATCTGGCCAGTGGCTTCCACCAGATTCCCATGGAACCCACTGACGCGCACAAAACAGCATTTTCAACACCCAACGGTCATTACGAATTCACTCGAATGCCATTCGGTTTGAAAAACGCACCGGCAACCTTTCAACGTCTTATGGACAGCGCGCTCTCAGGCCTACAGGGAAACGAATTGTTCGTATATCTCGACGATATTGTTGTGTATGCCAGCTCTCTCCAAGAGCACGCTGCGAAGTACTCGAAACTCGTAAATAAACTCAGAGAGGCTAACCTATCCCTGCAGCCCGATAAGTGCGAGTTCCTCCGGCGAGAAGTAAGCTACTTGGGACACATCATAAGCGAGAATGGTGTGAAACCCGATCCGGGTAAAATAAGCGCAGTCCAGAATTTTCCACGTCCGAATAACCAAAAACAGATCAAACAATTTCTAGGCTTAGCGGGATACTATAGACGCTTCATCCCAAATTTTTCAAACACGGCGAAACCACTAACTAATCTATTGAAGAAAGACGCACCGTTCGTCTGGCGTAACGAACAGCAAAACGCTTTTGTAAAACTCCGAGATGCGCTATGCGAGGCGCCAATTCTTCAATATCCTAATTTCAAACTCCCATTTGTTATCACCACAGATGCATCAACGGATGCGATAGGCGCCGTACTGAGCCAAGGGCAAATAGGTCGCGATTTACCGATAGCGTATACGTCTAGACTCTTAAATTCAGCCGAGAGAAATTATTCGACGATAGAAAAGGAGTGTCTCGCTATCATTTACGCAGTTCATCAATTCAGGCCATACGTCTATGGCAATCAATTCAAGCTGGTAACAGACCATCGTCCACTGGTGTGGATGAACTCTGTTAAGGACCCATCCAGCCGTCTCGTCAGGTGGAGATTAAAACTCGCGGAGTACGATTATGAAATTGTATACAAATCGGGTAAAACGAATTTAAACGCAGATGCATTATCGCGAAATCCAGCGAAAGTCTGTCCCTTGATTCAACCATCCTCTTCCGACGAAGACATATTTGATATTCCTCCAAAATCTCGAAAACAACAAGAATCCACAATGTCTCTGCCTCCTCCGCCTCCTCCACCTTCACCCGCTACGGATCAACCCACCTCGGATAACTTACCGACGGAACACACGAGATACGAACCATTGTTTAAATTCACACGCGACAATATCGCCATGAGACGTGATAACGTTGTTCTCTTCATTACCAAGTCCGGACAGCCTTACGACGCAGGAGCTAAACAAATTGATGAAGCGGGAAAATTCTTTTCACATAAAACGGGAATCAACCTCACAAAAGCCAAAGTAGTCCAAGTCGATAATTTTTACCAAATCCAATTGCCAGTCGTAGAACACGAAAAACGCGCAATCGATTTCGATTTAGTAGTAGAAGCTCTACGTTCTCTCTTCGATGTCGTTTCAGAATTACAACTAACTTCAATAAGCATAGCTCAAACGTACTTAGATTCAATTTCATGGTCGCGAATTCAGAAAATATTACAAGATTTATTTTACGAAACCCCACTTCAAATTACCGTTTGCCAAGGCTTGATACTCATTCCACCCGAACAACATAGAGAGAGTATCATAAAAACAAATCACGATACACCGGTTGGCGGACATAAAGGCGTAAACAAAACATACTCGCGCGTCAGAGAACGTTATTATTGGCCAAACATGAAGGCCCAAATTCAAGAGTATATAAGTAAATGCAAGAGCTGCCAATCCGAAAAACTAGTCCGAGTCAAAACCAAACAACCTTTAACCTTAACGGATACTCCAGGATGCGCCTTCGATAAAATATCGATGGACGTCATGGGTCCGCTTCCAACCACTCCCGAAGGTTTTACAAATATCCTAACAATACAAGATCTATTAACAAAATACTCCGTCGCAATTCCACTCAAACAGACATCTGCGGTCGATATTGCAGATGCCTTGATTACCCAATTTATATGCAAGTTCGGATGCCCAAAAGGGATTTTAACCGACCAAGGCACAAACTTCATAAACAGCCTTATAAAAGCAATAGCAATCAAATTTCGAATTAAACAATATAAATCAACTGCATTCCACCCTCAGACAAACGGTTCGGTGGAAAGATCCCACCACGTGCTCGCTGAATATCTTAAACATTTCATCAGCACCAGTGGCGATTGGGAAAGATGGCTCCCATACGCCATGTTTTCATATAACACCAGCGTTCACGAAGGCACTTTGTACACACCCCACGAGTTAGTTTTCGGGCGTATCGCCAGAACACCTTCGGAAACACCGTTCCAAGATCTGTCGGAAAACGAGACATACTCGGATTATTTAATCGAACTCAATCAGAAAATTTCTAACTCTCAGAAAATAGCGAAAGAAAATCTGGACCGTGCAAAACAGCGAGCGAAGCATTATTATGATAAAAAACAAAATGTACAGAAATTCGAGACCGGACAATGGGTGTTCCTATTAAGAGAACCACTCAAACACAAGTTCCAATCACAATACGTGGGCCCATATCGGATTCTCGAAGTTCTAAGCAATAATAATGTCAAATTGTCAATCAAAGGGAAAACAAAAATTGTCCACGCGAACAAATTGAAACTGTGTAAACGCATGAATGAATTCGAAAAGAAAAAGACTGAAAATGAAACGAGTGAGAGCGAGACAGGTGCGAGAATTAGTGCTAATCGTATCAGTACAACTGACAAAGACAGTGACAGTGCTAGTTCCGATCCAATGAGAGACGAAGGTGCAATCCATAACAAAAGAGGCCACTCCATAGAGGCAGAACGAGCCCGGTACACCAATAAACGCAGGGACTCAGCGGTACCACGGCAGCCAACCGGCAGCGCAGCAAACTTCGAGGCCCGCCCCGACAGGTATCAGCCAGTCAGGAGATCTTGGCCCCGCCAAGATTCCTTTTCGAGGGGGGGAGGTGTGACGTCCGGCGTATCGCCGTCCACCCCCCGACGCCTCCCACAGAGAGCAGGGACGAATTACCTGCAGCCGTCCACGACCAAGCGCACGGGTAAACACCCCTTTCGCCGAGCCAAGGCAGCCGACCCGCAAATCACGCCCCGGAGATGGACCAACCATTTGCGCTACCGCGCAAATCACAACACCCACGATCCACCTTCGCAACAACGACTCACCGAATCGCCTACCGTAACTCAGCCATACTTCATTTTTTCTAATATATATAACTATACATATTAATTCTAGATCTAAGTACACACGACACTATTCGATGTAACACGAACAACACTCACACATAATTTTAAGATATATTTATAATCAATATTCTCTAAGAAACGATGCGCTCGCGCGCGCATTCGACGCGCGCGGCTCACGCGTAACGCGAGCCGCGCCCCACCGCAAGGGCCGTCCGCCCTACTCCTACCGTCCGCCCCACTCGAAGGGCTCAGCGACTCGCGCGCCACGAGAACCGAGGAGGTCTCGTGCACGCGAGTGGATCGTCACTTCGTCCCGGGCATCGCCCGGCTCCGGTTCTCTTCCGACTTCATCCCGGGCATCGCCCGACTTCGGATCTCTCTCAAACCTCGACTTCTAGTTCAAATCGTATTCAAGTTCCTATTCTATTTCTAAATCTAAGTTCTATTTCTAGTTCATTAAGTTACTCTAAATCTAGATAGGGAAGTAAGTGTATAGCTAGGATTAATCAAGAATATATCTTTATTTTATTTCTACATTCGATTCCTTATTCATTTTATATCTACGCGACACCCTCCGGTTCTCGCGTACAACCATACACAGCGCTACTTTGCGGAGATACAGATACTTGAACCTCTGCATTAGATAGAGCGGACCGCCGCTTATCTGTGCCGAATACAAGTGGAAGATCTCCCGAGTGGACGATCATTCTTCGCCCTCCTGGACCGACGACGATAGAGCGGACCGCCGCTTATCCGACTCGAATCTAGTTAGGAGAAGAAGATCTCGTATGTGTCGCACCGCTACCAAGAAGACGCGCCGCGCCGGTAGAAAGAATTTCTTGCGACAACTTGTGCGGGAATATAACGGATCCCAGGCGTGCCCAGCCTACCATTCCGTGATTGCTGTTACTGCTGTCCGCATCCAGCCTCCTGCAGCACCACCGACATCTCCGACGCCAGCATCCGAGTCCGGTCAACGTCGCTGGACCCTCACTCCATTGACGCTCCCTCAACGCCCATCTTACGCGTCCACTGTCCCAGCCGGTGACCCTCGACGACAGCGGTACCTGGAAAGGGGATATTAAGGTGTTAATCGACGAAAGGTAAGTAAATTTCACTTTACCGCATCGAAAAGGGTAAAATTACCGCTCGCGTCCCATAAAAGGAAACCACGGTACCCATCACAATCGAGTGATCGGCCCTGTGTTTTATATTTCGTTTCGTACGGTCGACTCCGGAAATTCTCCCGGTCCCGGACGTGACAATGGTAAGATATAATATGATTTGCGAAGTGTTATGTGTTCCTCGCCTACACTTCAAATGAATGTAAATAGGACACTTATTTGCAAGGAAATAGCGTTTGCAGATTTCTACGTATCGTAGCAATAGAGTTCTTATGATTCTTAAAACGCGATATTGCATCTCATTTCTATGTTTCATGGTAAGATATAACATGTTTTTCGAAGTGTTATGTATTCCTCGTCTACACTTCAAATGAATGTGAATGCGATACTTCCTCGCTAGGAAATAGCGTTTGCAGATGTCTGCGTATCGTAGCAATAGCTTTCTAATGCTTTTTAAAATGCGATATCGCATCTCATTTCTATGTTTCAAGGTAAGATATAATATGATTTGCGAAGTGTCATGTATTCCTCGTCTACACTTCAAATGCATGTAAATGAGACACTTCCTTGCAAGGAAATAGCGTTTGCAGATGTCTACGTATCGAAGCAGTAGAGTTCAAGTGCTTCTTAAAACGCGGTATCGCATTTCATTTCTATGTTTCATGGTAAGATATAATATGATTTGCGAAGTATCATGTATTCCTCGTCTACACTTCAAATGAATGTAAATGCGACACTTCCTTGCAAGGAAATAGCGTTTGCAAATGTCTACGTATCGTAGCAATAGAGTTCTAATGCTTCTTAAAACACGATATCGCATCTCATTTCTATGTTTCATGGTATGATATAATATGATTTGCGAAGTGTTATGTATTCCTCGTCTACACTTCAAATGAATGTAAATGCGACACTTCTTTGCTAGGAAATAGCGTTTGCAAATATCTACGTATCGTAACAATAGTGTTCTAATGCTTCTTAAAACGCGATATCGCATCTCATTTCTATGTTTCATGGTAAGATATGATATGATTTGCGACGTATCATGTATTCCTCGTCTACACTTCAAATGAATGTAAATGCGACACTTCCTTGCAAGGAAATAGCGTTTGCAGATGTCTACGTATCGAAGCAATAGAGTTCAAATGCTTCTTAAAACGAGATATTGCATCTCATATCTATGTTTCATGATAAGATATAATATTCATTGCGAAGTGTTATGCATTCCTCGTCTACGATTCAAATGAATGTAAATGCGACACTTCCTTGCAAGAAAATAGCGTTTGCAGATGTCTACGTATCGTAGCAATAGAGTTCTTATGATTCTAAAAACGCGATATGGCATCCCATTTCTATGTTTCATGGTAAGATATAATATGATTTGAGAAGTGTTATGTATTCCTCGTCTACACTTCAAATGAATGTGAATGCGACACTTCCTCGCTAGGAAATAGCGTTTGCAGCTGTCTACGTACCGTAGCAATAGAGTTCTAATGCTTCTTAAAGCGCGATATCGCATCTCATTTCTATGTTTCATGGTAAGATATAATATGATTTGCGAAGTGTTATGTATTCCTCGCCTACACTTCAAATGAATGTAAATAGGACACTTATTTGCAAGGAAATAGCGTTTGCAGATTTCTACGTATCGTAGCAATAGAGTTCTTATGATTCTTAAAACGCGATATTGCATCTCATTTCTATGTTTCATGGTAAGATATAACATGTTTTTCGAAGTGTTATGTATTCCTCGTCTACACTTCAAATGAATGTGAATGCGATACTTCCTCGCTAGGAAATAGCGTTTGCAGATGTCTACGTATCGTAGCAATAGCTTTCTAGTGCTTCTTAAAACGCGATATCGCATCTCATTTCTATGTTTTATGGTAAGATATGACATGATTCGCGAAGTCTTATGTATTCCTCGTCTACACTTCAAATGAATGTGAATGCGATACTTCCTCGCTAGGAAATAGCGTTTGCAGATGTCTACGTATCGTTAGCAATAGCTTTCTAATGCTTCTTAAAACGCGATATCGCATCTCATTTCTATGTTTTATGGTAAGATATAACACGATTCGCGAAGTCTTATGTATTCCTCGTCTACACTTCAAATGAATGTGAATGCGATACTTCCTCGCTAGGAAATAGCGTTTGCAGATGTCTACGTATCGTTAGCAATAGCTTTCTAATGCTTCTTAAAACGCGATATCGCATCTCATTTCTATGTTTCATGGTAAGATATAATATGATTTGCGAAGTGTCACGTATTCCTCGTCTACACTTCAAATGAATGTAAATGCGACACTTCCTTGCAAGGAAATAGCGTTTGCAGATGTCTACGTATCGTTAGCAATAGCTTTCTAATGCTTCTTAAAACGCGATATCGCATCTCATTTCTATGTTTCAAGGTAAGATATAATATGATTTGCGAAGTGTCATGTATTCCTCGTCTACACTTCAAATGAATGTAAATGAGACACTACCTTGCAAGGAAATAGCGTTTGCAGATGTCTACGTATCGAAGCAATAGATTTCAAATGCTTCATAAAACGCGATATCGCAGCTCATTTCTATGTTTCATGGTAAGATATAATATTATTTGCGAAGTATCATGTATTCCTCGTCTACACTTCAAATGAATGTAAATGTGACATTTCCTTGCAACGAAATAGCGTTTGCAGATGTCTACGTATCGTAGCAATAGAGTTCTTATGATTCTTAAAACGCGATATCGCATCCCATTTCTATGTTTCATGGTAAGATATAACATGATTTGCGAAGTGTTATGTATTCCTCGTCTACACTTCAAATGAATGTGAATGCGATACTTCCTCGCTAGGAAATAGCGTTTGCAGATGTCTACGTATCGTAGCAATAGCTTTCTAGTGCTTCTTAAAACGCGATATCGCATCTCATTTCTATGTTTTATGGTAAGATATAACACGATTCACGAAGTCTTATGTATTCCTCGTCTACACTTCAAATGAATGTGAATGCGATACTTCCTCGCTAGGAAATAGCGTTTGCAGATGTCTACGTATCGTTAGCAATAGCTTTCTAATGCTTCTTAAAACGCGATATCGCATCTCATTTCTATGTTTCATGGTAAGATATAATATGATTTGCGAAGTGTCATGTATTCCTCGTCTACACTTCAAATGAATGTAAATGAGACACTTCCTTGCAAGGAAATAGCGTTTGCAGATGTCTACGTATCGAAGCAGTAGAGTTCAAGTGCTTCTTAAAACGCGGTATCGCATTTCATTTCTACGTTTCATGGTAAGATATAATATGATTTGCGAAGTATCATGTATTCCTCGTCTACACTTCAAATGAATGTAAATGCGACACTTCCTTGCTAGGAAATAGCGTCTGCAGATGTCTAGGTATCGTAGCAATAGAGTTCTAATGCTTCTTAAAACACGATATCGCATCTCATTTCTATGTTTCATGGTATGATATAATATGATTTGCGAAGTGTTATGTATTCCTCGTCTACACTTCAAATGAATGTAAATGCGACACTTCTTTGCTAGGAAATAGCGTTTGCAAATATCTAAGTATCGTAACAATAGTGTTCTAATGCTTCTTAAAACGCGATATCGCATCTCATATCTATGTTTCATGGTAAGATATGATATGATTTGCGACGTATCATGTATTCCTCGTCTACACTTCAAATGAATGTAAATAGGACACTTATTTGCAAGGAAATAGCGTTTGCAGATTTCTACGTATCGTAGCAATAGAGTTCTTATGCTTCTTAAAACGCGATATCGCATCTCATTTCTATGTTTCATGGTAAGATATAATATGATTTGCGAAGTGTTATGTATTCCTCGCTTACACTTCAAATGAATGTAAATGTGACATTTCCTTGCAACGAAATAGCGTTTGCAGATGTCTACGTATCGTAGCAATAGAGTTCTTATGATTCTTAAAACGCGATATCGCATCTCATTTCTATGTTTCATGGTAAGACATAATATGATTTGCGAAGTGTCATGTATTCCTCGTCTACACTTCAAATGAATGTAAATGCGACACTTCCTTGCTAGGAAGTAGCGTCTGCAGATGTCTAGGTATCGTAGCAACAGAGTTCTAATGCTTCTTAAAACTCGATATCGCATCTCATTTCTATGTTTCATGGTAAGATGTAATATGATTTGCAAAGTGTTATGTATTCCTCGTCTACACTTCAAATGAATGTGAATGCGACACTTCCTCGCTAGGAAATAGCGTTTGCAGCTGTCTACGTACCGTACCAATAGAGTTCTAATGCTTCTTAAAGCGCGATATCGCATCTCATTTCTATGTTTCATGGTAAGATATAATATGAATTGCGAAGTGTTATGTATTCCTCGCCTACACTTCAAATGAATGTAAATAGGACACTTATTTGCAAGGAAATAGCGTTTGCAGAATTCTACGTATCGTAGCAATAGTGTTCTTATGATTCTTAAAACGCGATATTGCATCTCATTTCTATGTTTCATGGTAAGATATAACATGTTTTTCGAAGTGTTATGTATTCCTCGTCTACACTTCAAATGAATGTGAATGCGATACTTCCTCGCTAGGAAATAGCGTTTGCAGATGTCTACGTATCGTAGCAATAGCTTTCTAATGCTTTTTAAAATGCGATATCGCATCTCATTTCTATGTTTCAAGGTAAGATATAATATGATTTGCGAAGTGTCATGTATTCCTCGTCTACACTTCAAATGAATGTAAATGAGACACTTCCTTGCAAGGAAATAGCGTTTGCAGATGTCTACGTATCGAAGCAGTAGAGTTCAAGTGCTTCTTAAAACGCGGTATCGCATTTCATTTCTATGTTTCATGGTAAGATATAATATGATTTGCGAAGTATCATGTATTCCTCGTCTACACTTCAAATGAATGTAAATGCGACACTTCCTTGCAAGGAAATAGCGTTTGCAGATGTCTACGTATCGAAGCAATAGCGTTCTAATGCTTCTTAAAACGCGATATCGCATCTCATATCTATGTTTCATGATAAGATATAATATTCATTGCGAAGTGTTATGCATTCCTCGTCTACACTTCAAATGAATGTAAATGTGACATTTCCTTGCAACGAAATAGCGTTTGCAAATGTCTACGTATCGTAGCAATAGAGTTCATATGATTCTTAAAACGCGATATCGCATCTCATTTCTATGTTTCATGGTAAGATATGATATGATTTGCGATGTATCATGTATTCCTCGTCTACACTTCAAATGAATGTAAATGCGACACTTCCTTGCAAGGAAATAGCGTTTGCAAATGTCTACGTATCGTAGCAATAGAGTTCTAATGCTTCTTAAAACGCGATATCGCATCTCATTTCTATGTTTCATGGTAAGATATAATATGATTTGCGAAGTATCATGTATTCCTCGTCTACACTTCAAATGAATGTAAATGCGACACTTCCTTGCTAGGAAATAGCGTCTGCAGATGTCTAGGTATCGTAGCAATAGAGTTCTAATGCTTCTTAAAACACGATATCGCATCTCATTTCTATGTTTCATGGTATGATATAATATGATTTGCGAAGTGTTATGTATTCCTCGTCTACACTTCAAATGAATGTAAATGCGACACTTCTTTGCTAGGAAATAGCGTTTGCAAATATCTACGTATCGTAACAATAGTGTTCTAATGCTTCTTAAAACGCGATATCGCATCTCATATCTATGTTTCATGGTAAGATATGATATGATTTGCGACGTATCATGTATTCCTCGTCTACACTTCAAATGAATGTAAATGCGACACTTCCTTGCAAGGAAATAGCGTTTGCAGATGTCTACGTATCGAAGCAATAGTGTTCAAATGCTTCTTAAAACGAGATATTGCATCTCATATCTATGTTTCATGATAAGATATAATATTCATTGCGAAGTGTTATGCATTCCTCGTCTACGATTCAAATGAATGTAAATGCGACACTTCCTTGCAAGAAAATAGCGTTTGCAGATGTCTACGTATCGTAGCAATAGAGTTCTTATGATTCTAAAAACGCGATATGGCATCCCATTTCTATGTTTCATGGTAAGATATAATATGATTTGAGAAGTGTTATGTATTCCTCGTCTACACTTCAAATGAATGTGAATGCGACACTTCCTCGCTAGGAAATAGCGTTTGCAGATGTCTACGTATCGTAGCAATAGAGTTCTAATGCTTCTTAAAGCGCGATATCGCATCTCATTTCTATGTTTCATGGTAAGATATAATATGATTTGCGAAGTGTTATGTATTCCTCGCCTACACTTCAAATGAATGTAAATAGGACACTTATTTGCAAGGAAATAGCGTTTGCAGATTTCTACGTATCGTAGCAATAGAGTTCTTATGCTTCTTAAAACGCGATATCGCATCTCATTTCTATGTTTCATGGTAAGATATAATATGATTTGCGAAGTGTTATGTATTCCTCGCTTACACTTCAAATGAATGTAAATGTGACATTTCCTTGCAACGAAATAGCGTTTGCAGATGTCTACGTATCGTAGCAATAGAGTTCTTATGATTCTTAAAACGCGATATCGCATCTCATTTCTATGTTTCGTGGTAAGACATAATATGATTTGCGAAGTGTCATGTATTCCTCGTCTACACTTCAAATGAATGTAAATGCGACACTTCCTTGCTAGGAAGTAGCGTCTGCAGATGTCTAGGTATCGTAGCAACAGAGTTCTAATGCTTCTTAAAACTCGATATCGCATCTCATTTCTATGTTTCATGGTAAGATGTAATATGATTTGCAAAGTGTTATGTATTCCTCGTCTACACTTCAAATGAATGTGAATGCGACACTTCCTCGCTAGGAAATAGCGTTTGCAGCTGTCTACGTACCGTAGCAATAGAGTTCTAATGCTTCTTAAAGCGCGATATCGCATCTCATTTCTATGTTTCATGGTAAGATATAATATGATTTGCGAAGTGTTATGTATTCCTCGCCTACACTTCAAATGAATGTAAATAGGACACTTATTTGCAAGGAAATAGCGTTTGCAGATTTCTACGTATCGTAGCAATAGTGTTCTTATGATTCTTAAAACGCGATATTGCATCTCATTTCTATGTTTCATGGTAAGATATAACATGTTTTTCGAAGTGTTATGTATTCCTCGTCTACACTTCAAATGAATGTGAATGCGATACTTCCTCGCTAGGAAATAGCGTTTGCAGATGTCTACGTATCGTAGCAATAGCTTTCTAATGCTTTTTAAAATGCGATATCGCATCTCATTTCTATGTTTCAAGGTAAGATATAATATGATTTGCGAAGTGTCATGTATTCCTCGTCTACACTTCAAATGAATGTAAATGAGACACTTCCTTGCAAGGAAATAGCGTTTGCAGATGTCTACGTATCGAAGCAGTAGAGTTCAAGTGCTTCTTAAAACGCGGTATCGCATTTCATTTCTATGTTTCATGGTAAGATATAATATGATTTGCGAAGTATCATGTATTCCTCGTCTACACTTCAAATGAATGTAAATGCGACACTTCCTTGCAAGGAAATAGCGTTTGCAGATGTCTACGTATCGAAGCAATAGAGTTCTAATGCTTCTAAAAACGCGATATCGCATCTCATATCTATGTTTCATGATAAGATATAATATTCATTGCGAAGTGTTATGCATTCCTCGTCTACACTTCAAATGAATGTAAATGTGACATTTCCTTGCAACGAAATAGCGTTTGCAAATGTCTACGTATCGTAGCAATAGAGTTCATATGATTCTTAAAACGCGATATCGCATCTCATTTCTATGTTTCATGGTAAGATATGATATGATTTGCGATGTATCATGTATTCCTCGTCTACACTTCAAATGAATGTAAATGCGACACTTCCTTGCAAGGAAATAGCGTTTGCAAATGTCTACGTATCGTAGCAATAGAGTTCTAATGCTTCTTAAAACGCGATATCGCATCTCATTTCTATGTTTCATGGTAAGATATAATATGATTTGCGAAGTATCATGTATTCCTCGTCTACACTTCAAATGAATGTAAATGCGACACTTCCTTGCTAGGAAATAGCGTCTGCAGATGTCTAGGTATCGTAGCAATAGAGTTCTAATGCTTCTTAAAACACGATATCGCATCTCATTTCTATGTTTCATGGTATGATATAATATGATTTGCGAAGTGTTATGTATTCCTCGTCTACACTTCAAATGAATGTAAATGCGACACTTCTTTGCTAGGAAATAGCGTTTGCAAATATCTACGTATCGTAACAATAGTGTTCTAATGCTTCTTAAAACGCGATATCGCATCTCATTTCTATGTTTCATGGTAAGATATGATATGATTTGCGACGTATCATGTATTCCTCGTCTACACTTCAAATGAATGTAAATGCGACACTTCCTTGCAAGGAAATAGCGTTTGCAGATGTCTACGTATCGAAGCAATAGAGTTCAAATGCTTCTTAAAACGAGATATTGCATCTCATATCTATGTTTCATGATAAGATATAATATTCATTGCGAAGTGTTATGCATTCCTCGTCTACGATTCAAATGAATGTAAATGCGACACTTCCTTGCAAGAAAATAGCGTTTGCAGATGTCTACGTATCGTAGCAATAGAGTTCTTATGATTCTAAAAACGCGATATGGCATCCCATTTCTATGTTTCATGGTATGATATAATATGATTTGAGAAGTGTTATGTATTCCTCGTCTACACTTCAAATGAATGTGAATGCGACACTTCCTCGCTAGGAAATAGCGTTTGCAGATGTCTACGTATCGTAGCAATAGAGTTCTAATGCTTCTTAAAACGCGATATCGCATCTCATTTCCATATTTCATGGTAAGATATAATATGATTTGCGAAGTGTTATGTATTCCTCGCTTACACTTCAAATGAATGTAAATGTGACATTTCCTTGCAACGAAATAGCGTTTGCAGATGTCTACGTATCGTAGCAATAGAGTTCTTATGATTCTTAAAACGCGATATCGCATCTCATTTCTATGTTTCATGGTAAGACATAATATGATTTGCGAAGTGTCATGTATTCCTCGTCTACACTTCAAATGAATGTAAATGCGACACTTCCTTGCTAGGAAGTAGCGTCTGCAGATGTCTAGGTATCGTAGCAACAGAGTTCTAATGCTTCTTAAAACTCGATATCGCATCTCATTTCTATGTTTCATGGTAAGATGTAATATGATTTGCAAAGTGTTATGTATTCCTCGTCTACACTTCAAATGAATGTGAATGCGACACTTCCTCGCTAGGAAATAGCGTTTGCAGCTGTCTACGTACCGTAGCAATAGAGTTCTAATGCTTCTTAAAGCGCGATATCGCATCTCATTTCTATGCTTCATGGTAAGATATAATATGATTTGCGAAGTGTTATGTATTCCTCGCCTACACTTCAAATGAATGTAAATAGGACACTTATTTGCAAGGAAATAGCGTTTGCAGATTTCTACGTATCGTAGCAATAGAGTTCTTATGATTCTTAAAACGCGATATTGCATCTCATTTCTATGTTTCATGGTAAGATATAACATGTTTTTCGAAGTGTTATGTATTCCTCGTCTACACTTCAAATGAATGTGAATGCGATACTTCCTCGCTAGGAAATAGCGTTTGCAGATGTCTACGTATCGTAGCAATAGCTTTCTAGTGCTTCTTAAAACGCGATATCGCATCTCATTTCTATGTTTTATGGTAAGATATAACATGATTTGCGAAGTGTTATGTATTCCTCGTCTACACTTCAAATGAATGTGAATGGGATACTTCCTCGCTAGGAAATAGCGTTTGCAGATGTCTACGTATCGTTAGCAATAACTTTCTAATGCTTCTTAAAACGCGATATCGCATCTCATTTCTATGTTTCATGGTAAGATATAATATGATTTGCGAAGTGTCACGTATTCCTCGTCTACACTTCAAATGAATGTAAATGCGACACTTCCTTGCAAGGAAATAGCGTTTGCAGATGTCTACGTATCGTAGCAATAGCTTTCTAATGCTTCTTAAAACGCGATATCGCATCTCATTTCTATGTTTCAGGGTAAGATATAATATGATTTGCGAAGTGTCATGTATTCCTCGTCTACACTTCAAATGAATGTAAATGAGACACTTCCTTGCAAGGAAATAGCGTTTGCAGATGTCTACGTATCGAAGCAATAGAGTTCAAATGCTTCATAAAACGCGATATCGCAGCTCATTTCTATGTTTCATGGTAAGATATAATATTATTTGCGAAGTATCATGTATTCCTCGTCTACACTTCAAATGAATGTAAATGCGACACTTCCTTGCAAGGAAATAGCGTTTGCAGATGTCTACGTATCGAAGCAATAGAGTTCAAATGCTTCTTAAAACGCGATATCGCATCTCATTTCTATGTTTCATGGTAAGATATAATATTCATTGCGAAGTGTTATGCATTCCTCGTCTACGATTCAAATGAATGTAAATGCGACACTTCCTTGCAAGGAAATAGCGTTTGCAGATGTCTACGTATCGAAGCAATAGAGTTCAAATGCTTCATAAAACGCGATATCGCAGCTCATTTCTATGTTTCATGGTAAGATATAATATTATTTGCGAAGTATCATGTATTCCTCGTCTACACTTCAAATGAATGTAAATGTGACCTTTCCTTGCAACGAAATAGCGTTTGCAGATGTCTACGTATCGTAGCAATAGAGTTCTTATGATTCTTAAAACGCGATATCGCATCCCATTTCTATGTTTCATGGTAAGATATAACATGATTTGCGAAGTGTTATGTATTCCTCGTCTACACTTCAAATGAATGTGAATGCGATACTTCCTCGCTAGGAAATAACGTTTGCAGATGTCTACGTATCGTAGCAATAGCTTTCTAGTGCTTCTTAAAACGCGATATCGCATCTCATTTCTATGTTTTATGGTAAGATATAACACGATTCGCGAAGTCTTATGTATTCCTCGTCTACACTTCAAATGAATGTGAATGCGATACTTCCTCGCTAGGAAATAGCGTTTGCAGATGTCTACGTATCGTTAGCAATAGCTTTCTAATGCTTCTTAAAACGCGATATCGCATCTCATTTCTATGTTTCATGATAAGATATAATATGATTTGCGAAGTGTCACGTATTCCTCGTCTACACTTCAAATGAATGTGAATGCGACACTTCCTTGCAAGGAAATAGCGTTTGCAGATGTCTACGAATCGTAGCAACAGTGTTCTAATGCTTCTTAAAACGCGATTTCGCATATCATTTCTATGTTTCATGATAAGATATAATATTCATTGCGAAGTGTTATGCATTCCTCGTCTACACTTCAAATGAATGTAAATGCGACACTTCCTTGCTAGGAAATAGCGATTGCAGATGTCTACGTATCGTAGCAATAGAGTTCATATGATACTTAAAACGCGATATCGCATATCATTTCTATGTTTCATGGTAAGATATAATATGATTTGCGAAGTATCATGTACTCCTCGTCTACACTTCAAATGAATGTTAATGCGACACTTCCTTGCTAGGAAATAGCGATTGCAGATGTCTACGTATCGTAGCAATAGAGTTCATATGATTCTTAAAACGCGATATTGCATCTCATTTCTATGTTTCATGGTAAGATATAACATGATTTGCGAAGTGTTATTTATTCCACGTCTACACTTCAAATGAATGTAAATGCGATAGTTCCTCGCTAGGAAATAGCGTATGCAGATGTCTACGTATCGTAGCAATAGCTTTCTAATGCTTCTTAAAACGCGATATCGCACCTTATTTCTATGTTTCATGGTAAGATATAATATTCATTGCGAAGTGTTATGCATTCCTCGTCTACGATTCAAATGAATGTAAATGCGACACTTCCTCGCTAGGAAATAGCGTTTGCAAATGTCTACCTATCGTAGCAATAGTGTTCTAATACTTCTTAAAACGCGATATCGCATCTCATTTCTATGTTTCATGGTAAGATATAATATGATTTGCGAAGTATCATGTATTCCTCGTCTACACTTCAAATGAATGTAAATGCGACACTTCCTTGTAAGGAAATAGCGTTTGCGAATGTCTATCTATCGTAGCAATAGTGTTCTAATGCTTCTTAAAACGCGATATCGCATCTCATTTCTATGTTTCATGGTAAGATATAATATGATTTGCGAAGTATCATGTATTCCTCGTCTACGATTCAAATGAATGTAAATGCGACACTTCCTTGCAAGGATATAGCGTTTGCAAATGTCTACGTATCGTAGCAATAGAGTTCTAATGCTTCTTAAAACGCGATATCGCATCTCATTTCTATGTTTCATGGTAAAATATAATATGATTTGCGAAGTATCATGTATTCCTCGTCTACACTTCAAATGAATGTAAATGCGACACTTCCTCGCTAGGAAATAGCGTTTGCAGATGTCTACGTATCGTAGCAATAGAGTTCTTATGATTCCTAAAACGCGATATCGCATCTCATTTCTATGTTTCATGGTAAGATATAATATGATTTGCGAAGTGTTATGTATTCCTCGTCTACACTTCAAATGAATGTAAATGCGACACTTCTTTGCTAGGAAATAGCGTTTGCAAATGTCTACCTATCGTTGCAATAGCTTTCTAATGCTTCTTAAAACGCGATATCGCATCTCATTTCTATGTTTCATGGTAAGATATAATATGATTTTCGAAGTGTCCTGTATTCCTCGTCTACACTTCAAATGAATGTAAATGCGACTCTTCCTTGCAAGGAAATAGCGTTTGCAGATTTCTACGTATCGAAGCAATAGAGTTCAAATGCTTCTTAAAACGCGATATCGCATCTCATTTCTATGATTCATGGTAAGATATGATATGATTTGCGAAGTATCATGTATTCCTCGTCTACACTTCAAATGAATGTAAATGCGATAGTTCCTCGCTAGGACATAGCGTATGCAGATGTCTACGTATCGTAGCAATAGCTTTCTAATGCTTCTTAAAACGCGATATCGCACCTTATTTCTATGTTTCATGGTAAGATATAATATTCATTGCGAAGTGTTATGCATTCCTCGTCTACGATTCAAATGAATGTAAATGCGACACTTCCTCGCTAGGAAATAGCGTTTGCAAATGTCTACCTATCGTAGCAATAGTGTTCTAATACTTCTTAAAACGCGATATCGCATCTCATTTCTATGTTTCATGGTAAGATATAATATGATTTGCGAAGTATCATGTATTCCTCGTCTACACTTCAAATGAATGTAAATGCGACACTTCCTTGCTAGGAAATAGCGTCTGCAGATGTCTAGGTATCGTAGCAATAGAGTTCTAATGCTTCTTAAAACGCGATATCGCATCTCATATCTATGTTTCATGGTATGATATAATATGATTTGTGAAGTGTTATGTATTCCTCGTCTACACTTCAAATGAATGTAAATGCGACACTTCTTTGCTAGGAAATAGCGTCTGCAGATGTCTAGGTATCGTAGCAATAGAGTTCTAATGCATCTTAAAACGCGATATCGCATCTCATTTCTATGTTTCATGGTAAGATATAATATGATTTGCGAAGTGTTATGTATTCCTCGTCTACACTTCAAATGAATGTAAATGCGACACTTCTTTGCTAGGAAATAGCGTTTGCAAATGTCTACCTATCGTTGCAATAGCTTTCTAATGCTTCTTAAAACGCGATATCGCATCTCATTTCTATGTTTCATGGTAAGATATAATATGATTTTCGAAGTGTCCTGTATTCCTCGTCTACACTTCAAATGAATGTAAATGCGACTCTTCCTTGCAAGGAAATAGCGTTTGCAGATTTCTACGTATCGAAGCAATAGATTTCAAATGCTTCTTAAAACGCGATATCGCATCTCATTTCTATGATTCATGGTAAGATATGATATGATTTGCGAAGTATCATGTATTCCTCGTCTACACTTCAAATGAATGTAAACGCGACACTTCCTTGCTAGGATATAGCGTTTGCAGATGTCTACGTATCGAAGCAGTAGAGTTCAAATGCTTCTTAAAACGAGATATTGCATCTCATATCTATGTTTCATGGTAAGATATAATATGATTTGCGAAGTGTTATGTATTCCTCGCCTACACTTCAAATGAATGTAAATGCGACACTTATTTGGTAGGAAATAGCGTTTGCAAATGTCTACCTATCGTAGCAATAGTGTTCTAATGCTTCTTAAAACGCGATATCGCATCTCATTTCTATGTTTCATGGTAAGATATAATATGATTTGCGAAGAGCTATGTATTCCTCGTCTACACTTCAAATAAATGTAAATGCGACACTTCTTTGCTAGGAAATAGCGTTTGCAAATGTCTACCTGTCGTAGAAATAGTGTTCTAATGCTTCTTAAAACGCGATATCGCATCTCATTTCTATGCTTCATGGTAAGATATAATATGATTTGCGAAGTATCATGTATTCCTCGTCTACACTTCAAATGAATGTAAATGCGATTCTTCCTTGCTAGGAAATAGCAATTGCAGATGTCTACGTGTCGTAGCAATAGGGTTCATATGATTCTTATAACGCGATATCGCATATCATTTCTATGTTTCATGGTAAGATATAACATGATTTGCGAAGTGTTATGTATTCCTCGTCTACACTTCAAATGAATGTGAACGCGACACTTCCTCGCTAGGAAATAGCGTTTGCAGATGTCTACGTATCGTAGCAATAGAGTTCTAATGCTTCTTAAAACGCGATATCGCATCTCATTTCTATGTTTCATGGTAAGATATAACATGATTTGCGAAGTGTTATGTATTCCTCGTCTACACTTCAAATGAATGTAAATGCGACTCTTCCTTGCTAGGAAATAGCGTCTGCAGATGTCTAGGTATCGTAGCAATAGAGTTCTAATGCTTCTTAAAACTCGATATCGCATCTCATTTCTATGTTTCATGGTAAGATGTAATATGATTTGCGAAGTGTTATGCATTCCTCGTCTACGATTTAAATGAATGTAAATGCGACACTTCCTTGCTAGGAAATAGCGTCTGCAGATGTCTAGGTATCGTAGCAATAGAGTTCTAATGCTTCTTAAAACTCGATATCGCATCTCATTTCTATGTTTCATGGTAAGATGTAATATGATTTGCGAAGTGTTATGCATTCCTCGTCTACGATTCAAATGAATGTAAATGCGACACTTCCTTGCAAGGAAATAGCGTTTGCAGATGTCTACGTATCGTAGCAATAGAGTTCTAATGCTTCTTAAAACTCGATATCGCATCTCATTTCTATGTTTCATGGTAAGATATAATATGATTTGCGAAGTGTTATGTATTCCTCGTCTACACTTCAAATGAATGTGAGTGCGACACTTCCTCGCTAGGAAATAGCGTTTGCAGATGCCTACGTATCGTTAGCAATAGCTTTCTAATGCTTCTTAAAACGCGATATCGCATCTCACTTCTATGTTTCATGGTAAGATATGATATGATTTGCGAAGTATCATGTATTCCTCGTCTACACTTCAAATGAATGTAAATGCGACACTTCCTTGCAAGGATATAGCGTTTGCAGATGTCTACGTATCGATGCAATAGAGTTCAAATGCTTCTTAAAACGAGATATTGCATCTCATATCTATGTTTCCTGATAAGATATAATATTCATTGCGAAGTGTTATGCATTCCTCGTCTACGATTCAAATGAATGTAAATGTGACACTTCCTTGCAAGGAAATAGCGTTTGCAGATATCTACGTATCGTAGCAATAGAGTTCTTATGATTCTTAAAACTCGATATTGCATCTCATTTCTATGTTTCTTGCTAAGATATAATATGATTTGCGAAGTGTTATGTATTCCTCGTCTTCACTTCAAATGAATGTGAATGCGACACTTCCTCGCTAGGAAATAGCGTTTGCAGATGTCTACGTAACGTAGCAATAGAGTTCTAATGCTTCTTAAAGCGCGATATCGCATCTCATTTCTATGTTTCATGGTAAGATATAATATGATTTGCGAAGTGTTATGTATTCCTCGACTACACTTCAAATGAATGTAAATGCGACACTTCTTTCCTAGGAAATAGCGTTTGCAAATGTCTACCTATCGTAGCAATAGCTTTCTAATGCTTCTTAAAACGCGATATCGCATCTCATTTCTATGTTTCATGGTAAGATATAATATGATTTTCGAAGTGTCCTGTATTCCTCGTCTACACTTCAAATGAATGTAAATGCGACTCTTCCTTGCAAGGAAATACCGTTTGCAGATGTCTACGTATCGAAGCAATAGAGTTCATATGATGCTTAAAACGCGATATCGCATCTCTTTTCTATGTTTCATGGTAAGATATATTATGATTTGCGAAGTGTTATGTATTCCTCGTCTACACTTCAAATGAATGTAAATGCGACACTTCTTTGCTAGGAAATAGCGTTTGCAAATGTCTACCTATCGTAGCAATAGCTTTCGAATGCTTCATAAAACGCGATATCGCATCTCATTTCTATGTTTCATGGTAAGATATAATATGATTTTCGAAGTGTCCTGTATTCCTTGTCTACACTTCAAATGAATCTAAATGCGACTCTTCCTTGCAAGGAAATAGCGTTTGCAGATGTCCACGTATCGAAGCAATAGAGTTCTAATGCTTCTAAAAACTCGATATCGCATCACATTTCTATGTTTCATGGTAAGATGTAATATGATTTGCGAAGTGTTATGCATTCCTCGTCTACGATTTAAATGAATGTAAATGCGGCACTTCCTTGCAAGGAAATAGCGTTTGCAGATGTCTACGTATCGTAGCAATAGAGTTCCAATGCTTCTTAAAGCGCGATATCGCATCTCATTTCTATGTTTCATGGTAAGATATAATATGATTTGCGAAGAGTTATGTATTCCTCGTCTACACTTTAAATAAATGTAAATGCGACACTTCTTTGCTAGGAAATAGCGTTTGCAAATGTCTACCTTTCGTAGCAATAGTGTTCTAATGCTTCTTAAAACGCGATATCGCATCTCATTTCTATGTTTCATGGTAAGATATAATATGATTTGGGATGTATCATGTATTCCTCGTCTACACTTCAAATGAATGTAAATGCGACACTTCCTTGCTAGGAAATAGCGATTGCAGATGTCTACGTATCGTAGCAATAGAGTTCATATGATTCTTAAAACGCGATATCGCATCTCATTTCTATGTTTCATGGTGAGATATAACATGATTTGCGAAGTGTTATGTATTCCTCGTCTACACTTCAAATGAATGTAAATGCGACCCTTCCTTGCTAGGAAATAGAGTCTGCAGATGTCTAGGTATCGTAGCAATTGAGTTCTAATGCTTCTTAAAACTCGATATCGCATCTCATTTCTATGTTTCATGGTAAGATGTAACATGATTTGCGAAGTGTTATGTATTCCACGTCTACACTTCAAATGAATGTAAATGCGACACTTCCTTGCTAGGAAATAGCGTCTGCAGATGTCTAGGTATCGTAGCAATAGAGTTCTAATGCTTCTTAAAACTCGATATCGCATCTCATTTCTATGTTTCATGGTAAGATGTAATATGATTCGCGAAGTGTTATGCATTCCCCGTCTACGATTCAAATGAATCTAAATGCGACACTTCCTTGCAAGGAAGTAGCGTTTGCAGATGTCTACGTATCGTAGCAATAGAGTTCATATGATTCTTAAAACGCGATATCGCATCTCGTTTCAATGTTTCATGATAAGATATAATATGATTTGCGAAGTATCATGTATTCCTCGTCTACACTTCAAATGAATGTAAATGCGACACTTACTTGCTAGGAAATAGCGATTGCAGATGTCTACGTATCGTAGCAATAGAGTTCATATGATTCTTAAAACGCGATATCGCATCTCGTTTCTATGTTTCATGGTAAGATATAACATGATTTGCGAAGTGTTATGTATTCCTCGTCTACACTTCAAATGAATGTGTATGCGACACTTTCTCGCTAGGAAATAGCCCTTGCAGATGTCTACGTATCGTAGCAATAGATTTCTAATGCTTCTTAAAACGCGATATCGCATCTCATTTCTATGTATCATGGTAAGATATAACATGATTCGCGAAGTGTTATGCATTCCCCGTCAACGATTCAAATGAATGTAAATGCGACACTTCCTTGCAAGGAAGTAGCGTTTGGAGATGTCTACGTATCGTAGCAATAGAGTTCTTATGATTCTTAAAACTCGATATTGCATCTCATTTCTATGTTTCATGATAAGATATAATATGATTTGCGAAGTATCATGTATTCCTCGTCTACACTTCAAATGAATGTAAATGCGACACTTACTTGCTAGGAAATAGCGATTGCAGATATCTACGTATCGTAGCAATAGAGTTCTAATGCTTCTTAAAGCACGATATCGCATCTCGTTTCTATGTTTCATGGTAAGATATAATATGATTTTCGAAGTGTCCTGTATTCCTCGTCTACACTTCAAATGAATATAAATGCGACTCTTCCTTGCAAGGAAATAGCGTTTGCAGATGTCTACGTATCGAAGCAATAGAGTTCAAATGCTTCTTAAAACGCGATATCGCATCTCATTTCTATGTTTCATGGTAAGATATGATATGATTTGCGAAGTATCATGTATTCCTCGTCTACACTTCAAATGAATGTAAATGAGACACTTCCTTGCAAGGAAATAGCGTTTGCAGATATCTACGTATCGTAGCAATAGAGTTCTAATGCTTCTTAAAACGCGATATCGCATCTCATTTCTATGTTTCATGGTAAGATATAATATGATTTGCGAAGTGTTATGTATTCCTCGTTTACACTTCAAATAAATGTAAATGCGACACTTCTTTGCTTGGAAATAGTGTTTGCAAATGTCTACATATCGTAGCAATGGTGTTCTAATGCTTCTTAAAACACGATATCGCATCTCATTTCTATGTTTCATGGTAAGATATAATATGATTTGCGAAGTGTCATGTATTCCTCGTCTACACTTCAAATGAATGTAAATGCGACACTTCCTCGCAAGGAAATAGCTTTTGCAGATGTCTACGTATCGTAGCAATAGAGTTCTTATGATTCTTAAACCGCGATATCGCATCTCATTTCTATGTTTCATGGTAAGATATAATATGATTTGCGAAGTGTTATGTATTCCTCGTCTACACTTCAAATGAATGTAAATGCGACACTTGCTTGCTAGGAAATAGCGTTTGCAAATGTCTACCTATCGTAGCGATAGTGTTCTAATGCTGCTTAAAACGCGATATCGCATCTCATTTCTATGTTTCATGGTAAGATGTAATATGATTTGCGAAGTGTTATGCATTGCCCGTATACGATTCAAATGAATGTAAATGCGACACTTCCTTGCAAGGAAGTAGCGTTTGCAGATGTCTACGTATCGTAGCAATAGAGTTCATATGATTCTTAAAACGCGATATCGCATCTCGTTTCTATGTTTCATGGTAAGATATAACATGATTTGCGAAGTGTTATGTATTCCTCGTCTACGATTCAAATGAATGTAAATGCGACACTTCCTCGCTAGGAAATAGCGTTTGCAGATGTCTACGTATCGTAGCAATAGAGTTCTAATGCTTCTTAAAGCGCGATATCGCATCTCGTTTCTATGTTTCATGGTATGATATAATATGATTTGCGAAGTGTTATGTATTCCTCGCCTACACTTCAAATGAATGTAAATGCGACACTTCTCTGCTAGGAAATAGCGTTTGCAAATGTCTACCTATCGTAGCAATAGTGTTCTAATGCTTCTTCAAACGCGATATCGCATCTCATTTCTATGTTTCATGATAAGATATAATATGATTTGCGAAGTATCATGTATTCCTCGTCTACACTTCAAATGAATGTAAATGCGACACTTACTTGCTAGGAAATAGCGATTGCAGATGTCTACGTATCGTAGCAATAGAGTTCATATGATTCTTAAAACGCGATATCGCATCTCGTTTCTATGTTTCATGGTAAGATATAACATGATTTGCGAAGTGTTATGTATTCCTCGTCTACACTTCAAATGAATGTGTATGCGACACTTTCTCGCTAGGAAATAGCCCTTGCAGATGTCTACGTATCGTAGCAATAGATTTCTAATGCTTCTTAAAACGCGATATCGCATCTCATTTCTATGTATCATGGTAAGATATAACATGATTCGCGAAGTGTTATGCATTCCCCGTCAACGATTCAAATGAATGTAAATGCGACACTTCCTTGCAAGGAAGTAGCGCTTGGAGATGTCTACGTATCGTAGCAATAGAGTTCTTATGATTCTTAAAACTCGATATTGCATCTCATTTCTATGATTCATGATAAGATATAATATGATTTGCGAAGTATCATGTATTCCTCGTCTACACTTCAAATGAATGTAAATGCGACACTTACTTGCTAGGAAATAGCGATTGCAGATATCTACGTATCGTAGCAATAGAGTTCATATGATTCTTAAAACGCGATATCGCATCTCGTTTCTATGTTTCATGGTAAGATATAACATGATTTGCGAAGTGTTATGTATTCCTCGTCTACACTTCAAATGAATGTGTATGCGACACTTTCTCGCTAGGAAATAGCCCTTGCAGATGTCTACGTATCGTAGCAATAGATTTCTAATGCTTCTTAAAACGCGATATCGCATCTCATTTCTATGTATCATGGTAAGATATAATATGATTCGCGAAGTGTTATGCATTCCCCGTCTACGATTCAAATGAATGTAAATGCGACACTTCCTTGCAAGGAAGTAGCGTTTGCAGATGTCTACGTATCGTAGCAATAGAGTTCATATGATTCTTAAAACGCGATATCGCATCTCGTTTCTATGTTTCATGGTAAGATATAACATGATTTGCGAAGTGTTATGTATTCCTCGTCTACGATTCAAATGAATGTAAATGCGACACTTCCTCGCTAGGAAATAGCGTTTGCAGATGTCTACGTATCGTAGCAATAGAGTTCTAATGCTTCTTAAAGCACGATATCGCATCTCGTTTCTATGTATCATGGTAAGATATAATATGATTTGCGAAGTGTTATGTATTCCTCGCCTACACTTCAAATGAATGTAAATGCGACACTTCTCTGCTAGGAAATAGCGTTTGCAAATGTCTACCTATCGTAGCAATAGTGTTCTAATGCTTCTTCAAACGCGATATCGCATCTCATTTCTATGTTTCATGATAAGATATAATATGATTTGCGAAGTATCATGTATTCCTCGTCTACACTTCAAATGAATGTAAATGCGACACTTACTTGCTAGGAAATAGCGATTGCAGATGTCTACGTATCGTAGCAATAGAGTTCATATGATTCTTAAAACGCGATATTGCATCTCGTTTCTATGTTTCATGGTAAGATATAATATGATTTGCGATGTGTCATGTATTCCTCGTCTACACTTCAAATGAATGTAAATGCGACACTTCCTTGCTAGGAAATAGCGTCTGCAGATGTCTAGGTATCGTAGTAATAGAGTCCTAGTGCTTCGTAAAACGCGATATTGCATCTCATTTCTATGTTTCATGGTAAGATATAATATGATTTTCGAAGTGTCCTGTATTCCTCGTCTACACTTCAAATGAATATAAATGCGACTCTTCCTTGCAAGGAAATAGCGTTTGCAGATGTCTACGTATCGAAGCAATAGAGTTCAAATGCTTCTTAAAACGCGATATCGCATCTCATTTCTATGTTTCATGGTAAGATATGATATGATTTGCGAAGTATCATGTATTCCTCGTCTACACTTCAAATGAATGTAAATGAGACACTTCCTTGCAAGGAAATAGCGTTTGCAGATATCTACGTATCGTAGCAATAGAGTTCTAATGCTTCTTAAAACGCGATATCGCATCTCATTTCTATGTTTCATGGTAAGATATAATATGATTTGCGAAGTGTTATGTATTCCTCGTTTACACTTCAAATAAATGTAAATGCGACACTTCTTTGCTTGGAAATAGTGTTTGCAAATGTCTACATATCGTAGCAATGGTGTTCTAATGCTTCTTAAAACACGATATCGCATCTCATTTCTATGTTTCATGGTAAGATATAATATGATTTGCGAAGTGTCATGTATTCCTCGTCTACACTTCAAATGAATGTAAATGCGACACTTCCTCGCAAGGAAATAGCTTTTGCAGATGTCTACGTATCGTAGCAATAGAGTTCTTATGATTCTTAAACCGCGATATCGCATCTCATTTCTATGTTTCATGGTAAGATATAATATGATTTGCGAAGTGTTATGTATTCCTCGTCTACACTTCAAATGAATGTAAATGCGACACTTGCTTGCTAGGAAATAGCGTTTGCAAATGTCTACCTATCGTAGCGATAGTGTTCTAATGCTGCTTAAAACGCGATATCGCATCTCATTTCTATGTTTCATGGTAAGATGTAATATGATTTGCGAAGTGTTATGCATTGCCCGTATACGATTCAAATGAATGTAAATGCGACACTTCCTTGCAAGGAAGTAGCGTTTGCAGATGTCTACGTATCGTAGCAATAGAGTTCATATGATTCTTAAAACGCGATATCGCATCTCGTTTCTATGTTTCATGGTAAGATATAACATGATTTGCGAAGTGTTATGTATTCCTCGTCTACGATTCAAATGAATGTAAATGCGACACTTCCTCGCTAGGAAATAGCGTTTGCAGATGTCTACGTATCGTAGCAATAGAGTTCTAATGCTTCTTAAAGCGCGATATCGCATCTCGTTTCTATGTTTCATGGTATGATATAATATGATTTGCGAAGTGTTATGTATTCCTCGCCTACACTTCAAATGAATGTAAATGCGACACTTCTCTGCTAGGAAATAGCGTTTGCAAATGTCTACCTATCGTAGCAATAGTGTTCTAATGCTTCTTCAAACGCGATATCGCATCTCATTTCTATGTTTCATGATAAGATATAATATGATTTGCGAAGTATCATGTATTCCTCGTCTACACTTCAAATGAATGTAAATGCGACACTTACTTGCTAGGAAATAGCGATTGCAGATGTCTACGTATCGTAGCAATAGAGTTCATATGATTCTTAAAACGCGATATCGCATCTCGTTTCTATGTTTCATGGTAAGATATAACATGATTTGCGAAGTGTTATGTATTCCTCGTCTACACTTCAAATGAATGTGTATGCGACACTTTCTCGCTAGGAAATAGCCCTTGCAGATGTCTACGTATCGTAGCAATAGATTTCTAATGCTTCTTAAAACGCGATATCGCATCTCATTTCTATGTATCATGGTAAGATATAACATGATTCGCGAAGTGTTATGCATTCCCCGTCAACGATTCAAATGAATGTAAATGCGACACTTCCTTGCTAGGAAATAGCGTCTGCAGATGTCTAGGAATCGTAGCAATAGAGTTCTAATGCTTCTTAAAACGAGATATCGCATTTCATTTCTATGTTTCATGGTAAGATATAATATGGTTTGCGAAGTGTTATGTATTCCTCGTCTACACTTCAAATGAATGTAAATGCGACACTTCCTTGCTAGGAAATAGCGTCTGTAGATGTCTAGGTATCGTAGCAATAGAGTCCTAGTGCTTCGTAAAACGCGATATTGCACTCATTTCTATGTTTCATGGTAAGATATAATATGATTTTCGAAGTGTCCTGTATTCTTCGTCTACACTTCAAATGAATATAAATGCGACTCTTCCTTGCAAGGAAATAGCGTTTGCAGATGTCTACGTATCGAAGCAATAGAGTTCAAATGCTTCTTAAAACGCGATATCGCATCTCATTTCTATGTTTCATGGTAAGATACAATATGATTTGCGAAGTGTTATGTATTCCTCGACTACACTTCAAATGAATGTAAATGCGACACTTCCTTGCAAGGATATAGCGTTTGCAGATGTCTACGTATCAAAGCAATAGAGTTCAAATGCTTCTTAAAACGAGATATTGCATCTCATATCTATGTTTCATGATAAGATGTAATATTCATTGCGAAGTGTTATGCATTCCTCGTCTACGATTCAAATGAATGTAAATGCGACACTTCCTTGCAAGGAAATAGCGTTTGCAGATGTCTACGTATCGTAGCAATAGTGTTCTAATGCTTCTTAAAACGCGATATCGCATCTCATTTCTATGTTGCATGGTAAGTTATAACATGATTTGCGAAGAGTTATGTACTCCTCGTCTACCCTTCAAATCAATGTGAATGCGACACTTCCTCGCTAGGAAATAGCGTTTGCAGATGCCTACGTATCGTTAGCAATAGCTTTCTAATGCTTCTTAAATCGCGATATCGCATCTCATTTCTATGTTTCATGGTAAGATATAATATGATTTGCGAAGTGTCATGTATTCCTCGTCTACACTTCAAATAAATGTAAACGCGACACTTCCTTGCAAGGAAATAGCGTTTGCAGATGTCTACGTATCGTAGCAATAGAGTTCTTATGATTCTTAAAACGCTATATCGCATCTCATTTCTATGTTTCATGGTAAGATATAATATGATTTGCGAAGTGTTATGTATTCCTCGTCTACACTTCAAATGAATGTAAATGCGACACTTCTTTGCTAGGAAATAGCGCTTGCAAATGTCTACCTATCGTAGCAATAGCTTTCTAATGCTTCTTAAAACGCGATATCGCATCTCATTTCTATGTTTCATGGTAAGATACGATATGATTTGCGAAGTGTTATGTATTCCTCGACTACACTTCAAATGAATGTAAATGCGACACTTCTTTCCTAGGAAATAGCGTTTGCAAATGTCTACCTATCGTAGCAATAGTGTTCTAATGCTTCTTAAAACGCGATATCGCATCTCATTTCTATGTTTCATGGTAAGATATAATATGATTTGCGAAGTGTTATTTATTCCTCGCCTACACTTCAAATGAATGTAAATGCGACACTTCTTTGCTAGGAAATAGCGTTTGCAGATGTCTAGGTATCGTAGCAATAGAGTTCCAATGCTTCTTAAAACGAGATATCGCATCTCATTTCTATGTTTCATGGTAAGTTATAACATGATTTGCGAAGTGTCATGTATTCCTCGTCTACACTTCAAATAAATGTAAACGCGACACTTCCTTGCAAGGAAATAGCGTTTGCAGATGTCTACGTATCATAGCAATAGAGTTCTTATGATTCTTAAAACGCGATATCGCATCTCATTTCTATGTTTCATGGTAAGATATAATATGATTTGCGAAGTGTTATGTATTCCTCGTCTACACTTCAAATGAATGTAAACGCGACACTCCCTTGCTAGGAAATAGCGTTTGCAAATGTCTACCTATCGTAGCGATAGTGTTCTAATGCTTCTTAAAACGCGATATCGCATCTCATTTCTATGTTTCATGGTAGAATATGATATGATTTGCGAAGTATCATGTATTCCTCGTCTACACTTCAAATGAATGTAAATGCGACACTTCCTTGCAAGGAAATAGCGTATGCAGATGTCTACGTATCGTAGCAATAGAGTTCTTATGATTCTTAAAACGCGATATTGCATCTCATTTCTATGTTTCATGGTAAGATATAACATGATTTGCGAATTGTTATGTATTCCTCGTCTACACTTCAAATGAATGTGAATGCGACACTTCCTCGCTAGGAAATAGCGTCTGCAGATGTCTGGGCATCGTAGCAATAGAGTTCTAATGCATCTTAAAACGCGATATCGCATCTCATTTCTATGTTTCATGGTAAGATATAATATGATTTGCGAAGTGTCATGCATTCCTCGTCTATGATTCAAATGAATGTAAATGCGACACTTCTTTGCTAGGAAATAGCGTTTGCAAATGTCTACCTATCGTAGCAATAGTGTTCTAATGCTTCATAAAACGCGATATCGCATCTCATTTCTATGTTTCATGGTAAGATACAATATGATTTGCGAAGTGTTATGTATTCCTCGACTACACTTCAAATGAATGTAAATGCGACACTCCTTTCCTAGGAAATAGCGTTTGCAAATGTCTACCTATCGTAGCAATAGTGTTCTAATGCTTCTTAAAACGCGATATCGCATCTCATTTCTATGTTTCATGGTAAGATATAATATGATATGCGAAGTATCATGTATTCCTCGTCTAAACTTCAAATGTATGTGAATGCGACACTTCCTCGCTAGGAAATAGCGTTTGCAGATGTCTACGTATCGTTGCAATGGATTTCTGATGCTTCTTAAAACGCGATATCGCATCTCATTTCTATGTTTCATGGTAAGACATAATATGATTTGCGAAGTGTTATGTATTCCTCGTCTACACTTCAAATGAATGTGAATGTGACACTTTCTCGCTAGGAAATAGCGTTTGCAGATGTCTGCGTATCGTAGCAGTAGAGTTCTAATGCTTCTTAAAACGCGATATCGCATCTCATTTCTATGTTTCATGGTAAGATATAATATGATTTGCGAAGTGTTATGTATTCCTCGTCTACACATCAAATGAATGTAAGTGCGACACTTTCTTTCAAGGAAATAGCGTTTGCAGATGTCTACGTATCGAAGCAATAGAGTTCAAATGCTTCTTAAAACGAGATATTGCATCTCATATCTATGTTTCATGATAAGATATAATATTCATTGCGAAGTGTTATGTATTCCTCGTCTACGATTCAAATGAATGTAAATGCGACACTTCCTTGCAAGGAAATAGCGTTTGCAGATGTCTACGTATCGTAGCAATAGAGTTCTAATGCTTCTTAAAACGCGATATCGCATCTCCTTTCTGTTTCATGGTAAGATATAATATGATTTGCGAAGTGTTATGTATTCCTCGTCTACACTTCAAATGAATGTAAATGCGACACTTCTTTGCAAGGAAATGGCGTTTGCAGATGTCTACGTATCGTAGCAATAGAGTTCTAATGCTTCTTAAAACGCGATATCGCATCTCATTTCTATGTATCATGGTAAGATATAATATGATTTGCGAAGTGTTATGTATTCCTCGTCTACACTTCAAATGAATTTAAATGCGACACTTCCTTGCTAGGAAATAGCGTCTGCAGATGTCTAGGTATCGTAGCAATAGAGTTCTAATGCTTCTTAAAACGCGATATCGCATTTCATTTCTATGTTTCATGGTAAGATATAATATGATTTGCGAAGTGTTATGTATTCCTCGTCTACACTTCCAATGAATGTAAATGCGACTCTTCCTTGCAAGGAAATAGCGTTTGCAGATGTCTACGTATCGAAGCAATAGAGTTCAAATGCTTCTTAAAACGCGATATCGCATCTCATTTCTATGTTTCATGGTAAGATATAATATGATTTGCGAAGTGTTATGTATTCCTCGTCTACACTTCAAATAAATGTAAATGCGACACTTCTTTGCTTGGAAATAGTGTTTGCAAATGTCTACGTATCGTAGCAATAGAGTTCATATGATTCTTAAAACGCGATATCGCATCTCATTTCTATGTTTCATGGTAAGATATAACATGATTTGCGAAGTGTTATGTATTCCTCGTCTACACTTCAAATGAATGTAAATGCGACACTTCCTTGCAAGGAAATAGCGTTTGCGGATGTCTACGTATCGAAGCAATAGAGTTCAAATGCTTCTTAAAACGAGATATTGCATCTCATACCTATGTTTCATGATAAGATATAATATTCAGTGCGAAGTGTTATGCATTCCTCGTCTACGATTCAAATGAATGTAAATGCGACACTTCCTTGCAAGGAAATAGCGTCTGCAGATGTCTAGGTATCGTAGCAATAGAGTTCTAATGCTTCTTAACCCTTTTAGTGCCGGACGAAAAAGAGGTGCCTATGCGAGAATAACCGGCGGAATTTCACAGTTTTACTAGGTTTTGGGAAAATACTCATAAAAACCAAACGGGAAAACGTATTTACATAATTCGAAAAGCAGTATACTAAGGATGAAACAGAGAACAAAACAATGACACTAGTTTTTCTTTACTCATTTAAAATTATATAAATAACAAAGGTAAAATATCCATAAGAAAAAGTAAACGTTGAGTTCTCTCTTTCAAAACGTATTTGCGCATACAAGGAGCCATCTTTTCATCATAATTCTATATAGACCAATTGTTATGAAGTACATATTTTGGATTTCAAATGTATTATATAACAAAATAAACAATATTACATAACAAAAATAGAAGAAGAGATCCATTGCATAGTGCGGGCGATAATCGGATTTTATCTGCTGCAAGACAAGCAGTTGGTATAGGTACTACAACATTGCTGAAACAAAATTTTGAAAGAAGGATCTTAGCCTCGATGAAGTCGTGGCGTACGAACTCTCAGATAATTATCATAAATATTTCAAATTGGGGGCTAGAAGAGAGTCAGGCGTCGTGTGTCCACTTTATCGCTCCAGCGTAAACAGGTTCCCAGCACACTCCGGTATAGAATGTGTAAAATGTCAGACCCAAATCGGTTTACAAATTCTTTGTCAACGAAATTTGATTATTTACAATCAAATTAGATCATTTATAAATTTATTAACAGATAAAGTTGTCTCGCAATGCGAAGAATATCACGTTATTACACGCACGACGATATATCGTCGTTGGCACTTCTGGCAAGTGTAGCAAACGACGATATATCGTCGTCCGGCACAAAAAGGGTTAAAACGCGATATCGCATCTCATTTCTATGTTTCATGGTAAGATGTAATATGATTTGCGAAGTGTTATGTATTCCTCGTCTACACTTCAAATGAATGTAAATGCGACACTTCCTTGCAAGGAAATAATGGTTGCGGATGTCTACGTATCGAAGCAATAGAGTTCAAATGCTTCTTAAAACGAGATATTGCATCTCATACCTATGTTTCATGATAAGATATAATATTCAGTGCGAAGTGTTATGCATTCCTCGTCTACGATTCAAATGAATGTAAATGCGACACTTCCTTGCAAGGAAATAGCGTTTGCAGATGTCTACGTATCGCAGCAATAGATTTCTAATGCTTCTTAAAGCGCGATATCGCATCTCATTTCTATGCTTCATGGTAAGATGTAATATTCATTGCGAAGTGTTATGCATTCCACGTCTACGATTCAAATGAAAGTAAATGCGACACTTCCTTGCAAGGAAATACCGATTGCAGATTTCTACGTATCGTTGCAGTAGAGTTCTAATGCTTCTTAAAACGCGACATCGCATTTCATTTCTATGTTTCATGGTAAGATATAATATGATTTGGGAAGTATCATGTATTCCTCGTCTACACTTCAAATGAATGCAAATGCGACACTTCCTTGCAAGGAAATAGCGTTTGCAAATGTCTACCTATCGTAGCAGTAGTGTTCTAATGCTTCTTAGAACGCGATGTCGCATCTCATTTCTATGTTTCATGGTAAGATATAATATGATTTGCGAAGTGTTATGTATTCCTCGTCTACACTTCAAATGAATTTAAATGCGACACTTCCTTGCAAGGAAGTAGCGTTTGCAGATGTCTACGTATAGTAGCAATAGAGTTCATATGATTCTTAAAACGCGATATCGCATCTCGTTTCTATGTTTCATGGTAAGATATAACATGATTTGCGAAGTGTTATGTATTCCTCGTCTACGATTCAAATGAATGTAAATGCGACACTTCCTCGCTAGGAAATAGCGTTTGCAGATGTCTACGTATCGTAGCAAAAGATTTCTAATGCTTCTTAAAACGCGATGTCGCATCTCATTTCTACGTATCATGGTAAGATATAATACGATTTGCGAAGTGTCATGTATTCCTCGTCTACACTTCAAATGAATTTAAATGCGACACTTCCTTGCTAGGAAATAGCGTCTGCAGATGTCTAGGTATCGTAGCAATAGAGTTCTAATGCTTCTTAAAACGCGTTATCGCATTTCATTTCTATGTTTCATGGTAAGATATAATATGATTTGCGAAGTGTTATGTATTCCTCGTCTACACTTCCAATGAATGTAAATGCGACTCTTCCTTGCAAGGAAATAGCGTTTGCAGATGTCTACGTATTGAAGCAATAGAGTTCAAATGCTTCTTAAAACGCGATATCGCATCTCATTTCTATGTTTCATGGTAAGATATAATATGATTTGCGAAGTGCTATGTATTCCTCGTCTACACTTCAAATAAATGTAAATGCGACACTTCTTCGCTTGGAAATAGTGTTTGCAAATGTCTACGTATCGTAGCAATAGAGTTCTTATGATTCTTAAAACGCTATATCGCATCTCATTTCTATGTTTCATGATAAGATATAATATGATTTGCGAAGAGTTATGTATTCCTCGTCTACACTTTAAATAAATGTAAATGCGACACTTCTTTGCTAGGAAATAGCGTTTGCAAATGTCTACCTATCGTAGCAATAGAGTTCTAATGCTTCTTAACCCTTTTAGTGCCGGACGAAAAAGAGGTGCCTATGCGAGAATAACCGGCGGAATTTCACAGTTTTACTAGGTTTTGGGAAAATACTCATAAAAACCAAACGGGAAAACGTATTTACATAATTCGAAAAGCAGTATACTAAGGATGAAACAGAGAACAAAACAATGACACTAGTTTTTCTTTGCTCATTTAAAATTATATAAATAACAAAGGTAAAATCTCCATAAGAAAAAGTAAACGTTGAGTTCTCTCTTTCAAAACGTATTTGCGCATACAAGGAGCCATCTTTTCATCATAATTGTATATAGACCAATTGTTATGAAGTATATATTTTGGATTTCAAATGTATTATATAACAAAATAAACAATATTACATAACAAAAATAGAAGAAGAGATCGATTGCATAGTGCGGGCGATAATCGGATTTTATCTGCTGCAAGACAAGCAGTTGGTATAGGTACTACAACATTGCTGAAACACAATTTTGAAAGAAGGATCTTAGCCTCGATGAAGTCGTGGCGTACGAACTCTCAGATAATTATCATAAATATTTCAAATTGGGGGCTAGAAGAGAGTCAGGCGTCGTGTGTCCACTTTATCGCTCCAGCGTAAACAGGTTCCCAGCACACTCCGGTATAGAATGTGTAAAATGTCAGACCCAAATCGGTTTACAAATTCTTTGTCAACGAAATTTGATTATTTACAATCAAATTAGATCATTTATAAATTTATTAACAGATAAAGTTGTCTCGCAATGCGAAGAATATCACGTTATTACACGCACGACGATATATCGTCGTTGGCACTTCTGGCAAGTGTAGCAAACGACGATATATCGTCCTCCGGCACAAAAAGGGTTAAAACGCGATATCGCATCTCATTTCTATGTTTCATGGTAAGATGTAATATGATTTGCGAAGTGTTATGTATTCCTCGTCTACACTTCAAATGAATGTAAATGCGACACTTCCTTGCAAGGAAATAATGTTTGCGGATGTCTACGTATCGAAGCAATAGATTTCTAATGCTTCTTAAAGCGCGATATCGCATCTCATTTCTATGCTTCATGGTAAGATGTAATATTCATTGCGAAGTGTTATGCATTCCACGTCTACGATTCAAATGAAAGTAAATGCGACACTTCCTTGCAAGGAAATAGCGTTTGCAGATGTCTACGTATCGTAGCAATGGATTTCTGATGCTCCTTAAAACGCGATATCGCATCTCATTTCTATGTTTCATGGTAAGATATAATATGATTTGCGAAGTGTCATGTATTCCTCGGCCACACGTCAAATGAATGTGAATGCGACACTTCCTCGCTCGGGAAATAGCGTTTGCAGATGTCTACGTATCGTAGCAATAGAGTTCTAATGCTTCTTAAAACGCGATATCGCATCTCATTTCTATGTTTCATGGTAAGATATAATATGATTTGCGAAGTGTTATGTATTCCTCGCCTACACTTCAAATGAATGTAAATGCGACACTTCTTTGCTAGGAAATAGCGTTTGCAAATATCTAACTATCGTAGCAATAGTGTTCTAATGCTCCTTAAAACGCGATATCGCATCTCATTTCTATGTTTCATGGTAAGATATAATATGATTTGCGAAGTATCATGTATTCCTCGTCTACACTTCAAATGAATGTAAATGCGACACTTCCTTGCAAGGAAATAGCGTTTGCAGATGTCTACGTATCGTTGCAATAGAGTTCTTATGTTTCTTAAAAGGCGATATTGCATCTCATTTCTATGTTTCATGGTAAGATATAATATGATTTGCGAAGTGTTATGTATTCCTCGTCTTCACTTCAAATGAATGTGAATGCGACACTTCCTCGCTAGGAAATAGCGTTTGCAGATGTCCACGTATCGTAGCAATAGAGTTCTAATGCTTCTTAAAGCGCGATATCGCATCTCATTTCTATGTTTCATGGTAAGATATAATATGATTAACGAAGAGTTATGTATTCCTCGTCTACACTTTAAATAAATGTAAATGCGACACTTCTTTGCTAGGAAATAGCGTTTGCAAATGTCTACCTATCGTAGCAATAGTGTTCTAATGCTTCTTAAAACGCGATATCGCATCTCATTTCTATGTTTCATGGTAAGATATAATATGATTTGCGAAGTATCATGTATTCCTCGTCTACACTTCAAATGAATGTAAATGCGACACTTCCTTGCTAGGAAATAGCGATTGCAGATGTCTACGTATCGTAGCAATAGAGTTCATATGATACTTAAAACGCGATATCGTATCTCATTTCTATGTTTCATGGTAAGATATAACATGATTTGCGAAGTGTTATGTATTCCTCGTCTACGATTCAAATGAATGTAAATGCGACAGTTCCTTGCAAGGAAATAGCGTTTGCAGATGTCTACGTATCGTAGAGATAGAGTTCTTATGATTCTTAAAAGGCGATATCGCATCTCATGTCTACGTTTCATGGTAAGGTATAATATGATATGCGAAGTGTTATGTATTCCTCGTCTACACATCAAGTGAATGTAAATGTGACATTTCCTTGCAAGGAAATAGCGTTTGCAGATGTCTACCTATCGTAGCAATAGAGACCTAGTGCTTCTTAAAACGCGATATCGCATCTCATTTCTATGTTTCATAGTAAGATATAATATGATTTGCGAAGTATCATGTATTCCTCGTCTACACTTCAAATGAATGTAAATGCGACACTTCCTTGCTAGGAAATAGCGATTGCAGATGCCTACGTATCGCAGCAATAGAGTTCATATGATTCTTAAAACGCGATATCGCATCTCATTTCTATGTTTCATGGTAAGATATAACACGATTTGCGAAGTGTTATGTATTCCTCGTCTACACTTCAAATGAATATAAATGCGACACTTCTTTGCTAGGAAATAGCGTTTGCAAATATCTACATATCGTAGCAATAGTGTTCTAATGCTTCCTAAAACGCGATATCGCATCTCATTTCTATGTTTCATGGTAAGATATAATATGAATTGCGAAGTATCATGTATTTCTCGTCTACACTTCAAATGAATGTAAATGCGACACTTCCTTGCTAGGAAATAGCGATTGCAGATGTCTACGCATCGTAGCAATAGAGTTCTAATGCTTCTTAAAACGCGATATCGCATCTAATTTCTATGTTTCATATTAAGATATAATATGATTTGCGAAGTATCATGTATTCCTCGTCTACACTTCAAATGAATGTAAATGCGACACTTCCTTGCTAGGAAATAGCGATTGCAGATGTCTACGTATCGTAGCAATAGAGTTCTTATGATTCTTAAAACGCGATATCGCATCTCATTTCTATGTTTCATGGTAAGATATAACATGATTTGCGAAGTGTTATGTATTCCTCGTTTACACTTCAAATGAATGTGAATGCGATACGTCCTCGCTAGGAAACAGCGTTTGCAGATGTCTACGTATCGTTAGCAATAGCTTTCTAATGCTTCTTAAAACGCGATATCGCATCTCATTTCTATGTTTCATGGTAAGATATAATATGATTTGCGAAGTGTCATGTATTCCTCGTCTACACTTCAAATGATTGTAAATGCGACACTTCCTTGCAAGGAAATAGCGTTTGCAGATGTCTACCTATCGTAGCAATAGAGTTCTTATGATTCTTAAAACGCGATATTGCATCTGATTTCTATGTTTCATGGTAAGATATAATATGATTTGCGAAGTGTTATGTATTCCTCGTCTACACATCAAATGAATGTAAATGCGACACTTTCTTGCAACGAAATAGCGTTTGCAGATGTCTACGTATCGTAGCAATAGTGTTCTAATGCTTCTTAAAACGCGATATCGCATCTAATTTCTATGTTTCATATTAAGATATAATATGATTTGCGAAGTATCATGTATTCCTCGTCTACACTTCAAATGAATGTAAATGCGACACTTCCTTGCTAGGAAATAGCGATTGCAGATGTCTACGTATCGTAGCAATAGAGTTCTTATGATTCTTAAAACGCGATATCGCATCTCATTTCTATGTTTCATGGTAAGATATAACATGATTTGCGAAGTGTTATGTATTCCTCGTCTACACTTCAAATGAATGTGAATGCGATACGTCCTCGCTAGGAAATAGCGTTTGCAGATGTCTACGTATCGTTAGCAATAGCTTTCTAATGCTTCTTAAAACGCGATATCGCATCTCATTTCTATGTTTCATGGTAAGATATAATATGATTTGCGAAGTGTCATGTATTCCTCGTCTACACTTCAAATGATTGTAAATGCGACACTTCCTTGCAAGGAAATAGCGTTTGCAGATGTCTACCTATCGTAGCAATAGAGTTCTAATGATTCTTAAAACGCGATATTGCATCTGATTTCTATGTTTCATGGTAAGATATAATATGATTTGCGAATTGTTATGTATTCCTCGTCTACACATCAAATGAATGTAAATGCGACACTTTCTTGCAAGGAAATAGCGTTTGCAGATGTCTACGTATCGAAGCAATAGAGTTCAAATGCTTCTTAAAACGAGATATTGCATCTCATATCTATGTTTCATGATAAGATATAATATTCATTGCGAAGTGTTATGTATTCCTCGTCTACGATTCAAATGAATGTAAATGCGACACTTCCTTGCAAGGAAATAGCGTTTGCAGATGTCTACGTATCGTAACAATAGAGTTCTAATGCTTCTTAAAACGCGATATCGCATCTCATTTCTATGTTTCATGGTAAGATATTATATGATTTGCGAAGTGTCATGTATTCCTCGTCTACACTTCAAATGAATGTAAATGCGACTCTTCTTTGCAAGGAAATAGCGTTTGCAGATGTCTACGTATCGTTGCAATAGAGTTCATATGATTCTTAAAACGCGATATCATATCTCATTTCTATGTTTAATGGTAAGATATAATATGATTTGCGGAGTGTTATGTATTCCTAGTCTACACTTCAAACGAATGTAAATGCGACACTTCCTTGCAAGGAAATAGCGTTTGCTGATGTCTACGTATCGTAGCAACAGAGTTCTTATGATTCTTAAAACGTGATATCGCTTCTCATTACTATGTTTCATGGTACGATATAATATGATTTGCGAAGTGTTATGTATTTCTCGTCTACACTTCAAATGAATGTAAATGCGACACTTCTTTGCAAGGAAATAGCGTTTGCAGATGTCTACGTATCGTTGCAATAGAGTTCTAATGCTTCTTAACCCTTTTAGTGCCGGACGAAAAAGAGGTGCCTATGCGAGAATAACCGGCGGAATTTCACAGTTTTACTAGGTTTTGGGAAAATACTCATAAAAACCAAACGGGAAAACGTATTTACATAATTCGAAAAGCAGTATACTAAGGATGAAACAGAGAACAAAACAATGACACTAGTTTTTCTTTGCTCATTTAAAATTATATAAATAACAAAGGTAAAATCTCCATAAGAAAAAGTAAACGTTGAGTTCTCTCTTTCAAAACGTATTTGCGCATACAAGGAGCCATCTTTTTATCATAATTCTATATAGACCAATTGTTATGAAGTATATATTTTGGATTTCAAATGTATTATATAACAAAATAAACAATATTACATAACAAAAATAGAAGAAGAGATCGATTGCATAGTGCGGGCGATAATCGGATTTTATCTGCTGCAAGACAAGCAGTTGGTATAGGTACTACAACATTGCTGAAACACAATTTTGAAAGAAGGATCTTAGCCTCGATGAAGTCGTGGCGTACGAACTCTCAGATAATTATCATAAATATTTCAAATTGGGGGCTAGAAGAGAGTCAGGCGTCGTGTGTCCACTTTATCGCTCCAGCGTAAACAGGTTCCCAGCACACTCCGGTATAGAATGTGTAAAATGTCAGACCCAAATCGGTTTACAAATTCTTTGTCAACGAAATTTGATTATTTACAATCAAATTAGATCATTTATAAATTTATTAACAGATAAAGTTGTCTCGCAATGCGAAGAATATCACGTTATTACACGCACGACGATATATCGTCGTTGGCACTTCTGGCAAGTGTAGCAAACGACGATATATCGTCCTCCGGCACAAAAAGGGTTAAAACGCGATACCGCATCTCATTTCTATGTTTCATGGTAAGATGTAATATGATTTGCGAAGTGTTATGTATTCCTCGTCTACACTTCAAATGAATGTAAATGCGACACTTCCTTGCAAGGAAATAATGTTTGCGGATGTCTACGTATCGAAGCAATAGAGTTCAAATGCTTCTTAAAACGAGATATTGCATCTCATACCTATGTTTCATGATAAGATATAATATTCAGTGCGAAGTGTTATGCATTCCTCGTCTACGATTCAAATGAATGTAAATGCGACACTTCCTTCCAAGGAAATAGAGTTTGCAGATGTCTACGTATCGCAGCAATAGATTTCTAATGCTTCTTAAAGCGCGATATCGCATCTCATTTCTATGCTTCATGGTAAGATGTAATATTCATTGCGAAGTTTTATGCATTCCACGTCTACGATTCAAATGAAAGTAAATGCGACACTTCCTTGCAAGGAAATAGCGTTTGCAGATGTCTACGTATCGTAGCAATGGATTTCTGATGCTCCTTAAAACGCGATATCGCATCTCATTTCTATGTTTCATGGTAAGATATAATATGATTTGCGAAGTGTCATGTATTCCTCGGCCACACGTCAAATGAATGTGAATGCGACACTTCCTCGCTAGGAAATAGCGTTTGCAGATGTCTACGTATCGTAGCAATAGAGTTCTAATGCTTCTTAAAACGCGATATCGCATCTCATTTCTATGTTTCATGGTAAGATATAATATGATTTGCGAAGTGTTATGTATTCCTCGCCTACACTTCAAATGAATGTAAATGCGACACTTCTTTGCTAGGAAATAGCGTTTGCAAATATCTAACTATCGTAGCAATAGTGTTCTAATGCTCCTTAAAACGCGATATCGCATCTCATTTCTATGTTTCATGGTAAGATATAATATGATTTGCGAAGTATCATGTATTCCTCGTCTACACTTCAAATGAATGTAAATGCGACACTTCCTTGCAAGGAAATAGCGTTTGCAGATGTCTACGTATCGTTGCAATAGAGTTCTTATGTTTCTTAAAAGGCGATATTGCATCTCATTTCTATGTTTCATGGTAAGATATAATATGATTTGCGAAGTGTTATGTATTCCTCGTCTTCACTTCAAATGAATGTGAATGCGACACTTCCTCGCTAGGAAATAGCGTTTGCAGATGTCCACGTATCGTAGCAATAGAGTTCTAATGCTTCTTAAAGCGCGATATCGCATCTCATTTCTATGTTTCATGGTAAGATATAATATGATTAACGAAGAGTTATGTATTCCTCGTCTACACTTTAAATAAATGTAAATGTGACACTTCTTTGCTAGGAAATAGCGTTTGCAAATGTCTACCTATCGTAGCAATAGTGTTCTAATGCTTCTTAAAACGCGATATCGCATCTCATTTCTATGTTTCATGGTAAGATATAATATGATTTGCGAAGTATCATGTATTCCTCGTCTACACTTCAAATGAATGTAAATGCGACACTTCCTTGCTAGGAAATAGCGATTGCAGATGTCTACGTATCGTAGCAATAGAGTTCATATGATACTTAAAACGCGATATCGTATCTCATTTCTATGTTTCATGGTAAGATATAACATGATTTGCGAAGTGTTATGTATTCCTCGTCTACGATTCAAATGAATGTAAATGCGACAGTTCCTTGCAAGGAAATAGCGTTTGCAGATGTCTACGTATCGTAGAGATAGAGTTCTTATGATTCTTAAAAGGCGATATCGCATCTCATGTCTACGTTTCATGGTAAGGTATAATATGATATGCGAAGTGTTATGTATTCCTCATCTACACATCAAGTGAATGTAAATGTGACATTTCCTTGCAAGGAAATAGCGTTTGCAGATGTCTACCTATCGTAGCAATAGAGACCTAGTGCTTCTTAAAACGCGATATCGCATCTCATTTCTATGTTTCATAGTAAGATATAATATGATTTGCGAAGTATCATGTATTCCTCGTCTACACTTCAAATGAATGTAAATGCGACACTTCCTTGCTAGGAAATAGCGATTGCAGATGCCTACGTATCGCAGCAATAGAGTTCATATGATTCTTAAAACGCGATATCGCATCTCATTTCTATGTTTCATGGTAAGATATAACACGATTTGCGAAGTGTTATGTATTCCTCGTCTACACTTCAAATGAATATAAATGCGACACTTCTTTGCTAGGAAATAGCGTTTGCAAATATCTACATATCGTAGCAATAGTGTTCTAATGCTTCCTAAAACGCGATATCGCATCTCATTTCTATGTTTCATGGTAAGATATAATATGAATTGCGAAGTATCATGTATTTCTCGTCTACACTTCAAATGAATGTAAATGCGACACTTCCTTGCTAGGAAATAGCGATTGCAGATGTCTACGCATCGTAGCAATAGTGTTCTAATGCTTCTTAAAACGCGATATCGCATCTAATTTCTATGTTTCATATTAAGATATAATATGATTTGCGAAGTATCATGTATTCCTCGTCTACACTTCAAATGAATGTAAATGCGACACTTCCTTGCTAGGAAATAGCGTTTGCAAATGTCTACATATCGTAGCAATATTGTTCTAATGCTTCTTAAAACGCGATATCGCATCTCATTTCTATGTTTCATGGTAATATATAACATGATTTGCGAAGTGTTATGTATTCCTCGTCTACACTTCAAATGAATATGAATGCGACACTTCTTTGCTAGGAAATAGCGTTTGCAAATATCTACATATCGTAGCAATAGTGTTCTAATGCTTCTTAAAACGCGATATCGCATCTCATTTCTATGTTTCATGGTAAGACATAATATGAATTGCGAAGTATCATGTATTTCTCGTCTACACTTCAAATGAATGTAAATGCGACACTTCCTTGCTAGGAAATAGCGGTTGCAGATGTCTACGTATCGTAGCAATAGAGTTCATATGATTCTTAAAACGGGATATCGTATCTCATTTCTATGTTACATGGTAAGATATAACATGATTTGCGAAGTGTTATGTATTCCTCGTCTACGATTCAAATGAATGTAAATGCGACAGTTCCTTCCAAGGAATTAGCGTTTGCAGATGTCTACGTATCGTAGAGATAGAGTTCTTATGATTCATAAAAGGCGATATCGCATCTCATGTCTACGTTTCATGGTAAGGTATAATATGATATGCGAAGTGTTATGTATTCCTCGTCTACACTTCAAATGAATGTAAATGTGACATTTCCTTGCAAGGAAATAGCGTTTGCAGATGTCTACCTATCGTAGCAATAGAGACCTAGTGCTTCTTAAAACGCGATATCGCATCTCATTTCTATGTTTCATAGTAAGATATAATATGATTTGCGAAGTGTCATGTATTCCTCGTCTACACTTCAAATGAATGTAAATGCGACACTTCCTTGCAAGGAAATAGCGTTTGCAGATGTCTACGTATCGTAGCAATAGAGTTCTTATGATTCTTAAAACGCGATATTGCATCTGATTTCTATGTTTCATGGTAAGATATAATATGATTTGCGAAGTGTTATGTATTCCTCGTCTACACATCAAATGAATGTAAATGCGACATTTCCTTGCAAGGAAATAGCGTTTGCAGATGTCTACCTATCGTAGCAATAGAGACCTAGTGCTTCTTAAAATGCGATATCGCATCTCATTTCTATGTTTCATGGTAAGATATCCTATGATTTGCGAAGTGTCATGTATTCCTCGTCTACACTTCAAATGAATGTAAATGCGACACTTCCTTGCAACGAAATAGCGTTTGCAGATGTCTACGTATCGTAGCAATTGTGTTCTAATGCTTCTTAAAACGCGATATCGCATCTAATTTCTATGTTTCATATTAAGATATAATATGATTTGCGAAGTATCATGTATTCCTCGTCTACACTTCAAATGAATGTAAATGCGACACTTCCTTGCTAGGAAATAGCGATTGCAGATGTCTACGTATCGTAGCAATAGAGTTCTTATGATTCTTAAAACGCGATATCGCATCTCATTTCTATGTTTCATGGTAAGATATAACATGATTTGCGAAGTGTTATGTATTCCTCGTCTACACTTCAAATGAATGTGAATGCGATACGTCCTCGCTAGGAAACAGCGTTTGCAGATGTCTACGTATCGTTAGCAATAGCTTTCTAATGCTTCTTAAAACGCGATATCGCATCTCATTTCTATGTTTCATGGTAAGATATAATATGATTTGCGAAGTGTCATGTATTCCTCGTCTACACTTCAAATGATTGTAAATGCGACACTTCCTTGCAAGGAAATAGCGTTTGCAGATGTCTACCTATCGTAGCAATAGAGTTCTTATGATTCTTAAAACGCGATATCGCATCTCATTTCTATGTTTCATGGTAAGATATAACATGATTTGCGAAGTGTTATGTATTCCTCGTCTACACTTCAAATGAATGTGAATGCGATACGTCCTCGCTAGGAAATAGCGTTTGCAGATGTCTACGTATCGTTAGCAATAGCTTTCTAATGCTTCTTAAAACGCGATATCGCATCTCATTTCTATGTTTCATGGTAAGATATAATATGATTTGCGAAGTGTCATGTATTCCTCGTCTACACTTCAAATGATTGTAAATGCGACACTTCCTTGCAAGGAAATAGCGTTTGCAGATGTCTACCTATCGTAGCAATAGAGTTCTAATGATTCTTAAAACGCGATATTGCATCTGATTTCTATGTTTCATGGTAAGATATAATATGATTTGCGAATTGTTATGTATTCCTCGTCTACACATCAAATGAATGTAAATGCGACACTTTCTTGCAAGGAAATAGCGTTTGAGATGTCTACGTATCGAAGCAATAGAGTTCAAATGCTTCTTAAAACGAGATATTGCATCTCATATCTATGTTTCATGATAAGATATAATATTCATTGCGAAGTGTTATGTATTCCTCGTCTACGATTCAAATGAATGTAAATGCGACACTTCCTTGCAAGGAAATAGCGTTTGCAGATGTCTACGTATCGTAACAATAGAGTTCTAATGCTTCTTAAAACGCGATATCGCATCTCATTTCTATGTTTCATGGTAAGATATTATATGATTTGCGAAGTGTCATGTATTCCTCGTCTACACTTCAAATGAATGTAAATGCGACTCTTCTTTGCAAGGAAATAGCGTTTGCAGATGTCTACGTATCGTTGCAATAGAGTTCTTGTGATTCTTAAAACGCGATATCGCATCTCATTTCTATGTTTCATGGTAAGATATAATATGATTTGCGGAGTGTTATGTGTTCCTCGTCTGCACTTCAAATGAATGTAAATGCGACACTTCCTTGCAAGGAAATAGCGTTTGCAGATGTCTACGTATCGTAGCAATAGAGTTCTTATGATTCTTAAAACGCGATATGGCATCTCATTTCTATATTTCATGGTAAGGTATAATATGATTTTCGAAGTGTCCTGTATTCCTGGTCTACACTTCAAATGAATGTAAATGCGACACTTCCTTGCTAGGAAATAGCGTCTGCAGATGTCTAGGTATCGTAGCAATAGTGTTCTAATGCTTCTTAAAACGCGATATCGCATCTCATTTCTATGTTTCATGGTAAGATATAATATGATTTGCGAAGTGTTATGCATTCCTCGTCTACGATTCAAATGAATGTAAATGCGACACTTCCTTGCAAGGAAATAGCGTTTGCAGATGTCTGCGTATCGCAGCAATAGAGTTCTAATGCTTCTTAAAACGCGATATCGCATCTCATTTCTATGTTTCATGGTAAGATATAATATGATTTGCGAAGTGTTATGTATTCCTCGTCTACACATCAAATGAATGTAAGTGCGACACTTTCTTGCAAGGAAATAGCGTTTGCAGATGTCTACGTATCGAAGCAATAGAGTTCAAATGCTTCTTAAAACGAGATATTGCATCTCATATCTATGTTTCATGATAAGATATAATATTCATTGCGAAGTGTTATGTATTCCTCGTCTACGATTCAAATGAATGTAAATGCGACACTTCCTTGCAAGGAAATAGCGTTTGCAGATGTCTACGTATCGTAGCAATAGAGTTCTAATGCTTCTTAAAACGCGATATCGCATCTCATTTCTATGTTTCATGGTAAGATATAATATGATTTGCGAAGTGTTATGTATTCCTCGTCTACACTTCAAATGAATGTAAATGCGACACTTCCTTGCAAGGAAATAGCGTTTGCAGATGTCTACGTATCGAAGCAATAGAGTTCAAATGCTTCTTAAAACGAGATATTGCATCTCATATCTATGTTTCATGATAAGATATAATATTCATTGCGAAGTGTTATGCATTCCTCGTCTACGATTCAAATGAATGTAAATGCGACACTTCCTTGCAAGGAAATAGCGTTTGCAGATGTCTACGTATCGTAGCAATAGAGATCTAATGCTTCTTAAAACGCGATATCGCATCTCATTTCTATGTTTCATGGTAAGATATAATATGATTTGCGAAGTGTTATGTATTCCTCGTCTACACTTCAAATGAATGTGAGTGCGACACTTCCTCGCTAGGAAATAGCGTTTGCAGATGTCTACGTATCGTTGCAATGGATTTCTGATGCTTCTTAAAACGCGATATCGCATCTCATTTCTATGTTTCATGGTAAGATATAATATGATTTGCGAAGTGTTATGTATTCCTCGTCTACACTTCAAATGAATGTAAATGCGACACTTCTTTGCAAGGAAATAGCGTTTGCAGATGTCTACATATCGTTGCAATAGAGTTCTTATGATTCTTAAAACGCTATACCGCATCTCATTTCTATGTTTCATGGTAAGATATAATATGATTTGCGGAGTGTTATGTATTCCTAGTCTACACTTCAAACGAATGTAAATGCGACACTTCCTTGCAAGGAAATAGCGTTTGCTGATGTCTACGTATCGTAGCAACAGAGTTATTATGATTCTTAAAACGCGATATCGCATCTCATTTCTATGTTTCATGGTAAGATATAATATGATTTGCGAAGTGTTATGTATTCCTCGTCTACACTTCAAATGAATGTAAATGCGACACTTCCTTGCTAGGAAATAGCGATTGCAGATGTCTACGTATCGTAGCAATAGAGTTCATATGATTCTTAAAACGGGATATCGTATCTCATTTCTATGTTTGATGGTAAGATATAACATGATTTGCGAAGTGTTATGTATTCCTCGTCTACGATTCAAATGAATGTAAATGCGACAGTTCCTTGCAAGGAAATAGCGTTTGCAGATGTCTACGTATCGAAGCAATAGAGTTCAAATGCTTCTTAAAACGAGATATTGCATCTCATATCTATGTTTCATGATAAGATATAATATTCATTGCGAAGTGTTATGCGTTCCTCGTCTACGATTCAAGTGAATGTAAATGCGACACTTCCTTGCAAGGAAATAGCGTTTGCAAATGTCTACCTATCGTGGCAATAGTGTTCGAATGCTTCTTAAAACGCGATATCGCATCTCATTTCTATGTTTCATGGTAAGATATAATATGATTTGCGAAGTGTTATGTATTCCTCGTCTACACTTCAAATGAATGTAAATGCGACACTTCCTTGCAAGGAAATAGCGTTTGCAGATGTCTACGTATCGAAGCAATAGAGTTCAAATGCTTCTTAAAACGAGATATTGCATCTCATATCTATGTTTCATGATAAGATATAATATGATTTGCGAAGTGTTATGCATTCCTCGTCTACGATTCAAATGAATGTAAATGCCACACTTCCTTGCAAGGAAATAGCGTTTGCAGATGTCTGCGTATCGCAGCAATAGAGTTCTAATGCTTCTTAAAACGCGATATCGCATCTCATTTCTATGTTTTATGGTAAGATATAATATGATTTGCGAAGTGTTATGTATTCCTCGTCTACACATCAAATGAATGTAAGTGCGACACTTTCTTGCAAGGAAATAGCGTTTGCAGATGTCTACGTATCGAAGCAATAGAGTTCAAATGCTTCTTAAAACGAGATATTGCATCTCATATCTATGTTTCATGATAAGATATAATATTCATTGCGAAGTGTTATGTATTCCTCGTCTACGATTCAAATGAATGTAAATGCGACACTTCCTTGCAAGGAAATAGCGTTTGCAGATGTCTACGTATCGTAGCAATGGAGATCTAATGCTTCCTAAAACGCGATATCGCATCTCATTTCTATGTTTCATGGTAAGATATAATATGATTTGCGAAGTGTTATGTATTCCTCGTCTACACTTCAAATGAATGTGAGTGCGACACTTCCTCGCTAGGAAATAGCGTTTGCAGATGTCTACGTATCGTTGCAATGGATTTCTGATGCTTCTTAAAACGAGATATTGCATCTCATATCTATGTTTCATGATAAGATATAATATTCATTGCGAAGTGTTATGCATTCCTCGTCTACGATTCAAATGAATGTAAATGCGACACTTCCTTGCAAGGAAATAGCGTTTGCAGATGTCTACGTATCGTAGCAATAGAGATCTAATGCTTCTTAAAACGCGATATCGCATCTCATTTCTATGTTTCATGGTAAGATATAATATGATTTGCGAAGTGTTATGTATTTCTCGTCTACACTTCAAATGAATGTAAATGCGACACTTCTTTGCAAGGAAATAGCGTTTGCAGATGTCTACGTATCGTAGCAATAGAGTTATTATGATTCTTAAAACGCGATATCGCATCTCATTTCTATGTTTCATGGTAAGATATAATATGATTTGCGAAGTGTTATGTATTCCTCGTCTACACTTCAAATGAATGTAAATGCGACACTTCCTTGCAAGGAAATAGCGTTTGCAGATGTCTACGTATCGAAGCAATAGAGTTCAAATGCTTCTTAAAACGAGATATTGCATCTCATATCTATGTTTCATGATAAGATATAATATTCATTGCGAAGTGTTATGCATTCCTCGTCTACGATTCAAATGAATGTAAATGCGACACTTCCTTGCAAGGAAATAGCGTTTGCAGATGTCTACGTATCGTAGCAATAGAGATCTAATGCTTCTTAAAACGCGATATCGCATCTCATTTCTATGTTTCATGGTAAGATATAATATGATTTGCGAAGTGTTATGTATTCCTCGTCTACACTTCAAATGAATGTGAGTGCGACACTTCCTCGCTAGGAAATAGCGTTTGCAGATGTCTACGTATCGTTGCAATGGATTTCTGATGCTTCTTAAAACGCGATATCGCATCTCATTTCTATGTTTCATGGTAAGATATAATATGATTTGCGAAGTGTTATGTATTCCTCGTCTACACTTCAAATGAATGTAAATGCGACACTTCTTTGCAAGGAAATAGCGTTTGCAGATGTCTACATATCGTTGCAATAGAGTTCTTATGATTCTTAAAACGCTATACCGCATCTCATTTCTATGTTTCATGGTAAGATATAATATGATTTGCGGAGTGTTATGTATTCCTAGTCTACACTTCAAACGAATGTAAATGCGACACTTCCTTGCAAGGAAATAGCGTTTGCTGATGTCTACGTATCGTAGCAACAGAGTTATTATGATTCTTAAAACGCGATATCGCATCTCATTTCTATGTTTCATGGTAAGATATAATATGATTTGCGAAGTGTTATGTATTCCTCGTCTACACTTCAAATGAATGTAAATGCGACACTTCCTTGCTAGGAAATAGCGATTGCAGATGTCTACGTATCGTAGCAATAGAGTTCATATGATTCTTAAAACGGGATATCGTATCTCATTTCTATGTTTGATGGTAAGATATAACATGATTTGCGAAGTGTTATGTATTCCTCGTCTACGATTCAAATGAATGTAAATGCGACAGTTCCTTGCAAGGAAATAGCGTTTGCAGATGTCTACGTATCGAAGCAATAGAGTTCAAATGCTTCTTAAAACGAGATATTGCATCTCATATCTATGTTTCATGATAAGATATAATATTCATTGCGAAGTGTTATGCGTTCCTCGTCTACGATTCAAGTGAATGTAAATGCGACACTTCCTTGCAAGGAAATAGCGTTTGCAAATGTCTACCTATCGTGGCAATAGTGTTCGAATGCTTCTTAAAACGCGATATCGCATCTCATTTCTATGTTTCATGGTAAGATATAATATGATTTGCGAAGTGTTATGTATTCCTCGTCTACACTTCAAATGAATGTAAATGCGACACTTCCTTGCAAGGAAATAGCGTTTGCAGATGTCTACGTATCGAAGCAATAGAGTTCAAATGCTTCTTAAAACGAGATATTGCATCTCATATCTATGTTTCATGATAAGATATAATATGATTTGCGAAGTGTTATGCATTCCTCGTCTACGATTCAAATGAATGTAAATGCCACACTTCCTTGCAAGGAAATAGCGTTTGCAGATGTCTGCGTATCGCAGCAATAGAGTTCTAATGCTTCTTAAAACGCGATATCGCATCTCATTTCTATGTTTTATGGTAAGATATAATATGATTTGCGAAGTGTTATGTATTCCTCGTCTACACATCAAATGAATGTAAGTGCGACACTTTCTTGCAAGGAAATAGCGTTTGCAGATGTCTACGTATCGAAGCAATAGAGTTCAAATGCTTCTTAAAACGAGATATTGCATCTCATATCTATGTTTCATGATAAGATATAATATTCATTGCGAAGTGTTATGTATTCCTCGTCTACGATTCAAATGAATGTAAATGCGACACTTCCTTGCAAGGAAATAGCGTTTGCAGATGTCTACGTATCGTAGCAATGGAGATCTAATGCTTCCTAAAACGCGATATCGCATCTCATTTCTATGTTTCATGGTAAGATATAATATGATTTGCGAAGTGTTATGTATTCCTCGTCTACACTTCAAATGAATGTGAGTGCGACACTTCCTCGCTAGGAAATAGCGTTTGCAGATGTCTACGTATCGTTGCAATGGATTTCTGATGCTTCTTAAAACGAGATATTGCATCTCATATCTATGTTTCATGATAAGATATAATATTCATTGCGAAGTGTTATGCATTCCTCGTCTACGATTCAAATGAATGTAAATGCGACACTTCCTTGCAAGGAAATAGCGTTTGCAGATGTCTACGTATCGTAGCAATAGAGATCTAATGCTTCTTAAAACGCGATATCGCATCTCATTTCTATGTTTCATGGTAAGATATAATATGATTTGCGAAGTGTTATGTATTTCTCGTCTACACTTCAAATGAATGTAAATGCGACACTTCTTTGCAAGGAAATAGCGTTTGCAGATGTCTACGTATCGTAGCAATAGAGTTATTATGATTCTTAAAACGCGATATCGCATCTCATTTCTATGTTTCATGGTAAGATATAATATGATTTGCGAAGTGTTATGTATTCCTCGTCTACACTTCAAATGAATGTAAATGCGACACTTCCTTGCTAGGAAATAGCGTTTGCAAATGTCTACCTATCGTGGCAATAGTGTTCGAATGCTTCTTAAAACGCGATATCGCATCTCATTTCTATGTTTCATGGTAAGATATAATATGATTTGCGAAGTGTTATGTATTCCTCGTCTACACTTCAAATGAATGTAAATGCGACACTTCCTTGCAAGGAAATAGCGTTTGCAGATGTCTACGTATCGAAGCAATAGAGTTCAAATGCTTCTTAAAACGAGATATTGCATCTCATATCTATGTTTCATGATAAGATATAATATGATTTGCGAAGTGTTATGCATTCCTCGTCTACGATTCAAATGAATGTAAATGCCACACTTCCTTGCAAGAAAATAGCGTTTGCAGATGTCTGCGTATCGCAGCAATAGAGTTCTAATGCTTCTTAAAACGCGATATCGCATCTCATTTCTATGTTTCATGGTAAGATATAATATGATTTGCGAAGTGTTATGTATTCCTCGTCTACACATCAAATGAATGTAAATGCGACACTTTCTTGCAAGGAAATAGCGTTTGCAGATGTCTACGTATCGAAGCAATAGAGTTCAAATGCTTCTTAAAACGAGATATTGCATCTCATATCTATGTTTCATGATAAGATATAATATTCATTGCGAAGTGTTATGTATTCCTCGTCTACGATTCAAATGAATGTAAATGCGACACTTCCTTGCAAGGAAATAGCGTTTGCAGATGTCTACGTATCGTAGCAATGGAGATCTAATGCTTCCTAAAACGCGATATCGCATCTCATTTCTATGTTTCATGGTAAGATATAATATGATTTGCGAAGTGTTATGTATTCCTCGTCTACACTTCAAATGAATGTGAGTGCGACACTTCCTCGCTAGGAAATAGCGTTTGCAGATGTCTACGTATCGTTGCAATGGATTTCTGATGCTTCTTAAAACGAGATATTGCATCTCATATCTATGTTTCATGATAAGATATAATATTCATTGCGAAGTGTTATGCATTCCTCGTCTACGATTCAAATGAATGTAAATGCGACACTTCCTTGCAAGGAAATAGCGTTTGCAGATGTCTACGTATCGTAGCAATAGAGATCTAATGCATCTTAAAACGCGATATCGCATCTCATTTCTATGTTTCATGGTAAGATATAATATGATTTGCGAAGTGTTATGTATTCCTCGTCTACACTTCAAATGAATGTGAGTGCGACACTTCCTCGCTAGGAAATAGCGTTTGCAGATGTCTACGTATCGTTGCAATGGATTTCTGATGCTTCTTAAAACGCGATATCGCATCTCATTTCTATGTTTCATGGTAAGATATAATATGATTTGCGAAGTGTTATGTATTCCTCGTCTACACTTCAAATGAATGTAAATGCGACACTTCTTTGCAAGGAAATAGCTTTTGCAGATGTCTACGTATCGTTGCAATAGGGTTCTTATGATTCTTAAAACGCTATACCGCATCTCATTTCTATGTTTCATGGTAAGATATAATATGATTTGCGTAGTGTTATGTATTCCTCGTCTACACTACAAATGAATGTAAATGCGACACTTCTTTGCAAGGAAATAGCGTTTGCAGATGTCTACGTATCGTAGCAATAGAGTTATTATGATTCTTAAAACGCGATATCGCATCTCATTTCTATGTTTCATGGTAAGATATAATATGATTTGCGAAGTGTTATGTATTCCTCGTCTACACATCAAATGAATGTAAATGCGACACTTCCTTGCAAGGAAATAGCGTTTGCAGATGTCTACGTATCGTAGCAATAGAGTTCTTATGATTCTTAAAACGCGATATCGCATCTCATTTCTATGTTTCATGGTAAGATATAATATGATTTGCTATGTGTTATGTATTCCTCGCCTACACTTCAAATGAATGTAAATGCGACACTTCCTTGCAAGGAAATAGCGTTTGCAGATGTCTACGTATCGTAGCAATAGAGTTCTAATGCTTCTTAAAACGCGATATCGCATCTGATTTCTATGTTTCATGGTAAGATATAATATGATTTGCGAAGTGTTATGTATTCCTCGTCTACACTTCAAATGAATGTAAATGCGACACTTCCTTGCAAGGAAATAGCGTTTGCAGATGTCTACGTATCGAAGCAATAGAGTTCAAATGCTTCTTAAAACGAGATATTGCATCTCATATCTATGTTTCATGATAAGATATAATATTCATTGCGAAGTGTTATGCATTCCTCGTCTACGATTCAAATGAATGTAAATGCGACACATCCTTACAAGGAAATAGCGTTTGCAGATGTCTACGTATCATAGCAATAGAGATCTAATGCTTCTTAAAACGCGATATCGCATCTCATTTCTATGTTTCATGGTAAGATATAATATGATTTGCGAAGTGTTATGTATTCCTCGTCTACACTTCAAATGAAAGTGAATGCGAGACTTCCTCGCTAGGAAATAGCGTTTGCAGATGTCTACGTATCGAAGCAATAGAGTTCAAATGCTTCTTAAAACGAGATATTGCATCTCATATCTATGTTTCATGATAAGATATAATATTCATTGCGAAGTGTTATGTATTCTTCGTCTACGATTCAAATGAGTGTAAATGCGACACTTCCTTGCAAGGAAATAGCGTTTGCAGATGTCTACGTATCGTAGCAATAGAGTTCTAGTGCTTCTTAAAATGCGATATCGCATCTGATTTCTATGTTTCATGGTAAGATATAATATGATTTGCGAAGTGTTATGTATTCCTCGTCTACACTTCAAATGAATGTAAATGCGAGACTTCCTCGCTAGGAAATAGCGTTTGCAGATGTCTACGTATCGTAGCAATAGAGTTCTAATGCTTCTTAAAACGCGATATCGCATCTCACTTCTATGTTTCATGGTAAGATATAATATGATTTGCGAAATGTTATGTATTCCTCGTCTACACTTCAAATGAATGTAAATGCGACACTTCCTTGCAAGGAAATAGCGTTTGCAGATGTCTACGTATCGTTGCAATAGAGTTCTTATGATTCTTAAAACGCGATATCGCATCTCATTTCTATGTTTAATGGTAAGATATAATATGATTTGCGAAGTGTTATGTATTCCTCGTCTACACTTCAAATGAATGTGAATGCGACACTTCCTCGCTAGGAAATAGCGCTTGCAGATGTCTACGTATCGTAGCAATAGAGTTCTAATGCTTCTTAAAACGCGATATCGCATCTCATTTCTATGTTTCATGGTAAGATATAATATGATTTGCGAAGTATCATGTATTCCTCGTCTACACTTCAAATGAATGCAAATGCGACACTTCCTTGCAAGGAAATAGCGTTTGCAAATGTCTACCTATCGTAGCAGTAGTGTTCTATTGCTTCTTAGAACGCGATATCGCATCTCATTTCTATGTTCCATAGTAAGATATAATATGATTTGCGGAGTGTTATGTATTCCTCGTCTACACTTCAAATGAATGTAAATGCGACACTACCTTGCAAGGAAATAGCGTTTGCAGATGTCTACGTATCGTAGCAATAGAGTTCTTATAATTCTTAAAACGCGATAACGCATCTCATTTCTATGTTTCATGGTAAGATATAATATGATTTGCGTAGTGTTATGTATTCCTCGTCTACACTTCAAATGAATGTAAATGCGACACTTCTTTGCAAGGAAATAACGTTTGCAGATGTCTACGTATCGTAGCAATAGAGTTATTATGATTCTTAAAACGCGATATCGCATCTCATTTCCATGTTTCATGGTAAGATATAATATGATTTGCGGAGTGTTATGTATTTCTCGTCTACACTTCAAATGAATGTAAATGCGACACTTCCTTGCAAGGAAACAGCGTTTGCAGATGTCTACGTATCGTAGCAATAGAGTTCTTATGATTCTTAAAACGCGATATCGCATCTCATTTCTATGTTTCTTGGTAAGATATAATATGATTTGCGAAGTGTTATGTATTCCTCGTCTACACTTCAAATGAATGTAAATGCGACACTTCTTTGCAAGGAAATAGCGTTTGCAGGTGTCTACGTATCGTAGCAATAGAGTTCTTATGATTTTTAAAACGCGATATCGCTTCTCATTTCTATGTTTCATGGTAAGATATGGTATGATTTGCGGAGTGTTATGTGTTCCTCGTCTACACTTCAAATGAATGTAAATGCGACACTTCCTTTCAAGGAAATAGCGTTTGCAGATGTCTGCGTATCGCAGCAATAGAGTTCTAATGCTTCTTAAAACGCGATATCGCATCTCATTTCTATGTTTCGTGGTAAGATATAATATGATTTGCGAAGTGTTATGCATTCCTCGTCTACACATCAAATGAATGTAAGTGCGACACTTTCTTGCAAGGAAATAGCGTTTGCAGATGTCTACGTATCGAAGCAATAGAGTTCGAATGCTTCTTAAAACGAGATATTGCATCTCATATCTATGTTTCATGATAAGATATAATATTCATTGCGAAGTGTTATGTATTCCTCGTCTACGATTCAAATGAATGTAAATGCGACACTTCCTTGCAAGGAAATAGCGTTTGCAGATGTCTACGTATCGTAGCAATAGAGTTCTAATGCTTCTTAAAACGCGATATCGCATCTCATTTCTATGCTTCATGGTAAGATATAATATGATTTGCGAAGTGTTATGTATTCCTCGTCTACACTTCAAATGAATGTAAATGCGACACTTCCTTGCAAGGAAATAGCGTTTGCAGATGTCTACGTATCGAAGCAATAGAGTTCAAATGCTTCTTAAAACGAGATATTGCATCTCATATCTATGTTTCATGATAAGATATAATATTCATTGCGAAGTGTTATGTATTCCTCGTCTACGATTCAAATGAATGTAAATGCGACACTTCCTTCCAAGGAAATAGCGTTTGCAGATGTCTGCGTATCGCAGCAATTGAGTTCTAATGCTTCTTAAAACGCGATATCGCATCTCATTTCTATGTTTCATGGTAAGATATAATATGATTTGCGAAGTGTTATGTATTCCTCGTCTACACTTCAAATGAATGTAAATGCGACACTTCCTTGCAAGGAAATAGCGTTTGCAGATGTCTACGTATCGAAGCAATAGAGTTCAAATGCTTCTTAAAACGAGATATTGCATCTCATATCTATGTTTCATGATAAGATATAATATTCATTGCGAAGTGTTATGTATTCCTCGTCTACGATTCAAATGAGTGTAAATGCGACACTTCCTTGCAAGGAAATAGCGTTTGCAGATGTCTACGTATCGTAGCAATAGAGTTCTAATGCTTCTTAAAACGCGATATCGCATCTGATTTCTATGTTTCATGGTAAGATATAATATGATTTGCGAAGTGTTATGTATTCCTCGTCTACACTTCAAATGAATGTAAATGCGACACTTCCTTGCAAGGAAATAGCGTTTGCGGATGTCTACGTATCGAAGCAATAGAGTTCAAATGCTTCTTAAAACGAGATATTGCATCTCATATCTATGTTTCATGATAAGATATAATATTCATTGCGAAGTGTTATGCATTCCTCGTCTACGATTCAAATGAATGTAAATGCGACACATCCTTGCAAGGAAATAGCGTTTGCAGATGTCTACGTATCATAGCAATAGAGTTCAAATGCTTCTTAAAACGAGATATTGCATCTCATATCTATGTTTCATGATAAGATATAATATTCATTGCGAAGTGTTATGCATTCCTCGTCTACGATTCAAATGAATGTAAATGCGACACTTCCTTGCAAGGAAATAGCGTTTGCAGATGTCTACGTATCGTAGCAATAGAGATCTAATGCTTCTTAAAACGCGATATCGCATCTCATTTCTATGTTTCATGGTAAGATATAATATGATTTGCGAAGTGTTATGTATTCCTCGTCTACACTTCAAATGAATGTGAGTGCGACACTTCCTCGCTAGGAAATAGCGTTTGCAGATGTCTACGTATCGTTGCAATGGATTTCTGATGCTTCTTAAAACGCGATATCGCATCTCATTTCTATGTTTCATGGTAAGATATAATATGATTTGCGAAGTGTTATGT